>NC_090269.1:43195855-43535855 GCF_040414725.1 Anabrus simplex | reverse complement strand
GCCTTCGCGATGCAGGTTTAAACTTGTTCGATATAAAGCTATGCCTTGACATAAGAGGCGGAGGAGGAGGAGGAGGTAGAGAAGGAGGAGGATGAGGAGAATGATAAGGCCTTAACAGCCTATGTATAGTCGCCATTGTTTAAAGATGACAGCTGTCAAAAGAATTTTTCAAATTATCCGCCACCACATTTCAGCTAAAGAGGGCAGCAGGGTGCTCTGTTGATTAAGCACATAGAATTTCAAATTGCCCTCCACCGCATGCATAACAGCAGCTGTTATCTTGCGCAGTAGCCTCTAAGCTAGCTTTCTTCATAAGAGTAGCCGCCATCTTGTGCGAGCACCCCTAGGCTGTCTCATAAGGAGCTATGTATAGTCACCATTTTGTGTTCGCCATCTTGCGTAAGCATCCCTAGGACATCTCAAGCCATCTTGTGTCTCATAAGAGCAGCCACCATCTTGTAGAAATAGATAGCTGCCAATGCCAAAGGGCTTAAGTAGGAATCGAACCGTTGATCTCATCATTAGACTATGTTTTTTCTTGTTCCTGATACTACGAACCTACGTATTAGGCGGAAAAATTTTGTCCGTTTTGCTCTACGATGCACCGTTTTCGAGATATTTAACATTTTGCATTTAAGCCTCCAAATTTAATGAATCGAACCAGCACGGTACGTTATACTCTCTACCATAGCTAGACTTGATCATGTTACGAAGACTCGCTTCAATACAAGCTAAAACAGAGCAAATGCCAAAGGGCCTAAGTAGGAACCGATCCGTTGATCCCATCATTAGACTATGGTTTTCTTGTTCCTCATACTGCGAACCTGGGTATTAGGCGGGAAAATTTTGTCCGTTTTGCTCTACGGTGCACCGTTTTCGAGATATTTAACATTTTGCATTTAAGCCCTAAATTTAATGAATCGAACTAGCACGACACGTTAGCCTCTAAGCTAGCTTTCTTCATAAGAGTGGCAGCCATCTTGCGCAAGCACCCTTAAAGCGTCTCATAAGGAGTTGTGTATAGCCGCCATCTTGTGTCCGCCATCTTGCGCAAGCATCCTTAGGGTGTCTCAAGCCATCTTGTGCAAGGACCCTTAAGCCGTCCTATAAGAGCAGCCGCTATCTTGAGCAAGCATCCCTAGGGCATCTCATAAGGAGTCATGTATAACTGCCATCTTGTGCAAGCATCCCAAGGGCGTCTCATAAGAACCTATGTATAGCAGCCATCTTGCGTAAGCACCCTTAAGGAGTCATGTATAGCCACCATCTTATGCAATTAGCGTCGAGAGATGGCTGCTGTAGAATTTTTCTTTTTAAATTATCCACCACCACATTTGAAAGGTATCTAGCTAAAGATGGCAGCACGGTGCTCTCTTGATTAAAGATGGCGGATGACAGCTAACAGAACTTTTCAAATTGCCCGCTACTACAGATGGCAGCACGGTGCTCTGTAGATTAAAGATGGCGTATGACAGCTGACGAAATTACCCGCATGATAGCAGCACGGTACTCTGTTGATTAAAGATGGCAGATGACACCAATCAAAAAAAAGCACATGGCTTTGTTTCCAAACAAGGGCACGTGGAATTTGCCGCCACCACATTTCAAAGGTATCTAACTAAAGAGGGCAGCACTATGCTCTGTTGATTAAAGATGGCGGATGGTAGCTGTCAAAAAGCACGTGAGTTTGTTTCCAAACAAGAGCACGTGGAATTTTTCAATTTGCCGTCACCACATTTCAAAGGTATCTAGCTAAAGATGGCAGCACGGTGCTCTCTTGATTAAAGATGGCGGATGATAGCTAATAGAATTTTTCAAATTGCCCCCTACTACGTGCTTAAGGCAGTAGCCATAAAGAGGGCAGCACGGTGTTCTGTGGATTAAAGATGGCGGATGACAGCTGATGAAATTGCCCGCATGATAGCAGCACGGTGCTCTGTTGATTAAAGATGGCGGATGACAGCTGTCAAAAAAGCACATGGCTTTGTTTCCAAACAAGAGCACGTGGAATTTGCCGCCACCACATTTCAAAGGTATCTAGCTAAAGATGGCAGCACTGTGCTCTGTTGATTAAAGATGGCGGATGACGGCTGTCAAAAAAGCGCGTGAGTTTGTTTCCAAACAAGAGCATGTAGAATTTTTCAAATTGCCGCCACCACATAGAGGGCAGCACGGTGCTCTCTTGATTAAAGATGGCTGCTGTCATGTGGAATTGCCTGCTACCACATTTCAAAGGTATCTAGCTAAAGAGGGCAGCACGGTGCTCTCTAGATTAAAGATGGCTGCTGTCAAAAAGCATTTTTCAAATTATCCGCCACCACATTTCAAAGGTAAGTAGCTAAAGATGGCAGCACTGTGCTCTATAGATTAAAAATGGCGGATGACAGCTGTCAAAAAAAGCACGTGGATTTGTTTACCGATTCAAGTCTCGCGCTAGTGAGGTTAAGTTGGTAGCGCTAAGGTTTAGGCCCGTTAAGATGGCAGCACTGCGGATGACAGGTGACGAATTTGCAGCTACTGCGATAAAGAGGGCAGCACAGTGCTCTGTGGTTTAAAGATGGCGGATGACAGCTGTCAAAAAAGCACGTGGATTTGTTTACCTACTCAAATCTCGCGCTAGTTAGGTTAAGTTGGTACTACTGAGGTTTAGGCCCGTCAAGATGGCAGTACTGAGGTTAGCGATGCGTTGTTGTCTGTCAAAAAGCACGTGGCTGTCAAAAAACACGTGGATTTGTTTACCAATTCAAATCTCGCTCTAGTTAGGTTAAGTTGGTACCACTGAGGTTTAGGCCCGTCAAGATGGCAGCAGTGAGGTTAGCGATGCGTTGTTGTCGATGACAGCTGTAAAAAAGCACGTCGCTTTGTTTACCAATTCAAATTTCCCGCGGGAGGCGGAGGAGGCCTCTGGGAGGGCCGCCCGTGAGGCGGAGGCGGAGGGGGCCTCTGGGAGGGCCTCCCGTGAGGCGGAGGCGGAGGGGCTCCTGGGAGCCCGGAGGAGGAGGCGGCGGCAGAACTGTCCTATTATAATACTGTAGTGTATTAAGATGGCGCACAGTGTACTGTCGAGGAAATTGAAAGTAAGTTTCTTAGATTTATAATTCAAACGGTAGTTTAGTGTAAAAATATTAACCTACTATCTTCCGAATACTGGATACTGGCCGCACTTAAGCGACTGCAGCTATCGAGCTCGGTTCACTGAACCATTGTCTGTGTCGGTAAAAGTAGTGTGTCAGATGAAAACATTCTAACTTATCCCGTTCGACGTAAATTTACAACTTAACGTTTGGAAATGTTAATAATTTACTGCACACAAAAATTAAGGCGGAAACACATTGAGAACGACAATGATGCATAAGTTAATTTGCTGTTGTGTTGTAAGCTCTTTGTCACTTCTCGTGATACCGGGCGAGTTGGCCGTGTTGTCAAGGGCACGCGCTTGTGAGCTTGCATCCGGGAGATAGTGGGTTCGAATCCCACTGTCGGCAGCCCTGAAGATGGTTTTCTGTGGTTTCCCATTTTCACACCAGGAAAATGCTGGGGGCTGTACCTTAATTAAGGCCACGGCCACTTCCTTCCAACTCCTAGGCCTTTCCTATCCCATCATCGCCATAAGATGTATCTGTGTCGGTGCGACGTAAAGCAAAAAAAAGAAAAACACTTCTAGTGATTTGATCTCAACCAAATTTAAACTCTTGTACACAAATACTACATTATCATGTCTTGTATGCTCTATTTTAAATATTTTAAATTCTTATTATTATTATTATTATTGTCCTCCAATTTCCCTGAAGGTTTGTAACATTACGAATGCACCCATTATAGGCGCCTAAAACGTATTTTTTTTGGGACCTAAAGATCCGATGTCTAGTGATAATAGAATGGAAATGTGGATTTTGTAACCGTAAGTATCTCGGCAGATTAACTCTTAGTTTTGAAAAATGGGCCTTGTAAAATAAACAGAGGATGGTTGCCTAGTTGTACTTCCTCTTAAAACAATAATCACCACCACCACCACATTGTAAAATAATAGAGAAAGCACTTAGGTGCTATTCACAATTATTATACTGATGAGAATATGGAAACAATAAGTACCCTGGCATATTAATGCTAGCTATGAGTTTAAAATTTTTAAACAGAATCTCACGCACGTGCCGACTTTGAACACGAGGCCTGTATTCCAGAACCTTTGAGCTGACGTTGCTATGGTTACAGCGGATCATTTGTACAGCGGGGTAGTCAGGTGCAAATATCTCGAAAACGGTTACTTTTAGGGCCTGAAAATGTAGATTTGGGACATATTCAGCTAGATGGTGTGCAGGTATTGGAGCAGCACAGGGTCAACGTGGTGACATCGTCAGCCGAATTGGCTATCATTTTTGTCTGCTATCCCCTGTGGGTGGGGGCGTAAAATAGAGTACGTGCATGGAATCTCCCGCCCGTCGTAAGAGGTGACTCAAAAGGGCAACCCAAAGGGACTTTCATCTTGGGAGCGTGCGTCGGTGACCACAGGGCCTTTAGATGAGCCTTACATTGCTTCTAATTACTGGTAATAGCCTCCTCGCTTTCTTCTTTCCTATTCGACCTTTCTCGGTCAATTCTTGCTCTCTACCTATCCTAACGGTATTACGTTTGTGAGGCCTAACCAGTTTCGTTTTTCACGCCCGTCATTTTTCGAAGAATCGAATCTCTTAAAAACAATAATCACGACGACGACCACTACCACCACCACTACCACCACCATTCTTGTTCAAATTCGCTGCCTGTTGTATCAGATTGTAGCGGTGGCATGTGGCTTCCGGAGAGGCCTGGTTCATGTATTTCTGTTTGACGTCATGGGCAACCTGCGTCTCTCTCTGTATGTGTGTGACTATGATGACGATTATAACAATATGAATAAGGCAGGGAGAGGGTGAAACAAGCTGGCGGCGCATAGCCTACTCCTCTTCAATAACACCAAGGGGTTTGCTCAAGGCTTAACGTCTCCATCTGACGGACGAATCTCATCAACAGAGTCATATGCCCTCACTCTATATGAACTCTATGGAGAGGTTTGGAAATGAATCCTGGCGTTTGGCACGCGATCTAGTGATTAGAAATTGTATGCTAACCCCACTCCTACTCTGTCGGCCAACATTCCGATACAGTAGCGAAATATTTTCCAACCACGGGACTCGAACCGATTAACCGGTGTCAGACCGTAAGGGCTTGACGCCTTAAAGACCATGGCTACCAGGCGGGCTAGTTGGCTTGATAAGAATAACTGAAACTCAAACCCACCCTTAATCTAGGCTAAAATTCTTTGGATGAGCCTGGAATCGAACTCGGGGTCTCCAAGTTTGAACGAGAGACCATACTCCTACGTCATGATGCTGGCTAATATTCCCAGGTTATGGGGCGTGCTAGCCGAGTAGCATGGTCACTGGCATATAACCAAGACGGTCGCGTTTCGAATCTTGGTCAATGTGCAGTATGTGGGATTTTTGAAGTGAATCCTTGTGTCATTGCGATTCGGATTTGACGTATAATTGGAGGTCCTGTGGCTGTTATCACTGTACAGAGAGTCACATAAAGCTTGCTCGCTTTTAATATTTCCCCACGAACTCAGAAAACACTGAGAAAATCTTCAAGTAATTTGAGAAACCATATTGACTTAATACCATGTCCCTAGCTCCTGAGAATACAGGACAAAGATGCAATAAATAGCAATTCTGTTTTATCAATGCTTCTTCATTTTCTGGCTGCTAGAGTATGAGTCTGGTGTCGGACCTTAATAACTTCTCTAGCCACTTACGGGTGAGTTATAAGACAGAATCCCAAGAGCTCGACCGGGAGGAGGAGAGGCAGAGCCCTCGTAGCGACTTGTTGAAATTTAGTTAGGAAAAAAGAAACAGAAGTGAATGTTATGTTTAGCTTTAGTGAATAAGGCCTTTGTATTTCACTTCCAGAAAGGAATTTTATAATCACGCTGAGAAATGAACAATATTTTTAAGTTTTCAACACGTCAAGAATATTTAATATTATGTCTTTGGCTTTTAGTTCAGTGAGCACGTATTCCTTTTATATGTTTCTCTTCTCCCTCACGTTCTTATTCCCCTATTGCTTTCTTTGCCAGGATATAACGGTGTCGCGCTTGTGCTCACTTTCATACTGTATATCCTATTATAGGTCCTGACCGATTGAGTTTATATCTTCTGCATTCAAGGTTTAGTTCCGCGAGTCTGTGGAGATCCGGGACCGTTGACACGAACATGCATAACGCATTCCCGCTGTTAGTTCATTCTTTGGAGAACTACCGGGCGAGTTGGCCGTGTGGTTAGGGGCGCGCAGCTGTGAGCTCGCATCCGGGAGATATTGGGTTCGAATCCCACTGTCGGCAGCCCTGAAGATGTTTTTCCGTGGTTTCCCATTTTCACACCAGGCAAATGCTGGGGTTTTACCTTAATTAAGGCCACGGCGCTTCCTTCTCATTCCTAGGCCTTTCCTGTCCCATCGTCGCCATAAGACCTATCTGTGTCGGAGCGACGTAAAGCAAATAGCAAATAGCAAAAAAAAAAAAAAAAAAATTCTTTAAATAACTTGGAAACTCCTCCTCTTTCAGTTAATAATAATAATAATAATAATAATAATAATAATAATAATTGTTCCGGGTTATCTGTGGAACGCAGAGGTGATGAAAGAAGGTGCTGGCTTGAATGGGTCTAACTACAATATCAAAATTAATTTAAAACTTAAACTGAAGGTTGTATTTTCAGAACTTCAAAAAATGCCAATTTTACAGGTACAAGTGGCAATTATTAAACAAGATTGGGGAAAATCCAAGATTCAAAATCTTAACACCTTGGGCCTTAAGACCCCAGTTTTACAAGTCTCGAGATACCAGATTCAGTTTACACAATTTAAGTTAAAAATTGGGAACCATTAAGTCAAGGGAGAAATCCCCCAAATCAAGAGCACTTGCTCCCAAAATTACAATATCTAGCCTACAAGAGGCACTCTTTACAATTACAAAGCTAGAAAAAGAGCTCACCGGCTCTCCGTTTCTTTCAGCCTCCTTGAGGCACCCTCAAAAATCTTACACTCTCTGGCCTTCCATGGCCCAACTTACAATTTGAAACAGGGGTATCTCGTACCCAACCTATAGGGCCTTTGCGGAAAGGAACAGGTTACATAAATGGCTCGAAACACAAACTGAATGGAGGCGTATACTTGCGCTCCTAGATATGAACACTAAAACAACCTAAGGGGATCTAGGCCGATGAAACGGGGGCTATTCCCAAACTACTGAGGTGACTCGTATAGAAATTACTTTACCACATTACAGAATGAAAAACAGTTATGAAAACGTAGTCACCTCAAACCAAGATGAAGGGGAGCTCGAGAGAGTACATCACTCTCTATCCCCGATTTAAAGTCAAAGCTTTATGAAATTTTTACATTAGCCGAAGCAGATTAAAATTTTTAAAAGTTTGTTACATAACAAAAGAGTCGGACCTTTCCCTCGGATTAAATTGCGGAGGTAGCAAGAAAGAAAGAAGTTATGTGGCCATTACCTTGTAGATGTTCTGTTGACCGATGAAAGAGGCAGCCCGCCTCCTGCTTTGACACACACACTCAGTAAGATGACGATCAATTGGCCAAGAAACGTGAAAAGCCGCAGTTTATAAACCCTCAGGGAAGGTTCGAGATCATTCAAGACTAAACCAGCCACACCCTCTCAATTTTATTGGTTAAATTCAAAAGTAACACTGAAAATCGAACAAGAAGCCTGTGATAGGTGGAAAATTAATTACCTAAATTATTGATTGGCTAGATTCAAAACTGACGGAAAGAAAAAGGAAATATTGCAGACCCAAAAATAAATGAACATCAATCAGTTACAAAAACCTAGAAATACAAAACTTCTTTAACTTCTTACATTTTGCACCAGGGTGCGTGATCATAGTTTTTTGGTAGTGTCATCTGTGGAGAAATGTCCAAACTTCTTGATGTATAGCAAACAAAACTAGGAGAAATTCATTCAGTTGATAAAACTTTACAATAACAAAATTACTCAATATTTTAGTGGTGACATCTTCTGATTAAAGTTCCACGCTGGTGTAGTTTCAGTTTCACTGTTTCACCAATAGAGGAGTTCATTTAGGCGCTAGTTTTGAATGCGCGGCGTTGAGGTGTACCTCCCGGTACAACAACAACAACAACAAAAATAATAATAATAATAATAATAATAATAATAATAATAATAATAATAATAATAATAATAATACCGAGCTCGATAGCTGCAGTCGCTTAAGTGCGGCCATTATCCAGTATTCGGGAGATAGTAGGTTCGAATCCCACTGTCGGCAGCCCTGAAAATGGTTTTCCGTGGTTTCCCATTTTCACACCAGGCAAATGCTGGGACTGTACCTTAATTAAGGCCACGGCCGCTTCCTTCCCACTCCTAGCCCTTTCCTGTCCCATCGTCGCCGTAAGACCTATCTGTGTCGGTGCGACGTAAAACAACTAGCAAAATAATAATAATAATAATAATAATAATTGTACCGGGCGGTACACCTCTACACCGTTTATTTAAAAGTTGCGCCAGTTGAAACTCCTCTTTTGGAGGAAGGTTGAACTTTATCTACTCTATTAATTCTCTACTTTCTCAGAAGATGTCACCACGTGGAAAATTTTGAGTTTTTGAACTGTGTCACTTTTGATGTGTTTTTGTTTCGCTTGAAGTAAGAAGTGTGAACTTTCTCTTCTAGAGGACACTACTGAAGATCAACAATAGTGCACCCTAGTGCGGAGTCAAAGAACTATTTTGTTGGAGAAATTTTTATTTCAAAAGTTTGTTTCTTGTTAAATTTCTTTCTGTTATGGTTTAAGTTGGCTGTTTACCCCTCTTTTTCCCCTTGTTTTAGATTTATCCAATCCCGAATTTCTTTTAGTAATTTCTGACCAATCTGGTGTATTTTCCCCCAACTTGTATCTGTTGCGGGGTCCTATCCAATAAAAACATTGTGGGCGGGTGTTTTCTTTCCCCTAACGCCTAGAAACTTCCGCGAGAGTATTTAAACTGCTGATTTTTGGGTCTCTGGGCCACTTCTGTTCCATCTTTCAGTGTGTTAAGTACCTAGCAGGAGGCGGGAGGCGCCTCTTTCTTCGGCAGCGGTCAACAATAAGGTAATGGCCGATTAATAAATTCTTTCTTTTCTTGCTCAGCAGTTTAACTCTCGGGGCGGGTGCGAAGCGTTCCACCATGTAACCTTTTCCTAAAATGTAACTAGTCTTTTCTTCTATTCTCTTGAAAAGCTACATACCGGGATAGAGAGTGCTAACCCTCTCGAGCTCCCACTCATAATGTTTTGAGGTGAACTTATTGTTTCTCAACCTATTCTTCCGTAATGTAATGTAAATTGCTATTAAGTCACCTCTGTAGTATGGGATTAGCCCTTGTAATAACGACCTAGTGCCAAAGTAGGTTTTAAAATCAAAGTGTATTAGGAGTGCAAGTTCGCCTCCTCTCAAATTGTTTTAGAGGTCATTTAATTAACCTGCTTTTCATTTAATAGACCTCAGTAGATTGGGTATTTTACCCCTGGGTTTGTGTCCGTTGTGGACAACTTGAAGGTGGAGTTTGGTGTGGCCTGGGAGAGGCTTAAATTAAAGAGCGGGTGGCTCTTTTGGAAACGGAGTGTTGTGTGCCTCGAGGAGGCTTAACTGTGTAATTTGGAGCAAGTGCTCCAGGGTTTGATTGGGGTCTTCTGCCCCTTGTTACAATTTGTATATCGGAAAGTTGGGCTAGTTGCTCAAGAATTGTGAACTCTGGGCTCGAAGCCCAAACTCTGTAACCCCTGTAATTGTACATTTCAAATTGTGTTTTGGCTACTAAGTACCTGTTCTTTGTTATTACTTAATATTGAAAAGAAAATATAACCTCGTTAAATTTTACATTAACTTTGATTCCGTAGTTTGAAAACCCATTCACGCCCGCACCTTCTTACACCTCTACCTACCGCTAAAACACGGTAACAAGTGGTAGCAGAGCGTGGTTGAATGGGTCTCAATTTAGCCCCTTTTGACGGCTAAACATTGTTTGTTCCGAACTCTAACTATTTTCCCAGTTGCTGGAATTTTTTGAGTTTTTCAAAATTGTTCTGTCACCATGCCCGGCCCTCGCGATGTTCTCCTTCTTAACTATTTGCGCAAGGAGGAGTTGATCTATGAATTAACTATCAGAAATGTGCAATCTGGAGGCACGGTTGCAATAGACACTAACAAGCTTAGAGAGTCTCTTGATTTGCCCATTTCCATCCCCAATTTGGGAGAGAAAGAAATTGACGACTCTCTTTCCACGATCACGGAGAATATTACTGGGCTAGCTTCTGTAGTTAGTTTTTTTGATGAAAATGATCCGTCTCCTAATCAAATTAAGCGTGTGCAAGGCAGGCTATATCATTTTTCGAATAGGGTTAACGATCTGTTGTCTCTAAAACTGAATGACGTTCAGAGGAAGGAAGCTAGTGCGCTCCTGGAAAATATTTCCGAATTATCTAGTAAGGTCACTCAGTTGTTAACTGGGGAAGTTCCTCCCAAATCTGATCAACCCACCATAGTGAATGCAGGTAGTGAGGAAGCGCCTCCCAAGGGAGAAGTTAATAGGATAACTGTTGCTGCTCAAACTATCCCTGCCCCATTGGACAACGAATCTGAACGTCGCGCATCATTGAGTAACATCCGTTCTGAATTAACTTCTTTGCCATTGAAACCTTTACCTACTATGTCACCCGGGTTTAGCAGCTTGCCTCATCCATTGGCAATGTTGCTCAGAGGTATATCTAAGTTTTCCGTTAATACCACCAGTGACGTAATTTCATTTTTAAGATTTCTAGTGGAATTCCAGGATCATGCCCTTGTTTTTTCTCTTTCTCCATGTCAAATCTTGCAAATTATCTATCCGTATGCTATTGGTATTCTCTCAGATAAAATAGTAAGAGCCATTGCCGAGCAATCATCTATTGAGGATTTCCATGCCCATTTGCTAGCTAACTTCATCCCTGCTAGGGCCAGGTCCTCCCTTATTCAGAAGTACTATTATCGTGTACAGCGCTTGGATGAAAACTTGGCTGATTTCATACAAGACATTAAGTTTTATACCAGGGTGTTTGCTCTTCACTTCCCTGAGGACCAAATTGTACAAGCTATTGTGGAAGGCATTTCACCATCTTATAGGTCATACTTGTGTTTTGCGGCGTGCCCGCAAACTTTTTCTGAACTTGAAGCGTTGGCCGTCTCAGCGGAAGGAGTTAGATACGCCGATTCTTTGCGTGTAGCGAAAGAACCCCCGCCTTCCTTTAGTAACACTCGGCCTCCACCTCGCCGACCAGTCACACCCCGTAAATGTTATGCTTGCGGGTCGCCTGACCATCTTCGCAATAAATGTCCATTTGTCAAAAGTAGTAGGGCAAATAATGGAGCTGGTTCAGCACAAGGCTGTTTTAAATGTGGGGCCTTCTCACATATCGCCAAAAATTGTCCCAATTCGAATAGCACCCCCTCCTGCTCAACTTCTGGTGTAACTTCCAACAACAATCAAAAGTGAATAGTGGCTGCGGCTGAGTCAACTAATTCTGCTTCCCAAGGCTCAGCCCCTAGTAAACAGATTGTAAATGCAGAGAACGATCAGCCTTCAAATTCATCTTTTGAATGCCCTAAAGAATGTCTTAGGATTGCGGCGGATACCCCCGCACCTGTTCCTTTTCTTAAGATTGAGTTAAATAACGAGCCTATAACAGCTCTCTTAGATTCAGGTAGTGTTTGTTCGATTATTGCGGCTGAATGGTATTCTAAATTGAAATCGGTTTGTAAACTTCCTGACTATGTCTCTTCTCCTGTTCAATACGTTTCGGCTAATTCATCTCCATTAGAAATTCTAGGTTCCTTACTGGTCAAAATTCGTGTTTTTAAGTTTACATGGAAAATTAAATTGTTTGTGGCCAAGCAATTGTCTTGCCCCATTATATTGGGAGCTGACTTTATCTCTCACACTGGTCTTGTGCTCGATCTCAAGTCTAGGTCGTGCACATTCAAATTTGCTTCTAGTTGTAAAATACCACTATTAAAGTGTAATTCTGTGTCATGTTCTTCTATTTCGCCTACCCAGGATGAGATGTTGTTAGACCTTAGACATCTACCTGAGGAGCAGGCTGATAGTATTCGCAAACTGTGTCAGTCGTTTCCCGAGGTGTTCTCTGATACTCTTGGTGTTACTGACCTTATTGAATACAAAATTGAGGTTACGGATTCGATTCCTGTCCGTTTTCCACCGTATAGGCTATCTCCACCTAAAATGAAGGCTCTGAAGGAAATCATCGATCAGATGTTGAAGGACGGTATTATTAGGCCCTCTAAGTCAGCGTATTCTTCGCCTATTTTTCTAGTACCGAAACCCCAAGGAGGCTTCAGGCCTGTCATTGATTACAGGGCGCTCAATCGGAAGGTGGTGTTACAATCTGTGCCCCTTCCCGACCTTCATTCTTGTTTTTCATGGTTTCGTAAGGCCAAGTTCTTCACCATCTTGGACTTAAATCAGGCCTATAATCAAATTCCCCTTGCCGAAGAGTCTAAACACCTTACAGCGTTCGCCACGGACTGGAATTTATATGAATACAACCGCGTGCCTTTCGGGCTCCCCACGGGAGCAGCTGTGCTCACTAGGCTGCTAGATAGGGTCTTCTCCGACATCAAATTCGAGTACTTATATCACTACTTAGATGATGTCGTAGTATTTTCAGAGACTTTTGAAGAACATCTAGATCATCTGCGAGAAGTTCTTGATCGCCTTCGTAAGGCTGGGTTAACTGTTAAGTTGTCCAAGGTTGCCTTTGCTAAGCCCTCTATGTCATTCCTAGGGCATATTGTGTCACCCGATGGTGTAGCAGTCGATCATTCTAGAACACAGGCCATCCGTGATTTTAAACCTCCCAAGGACATTAAAGGTATCGCCAGGTTCATTGGTATGGTGAATTTCTTCAGAAAGTTCATTCCTAACTTTGCTAATAGAGCGGCGCCCTTAAACCTTCTTCGTAGGAAAGGCATCAAATTCGAGTGGGGACCTTCTCAACAAGCCGCTTTTGAAGATCTGAAATTAGCTCTCTGTAATGCCCCTGTCCTTGCTATGCCTGATTTCTCGAAGAAATTCATTGTCCAAACCGACGCATCGTCGTCGCCGGTAGCGGCAGTCCTTCTTCAAGAGACTGAACTAGGGAGGCGACCCATCGCCTATGCGTCTAGGACATTGTCGGCTCAAGAAGCCAAGTATTCCATCTATGAGCTCGAAGGTTTGGCAGTCTTATTTGCCTTAGAAAAGTTCCGTCTCTATCTGGAACATGTCAAATTCGACCTGGAGACAGATAATCAAGCCTTAAGCTGGGTCTTAGGTAGGCCGCGTCGTACTGGTCGTATAGCCCGCTGGGCTATTCGTATTTCCGCCTTCCAGTTTGATGTTAGACATATCAGAGGTACCGAAAATGTTGTTGCTGATGGACTCAGCCGTATGTTTCATAACGACGTCGAGACCCACGAACCGGTCGACAGTTCATCACCTTCCGAGTCCATGCTATCTGAGGTTAATGCCATCCTAACAGATGCTCCCATGCTTTTTAGGGATATCGAGAAATACCAACGTGAAGATCCGACGCTGGCTCCGATAATGGAAACCCTTTCTTCTGGGGAACATGTTGTCCCTTATGTTCTGAGGAATGGTGTTTTATGTTGCCCTTCGAGGCATGATAAGATGATGAAAGTTGTTGTTCCAGCAGTTCTTGTACCAATGATCTTCAAGTATTATCATGAGACCCCATTAGGAGGGCATCTGGGTATCTTTAAAACTCGTGAAAAGATTCGTGAAATGTTCATATGGAAAGGTATGGACGGTGAAATTCGGGAACTTGTAAAAGCTTGTAAATCTTGTTTGATCAGTAAACCCACCATGTCCACTAAAGTAGGCCTTTTGTCTTCTCATCAAGCGTCGCGCCCCATGGAACGCCTGTATATTGATTATGTAGGACCCTTCCCCCAGTCGAAGGGAAATGCCAACAAATTCATCTTTGTATGTGTAGATGGTTTTACCAGATTTTCTTGGTTATTTCCGACTAAGCTGGCTACCGCTCAGTCCACCATTACCTGTCTAAATTCTATTTTTGCTTCTTTTGGTCCGTGCCAATATATTGTATCTGATAATGCTAAGGCGTTCACATCAAATCTTTTTCGTAAATTCTGTTTTGACTTGTCCATCTCTCATGTAACCACTTCTGCTTATTACCCTCAACCATCTCTGGCTGAACGGGTTAACCGTAATCTCAGGTCCGCACTTATTGCCTATCATCATGAAGATCATTCTAGGTGGGACACGTCCCTGCATTGGTTAGCTTTTGCTTTGAATTCGGCGGTTCATGAATCACACAAGTTTACTCCAGCTTCCTTGATGTTTAAGTTTGTTCCCAACACGCCGCTCTCTAACCTCTGGTCTCTGAGTGACATTCTGCCCGAGACAATAGATCCGGATAATATTAAAGATCTTTGGAAGAAGGCTAAAGCCAATCATAAGGTATCTCATGAAAAGGTTAGGGAAAGGTATGATCGTGGACGGAGACCCACCCCTTTAAAGGTAGGTGACCAAGTAATGGTCAAAAATTTTGTTCCCGCGGGCAAGCTTGCCCCCAGATTTCAGGGGCCTTGTATCATTCTCGATTTTCTTACGCCGGTTACCTTATTGTTAAGTAATCCAGCCACCGAGAGGATATTTAGAGTTCACCTGTCCCAGGTGAAGCCGGTGTAATTTCTGTGTTAACTTGCTTTATATTATTTTGAAAGGATATGAAGGTTATATTTTTTTTTTTTGAGTTTCATTTTTAAGGAATTCTGCACTACCTATAATATTTTGTTTCAGATGTAAGCATTTTTGTAAAACCTGTCCCGACCCGTTAAACTGCCATTCTGTCCTTTCCACGGCCATTACCACGCTCCCGTCTCCTGCTCCACTACACTCAGTGGCTGGCTTAGATGAAATGCCATGGATATCTGCACGCCGCTGGCCCCTCAATCTCTTTACATGCCTGTGCCCTTAAAAGAAACATGATGGTCCAACACAATTCTGCCGCCTAGCTTTAATGTTTCAGTGCCCCCGCAGCCGCGCGGCGCCGTGCAGTAACTGGGGAGGGGGATGGGCCCCCTCCTCTCCAGCGAGGACGACATGTGCACGGCGAGCCGGAGCTCTCCTCCCGGCCAAGGCTGATGTGCGGCGCACGACCTGCTACTTGCCCGCAGCCTGTATATGTTCACCGCGGGCGCGGCGTGCTTCAACACCTCTGCTCCCCTCATAGTGCGGGCGAGCGGTATCTCAGGGTACTTAAGGGGTCCGAGCGGCCTCCTTTTGGACGCAAGCTGCAACGGCCGGTCCGGCCATCCAACTTCATCAACATCAACTACATGGACAGTTACTATAAGAGATAACTACACTTGGGAATTCAACAGCAATATTTGGTGGACATTGCAAATTTTTCCTTCACTTTTAAGTATTAAAAGCTTATCTTCAGAAATTCAACTTCTATAAACATAACGACTTTACTTCACCTGCAACAACAAAATTTTGGAACCGACTTAAGAAATTTCTCAAATACTTCTGCAAGTTATCTTAATCTCAACATCAAAACTTGGAACTTATTTTCAAACAAAAGTTTATGTTCTTCTGTGTTACCCCTTGGAGGAACTTTTGGGGGGGGAGGTCTGTACCGGGCGGTACACCTCTACACCGTTTATTTAAAAGTTGCGCCAGTTGAAACTCCTCTTTTGGAGGAAGGTTGAACTTTATCTACTCTATTAATTCTCTACTTTCTCAGAAGATGTCACCACGTGGAAAATTTTGAGTTTTTGAACTGTGTCACTTTTGATGTGTTTTTGTTTCGCTTGAAGTAAGAAGTGTGAACTTTCTCTTCTAGAGGACACTACTGAAGATCAACAATAGTGCACCCTAGTGCGGAGTCAAAGAACTATTTTGTTGGAGAAATTTTTATTTCAAAAGTTTGTTTCTTGTTAAATTTCTTTCTGTTATGGTTTAAGTTGGCTGTTTACCCCTCTTTTTCCCCTTGTTTTAGATTTATCCAATCCCGAATTTCTTTTAGTAATTTCTGACCAATCTGGTGTATTTTCCCCCAACTTGTATCTGTTGCGGGGTCCTATCCAATAAAAACATTGTGGGCGGGTGTTTTCTTTCCCCTAACGCCTAGAAACTTCCGCGAGAGTATTTAAACTGCTGATTTTTGGGTCTCTGGGCCACTTCTGTTCCATCTTTCAGTGTGTTAAGTACCTAGCAGGAGGCGGGAGGCGCCTCTTTCTTCGGCAGCGGTCAACAATAAGGTAATGGCCGATTAATAAATTCTTTCTTTTCTTGCTCAGCAGTTTAACTCTCGGGGCGGGTGCGAAGCGTTCCACCATGTAACCTTTTCCTAAAATGTAACTAGTCTTTTCTTCTATTCTCTTGAAAAGCTACATACCGGGATAGAGAGTGCTAACCCTCTCGAGCTCCCACTCATAATGTTTTGAGGTGAACTTATTGTTTCTCAACCTATTCTTCCGTAATGTAATGTAAATTGCTATTAAGTCACCTCTGTAGTATGGGATTAGCCCTTGTAATAACGGCCTAGTGCCAAAGTAGGTTTTAAAATCAAAGTGTATTAGGAGTGCAAGTTCGCCTCCTCTCAAATTGTTTTAGAGGTCATTTAATTAACCTGCTTTTCATTTAATAGACCTCAGTAGATTGGGTATTTTACCCCTGGGTTTGTGTCCGTTGTGGACAACTTGAAGGTGGAGTTTGGTGTGGCCTGGGAGAGGCTTAAATTAAAGAGCGGGTGGCTCTTTTGGAAACGGAGTGTTGTGTGCCTCGAGGAGGCTTAACTGTGTAATTTGGAGCAAGTGCTCCAGGGTTTGATTGGGGTCTTCTGCCCCTTTGTTACAATTTGTATATCGGAAAGTTGGGCTAGTTGCTCAAGAATTGTGAACTCTGGGCTCGAAGCCCAAACTCTGTAACCCCTGTAATTGTACATTTCAAATTGTGTTTTGGCTACTAAGTACCTGTTCTTTGTTATTACTTAATATTGAAAAGAAAATATAACCTCGTTAAATTTTACATTAACTTTGATTCCGTAGTTTGAAAACCCATTCACGCCCGCACCTTCTTACACCTCTACCTACCGCTAAAACACGGTAACAATAATAATAATAATAATAATAATAATAATATGAACATAGAAAGAAGACTGGTTAGAAGCATTCTTAGCCCAAGGACACCAGAAGCAGAATATAACAGGCCGCGATCTAATAGAGAAATCTATGTACATGTGGAGAACATAGTACACACCATGAGTAGAAGAAGATTGTCGTTTTCCAGACATTTGGACATAATGAATAATCAGAGACGGATAAAACAAATTATTAATAAAATCATAAAGCTTAAAGTAGAACCAGCTTGCTTTACACAGCCATTAAATTACTTCAAAGAAGCAAACATTGACATTAAGTATACATATAATAGGCAGTTGTTTAGGGAAAAAATCAAAAAATGATCTTCAGGAATGAATCCAAAAAAGAAAGCAGCCACATAACATAGAACAGGTCCGGAAACAGAGAACAGAATGAATGAGATGTGGGCGGAGAGGAAGAAGGAACATAGCAAGAATTGAAGTATGATATAACGTGCTCTGTAAAAGTGCTATTCGATTAAGTAAATTATAATAATAATATTGCTGTTTGGGTCATCAGTCCATAGAGATGTTTGATGCAGCGCTCATGACACCCTAACCTAACCTGTGTTAACCTTTTTCATTTCTACGTAACTAGTACTAATCTGCTTACAATATTCATATACTGGTCTACCTCTACCGCTATTACCGTCTCTATTTTCCTCAAAAACCAACTGAACAAGTCCTAGCAGTCTTAAGATATGCCCTATTATTTTATTTCTTCTGGTCAAAAATCACCAAATCGATCTCCTCACATCTACTTCATTTCTTTCGTGATTCGACCTACCCATCTCACCTTCACCTCTTTCTTTCTAAGCCACTTAACCTGGCTTCAGTAGACAAGTTGAATGAATTGCTCCTGTAGGTTCGATCGTTTACCTATTCGTTTTCTAGAGCACTATGACTTGATCCAACTTGTTTCCAATTTTTCTGTATCGGGATCCATTATTTATAGAAATTGTATCATCGCTGTTACTCGCTTAGCACCACCCGGGGGACAGGTGCAGGGCAATCAATAGGTAAAATCCTGCGGACGTGAGCAACTGGTACTGTAAAGTCCACACCTCACCATTGATTACCCGTACTAAGTCATATCGCACCACCCCACCCGAGGAGAAAGGAAGCTCTGCTGAGAGAAGCAAAGAAGATCTGGTCATCTCCCTCATTACCTGTTCACCAGGAATTTGGTTACCCATCGCCACAACGACTTCGACTTAGGAGACCAGCAAGTATACTGGCCGGCCGACTCTTGATGGATAATTCTCATCTAAACCAGAGCTGTCGGGATGAGTGGTCAAATTCAACATCTGGAACTAATGCTCAGGAGCTAAATCCAACTAGGAAAAATGAGAAAGGATTCCACCTCCCAAGAAAAGTATGCTGTCGCCTCAACAGACTGAGAACTGGGCATGGACGCTGCAATTTCTTACGCCATGAGTGGTGTTGGATGGATTCTCCAAGGTGTGAATGCAGTGAAGAGGAGCAGACCATGGACCATTTCATCCTGCGCTGCCCTCTTCAGCCCTAACGACCTGTTTCATCAACAGGAGGCAGATAAGCTGGGCGCGCGTGCCGGCCAACCGATGAGAAGCTCACTGTAGGTTTGAATATAAGACAGTATTGAGTACGTTCGTTGCAGTTAAATCGCACAGTTAAACAGTAACGTGTGTAGGCGCCTTAAGAAGTCGCAAGAATAAACCGACGGGATCCTGTTACGCAAACAAATCTACGGAATGTGAAATTTTTACGACATACAGTCTTCAAAAGTGACGTGCGAAGTGGCTAATTTAAGATGATGATGATGCTTGTTGTTTAAAGAGACCTAACATATAGGTCATCGGGCAAAGACATGTAACGGGGTTGCAGATGGAAAGGCAGTGACAAGTTGAGTTTATCGAACAAATATTGGCGCCCTTGTGAATAGGCTTTTAATCACCTGGGGTGGATTACACTCCAGCAATTGTGTTTGAGGGTTATGGGCTGCCGCGTAGCAAGAACTGTAAGGTTTACATATCGTCGCTCCTGTGGCAAAACCATGAATGTGACAACGCTCTTCTTATCCATTATTTCCCTTAAGATTGGTCACGGCTTCCAGCCAAATATTGATATGCAGTCCATCAGAACAATTTTCGTCGAGTTAATTTTCCTATGGGCGTGTGTAAAGGAAAATGAACCTTACTGTACCGTTCTGTAAGAATGTATGTTTGCATGACGTATTTACCGGCTCCTAGAGTATGATGTATATAATGTTCACTTTCCTTTACACGCGCGCATAGGAAAATTAACTAAGTGAAAATTGTTCTGATGGGCTGCATATCAATGTGGGGCTGGGAGTTGCGACCAGTCTCAAGAGAAATAATGGATAGGAAGAATACTGTCACATTCGCGGTTTTGGGACAGCAGCGACGAAATGTAAACATACTGTATTTGAAAACGAAACACTACAATTTAAAACTACATTCTCAAATTCGTCCTTTTAACAATCATAGCTAAAGCTGCAGGAGCTGTCATATTTATATCCGGCAATGGAGGTTACTGGTCGCTCAAAATCGTGTCGCCCCTTGTGGCTTGCAATGGGAGAAGATTTCTGACATTCTTCCAATTATCTGCGATCGGCACAAACGTGGATTAAGTCCAGTTTTACGGCGGAATGTCCTTCTTTGACGCCAGCTCTATGTGGAGGGATTTATTCACTAGAAGAAAGAACCATTCTCAGCTAAAATCCCAAGTCTGACCGGGTATCGAACCCGGGTTCGTATAAACTACTACGCTAACAATTCAGCCTAGGAGCCGGACGATTTATGCAGTGCTTAAATGCTAATAATAACGTTGTTGGTTTTATGTCACTTTTTCGGTTTCCAGAGACACCGAGGTGCCAGAATTTTCTCCCATAGATATTCTTTTCGGTGCCACCGACGGGAGGCTGGCGTATTTGAACACCTTTAAATTTCACTGCATTGAGCCAGGATCGAGCAAGCCAACTTGAGCTCAGAAGGTCAGCGCACTAGCTACTGAGCCCGGCTGTGTTTAATTCTTCGATACAATAATATATTGTTCTACTATAATATTGTTTTAAGATTATTCTTATTGTTAGTAATACAGCCGGGAGAGAGGGAAGAAACGGCAGGGCCGAACACTGGACAAAAGCACTCAATAGGGGAGCCACACACAAACTGCGGATCGAAAGATCTAGAAACACAGGAGCCGAAGCTCATACTAAACGGGCACAGGGCGAGTTAGTCGTGCTGTTAGGGGCGCGCAGATGTCAGCTTGTATTCGGGATAGTGGGTTCGAATCTCATTATCGGAAGCCCTGAAGATGGTTTTCCGAGGTTTCCCATTTTCACGCCAGGAAAATGCTGGGTCTGTACCTTAATTAAGGCCACGGTCGCTTCATTTCCACTCCTAGCCCTTTTCTATCCCATCGTCGCTATATGACATACCTGTGTTGATGCGATGTAAAGCATATCGTAAAAAACTAAGCGGCCAAGGAAAGGAAAACAAAACTTTAATCGGAAGTCCGAGAACAAAATTAAAAGGGATGCTGAACACCTCAAGTGGTCTCGTTACCTGAATTGTTGTAAAACCTAACAGAGCAGAAGGCTCGGTGACAGAGAGGATAAGCCATACTACAAGGTGACTAAGACTAGAAAGTTTTAAGTCTGAAACACAGGATAGAAATTTAGAGTTAGAAAACTTAGTCGCCAGAAAGCAAGACGAATAAGGGAAACGAGGGTACACACTCGTACGTCCTTAAATTTGCATAGCCCCATACACTCCATCCGCAGAGTCTTGAAACCTACATAATATTACCTAACGGAAAATAAGAAAACCCTAACAGTTACTCGGTAGAGGGAAACGCTGGTATCCTCCCTTCGCTGCACTCAGGTAAGTTTCACATGTTAGTTCAAAGTTCTTCTTATCTTTCTACCGCTGCCCCAGCCTCGTCTTCGTCTCCCGGGAGGATATCCTCTTATTACGTCGCACTCTCACAGATCACAGATTATGATAGATACATGAGGATGAAGCTTACTGTATTTATTGGGACGAGCTGGATATTGATAGCTTGCTAATGACATAAACTCGCAGTAGGCTGACTGGTTGTTAATGACATAAACAGGCCGTAGGCTGATTGGTTGATAACCATGCGGTAGTGGCAATTTAGAAACAAAAGACTGTATAGTCTAGTATGCGTCACTCTAATACAGAAACCTTTCTCCACTATGTTATATACAGTTCCAGTTCCTAAGTGGCGCTCAGTACCAACAGTAGTGACATCTAGTAATGGTCCGGTTATTTAAGTGAACATAGTTCAGTTCAACTTGTCACCGTGAGACTTCACCACTTTCAGATATTAGAAGGTTTGCTACAATTAGGGAGAGGCCGTACTACTGTCACTATTATTATTATTATTATTATTATTATTATTATTATTATTATTATTATTATTATTATTATTATTGTACCGGGCGGTACACCTCCACATCGCTAATTCAAACATTGCGCCAGTTGAAACTCCTCTACTGGAGAAAGCCTGAACTTTAACAACCACATTAATTCTAAGGTTTCTCAGAAGATGTCTTTACTGTAAATTTTGAAGTGTTCTGAACTATGTCGGTTTCCACTACTTCAGAACTACAATTGTGCACCCTAGTGCGAAGTGAAGGAACTTTTTTTTGTTGAAGAAATTTGCTATTCATAAGTTTGTTCTTTGTTAAATTTCTTTCAGTCATTGTTTGGGTTGGCAGTATAACCCTTCTCTTTCCGCCAGTTTTGAATTTGACCAATAAGGAATTACTGTAATTAATTTTCCACCAATAAGGTGTTTCTTCTTCGTCTCGTGTATTAGTTTTTGCCATTATCCAATAAAATTTTGTGGGCGGGTTGTAATCATTCATGAAACGTCTCGAATTTTCCACGAGGGTATATAAACTGCTGATTTTCTGGTCTCCTGGCCACTTCAGTAACATCTCTCCTAGTGTGATTATGTAGCAGGGGGCGGGAAGCGCCTCTTTCTTCGGGCAGCAGTTCATCCACAAGGTAATGGTCGTTTAATAACTTTATTTCTTGCTAGCTCAGCAGTTTAACCCTCGGGGCAGGTTCGAAACTTTTCTCATGTAACCTATCCTTAAAATGTAATAGACACTGGGTAAAAACTTCGGCTCTTTAACTATAAATTGGGATAGAGAGTACTATCCCTCTCGAGCTCCCACTCCTATTGTTTTGAGGTGACTTTGTTTTCACAACCGTTTCTTTTTTTAAATGTAATAAAGTCATCTTATACAAGTCACCTCTTTAGTATGGGATTAGCCCTTGTGTATGCGGCCTAGTGCCAAGTAGGTTTTAAAAAGGTATTAGGAGTGCAAGTTACGCCTCCATTCTAATCAGAATTTTGGGCCATGTAATTGACCTGTTTCTTTACTGAACAGGCCTCAGTAGGTTGGGTATCATTACCCCTGTTGTTGTGTGCCCGGAGGGCAGCTTAAAGGTGGAGTTTGGTGTGGCCTTTGAATAGGTTTGAACTTTGAGAGCGGGTTGCTCTTTCTTAAATTTGGTTTCTGTGTGCCTCGAGCAGGCTTAACTGGGTAATTGGGAGCTTGTGCTCCTTGGCATGATTGGGGTTTTCTGCCCCTTTGTTGAACTTTGTACATAGGTAAAGTTGGGCTCATTGCTCAAGGATTGCGTGTCTGGGCTCGAAGCCCAAATCCATTAACAAATTGCAATTGTACATTCTTAATTTGTTGATATGCTACTGAGTACCTGTTATACTTGTTATTTCTTGATCTTGAAAAGAAAATATAACCTTTGTTAAATTTTAAATTAACTTTAATTTCGTAGATGAGACCTGTTCCCGCCCGCACCTTCTTTCACCTCTAACTACCACGGATATTTCCGTAACAATTATTATTATTATTATTATTATTATTATTATTATTATCATCATCATCATCATCATCATGCATCATTTGTAGGTTAGCTTTTTGAAGAGTTTATCCACATTTCAAGAATGCTGCTTGCCATCTCTCTTTAAAGACCAGTATTCAGCTGTACCCTCATGTCGGTCATTAGAGGAGGAGCTCTATGGAGCCTGCGCAGTAGCGGTCTGCCGTCGCCGTCGAGTCGATACACACTTCCCACAGCCAGGCGTCTGTCTGAGCAAGAGGGGAGGTCGCCATAAATTGCTCCACTTCCATCTCATTCCTCCGGTCACCGACGGGAGTTAATAAAATTTATGTTTCATTCCCAAGCCTACTTTGTTCTCTTAAAATGGGACAATGAATTATACTGTGGAAAATAATACGCAGACATCAGCTTTGTGTTGTACAACTCCGTAATTTCTGTTCGACTGATCATCAGTCTCCAAGGAAGAATTTGAGACCCGTACTTACTAGCCAGCAGTGCTAATAACTCACGAGACTTAACAGGTTGCGGAATACAGGTTGAAATTAGCTTCGTTCTACTGTACTGGTATTTACTTTTGTAAGACTCCTCTTGTCATAATTTCTCTGGTCCATATTTCTTTGTCATCTTACGCTTGTCTTATTTTTTTCACCTTTGTCATAATTTTTCAATATTTCTGATCCCTTTCCGCGACTGCAGGTCTTGACCCAAAGCAAGCTTAGCTTTTACAATGATTAATCTTAGGTCACAAGGCATGGGATCTATCTGAGTCACGGAGATTTGACATTCCATTTCGAATGTATCTCTTCCATTGATTGGATTGGTGAGTTACCTAGGGACGAAGCCGCTAAGTTGTATACTAGCTGTTGATCTAGATGTTTATACCCCTAATCTACAACGTCATTAGCATCTTGGTAGGCTATGCTACTTTTTGACAATGTATCTTACCGACACAGATAAGTTTCAGAGCGATGATGAGATAGGAAAAGATTAGGAGTGGGAAGGAAGCGGCCGTCGCCTTATCTTGCCTAGTTTGAAAATGGGAATCCACGGAAAACCATCCGCATGTTTGTGGCCAGTGGGATTCTTGTCTTAAGTATAACTTGAAGGTATTGGCAGAAGAAAGGAAAAGGCCCGGCTGAGTAGCTCGGGTGGCAGAGGGCTGGCCTTCTGAGCTTGGCTAGGCAAATTCGATCCTGGCTCAGGCCGATGTTATTTGAAGGTGCTCAAATACGTCAGCCCCTTGTCGACAGATATACTAGCAAGTAATGGAACTCCTGCGGGACAAAATTCCAGCACTTCGGCGTTTCCTAAAACCGTAAGGGTAGTTGGTGGGGCGTAAAAGATAATAACCTATTAGAATTAATTAAATTTTTAAAAATGCAAATTTTAATCTTACTTAAACAATCTGTTTTGCGCAATTTTTGTTCAGTAAACTTAGAGTAAATGCTAAAATCAGCTCTAGAAAGATTTATCTGCAACTATTTCAAAAGTACAGGAACAAAAAGCTCCCATTAAATGTAAAGTAAATTTAGTATAAAAAATGAAAATTTTTATATTATGTGGTCAGAAAGTATTTTAACTACTCTACTGATAGGCCTATACCGTTTTACGCGAATAATCCCCGCACCCTAATTTTAGGAAGACTAATTTAAAAAAAAGTGAAATGAACTAAAATTCCTTCCATCGAAATAGTAACATAGGTATAAATAAATATTTCATATCACTTCGTGACATCCACGTGGTCTTTATATGCAAATACGAACGTGTTCATTTACGGATATCGCTGCTTTGTCTGAATATATTTGAGATTATATAAATATATTATCACAGCTATAAAATATATTTGCCATGAAAATTAGCAAGTAGACCTAGGTATTTCATTAACCCCAACTCGATTCCTCGTAGATCGAAAGATTCGTTGTCTCTTGCATCACTAGAATCCACTCCATGTCTAAAACAATTTCCACACGCGGTCTTTTTTACGCGGATATTAACACCGGTGGTGTTAGAAAGATTAGAAAGATTTCTTGCAATGTAAACACTTGAAACAGACACACCGGCGAACTCGGACGTTAGTTTTGCGATACGTTAAAACATCGTTAATTCGAACTCGTTGGTTCGCAATAATCGGACTTCGAATTACGTGATTTCGAATTAACCGCCAACTTGTACTTCGGAAATGCAAAACCCTTGCCGCGTCACAAAATATTCTATGACCGGGCGAGTTGGCCGTGCGCGTAGAGGCGCGCGGCTATGAGCTCGCATCCAGGAGATAGTAGGTTCGAATCCCACTATCGGCAGCCCTGAAGATGGTTTTCCGTGGTTTCCCATTTTCACACCAGGCAAATGCTGGGGCTGTACCTTAATTAAGGCCACGGCCGCTTCCTTCCAACTCCTAGACCTTTCCTATCTCATCGTCGCCAGAAAACTTATCTGTGTCGGTGCGACGTAAAGCCGCTAGCAAAAAAATATTCTATGACACATTAATGCATGCAATCACCTTCACAGTTTAAACCCTTCAAATACTATGGAAAGAACGATTTACAAAATATATCCAGCAAGGTGCATTTACGTTATTTAAATAATGCACTTGGATAAATCACTGACAAAAATAATCTCACGCAAAGAAACAGAAAACACGATTCAATGACGATGGCAAATAATGCTGGCTCCCCTGTGCAAGTGCTGTATTTTTTGGATTATTGTACTGTTTACATTTTTAGATGCCTTGTACTTGCTCGGAAAGTATCCGATGCCCTTAAAACATCGTGGCTTATCGAACCTTCCAATGACGAGAGGAGGAAGTATTTCGCTTCCATCTGCAGTACCGAAGTGAGTGAAAGTGGGGAAAACTACCCCTGCACGTTCCAAAAGACGCATTCTATCGTGACATGTAGAAATGTTGAATTCAAATTTATCTGCAAATACCATTTAAAAATTGTAAAATCAGTTTTAAATTGAAAGTATGAATTATTATCCGTTTAAATATGACATATGGGGGCAGTTTACTTCCATCTACGGTTACACAAAGCATAACGGTATCCAGTATCGAAAACTAGGTGAGCCAGGAGCGTGTTGCCAACTTTGACGCAAATTAACTCGCACCCCAATTTCGTGCCTCAATTTTTTTTTAAATATGCAGGGATTATTTGCGTAAATACGGCATTCATCTGACAGCGGATCAATAAATAATAATAACTAACATGTTCGCAGATTTGGGCACCAGAGTTCACCTAGGATGGATTCCTCAAATTTAATTTTGATAGAACATGATAATTTCTTTTCCCTCTCATGGCTTGTATATGAGCCTGTGTTCTGGTATATCTGACTCAGGCCTTTCACCTTACGCCTGGGCTCAAGGTTTTCATCGGCTATACTCCACGCTGACGAGGCAAAGAAGTTGCCTACCGAACAAGGCGCAACCAGCCAAAGTTCCGTTACTTTTTAAACTCAATTAGTATGTATAGGTACGTATTGAGCCCTTTAACATTAGGTTCATGGGTGCAGTATGTATGACTTTTCTGCCTCCTTCTGTTTGAATCAAACATGCCATTTCTGACTGTTCGAACGGCTCATTTCTTTCTCGATATTAGAAGCCTTACACAGTAATGTCATTACTGTCAGTCGATTAAAGCTAATTAGGTCACAGTGAGAATGTGTGAGCCTCAGAGAGTGAGAATGTGGTTGGGAATGAACACTGACGGAATTCTCTAATCCAGGGCTCGAGCGGACTCCATTATGTACGATCAGTTACTTAATATCACTCATTAAATGATGGTCTGTGATCTTGAAAATGTGGGCAATTGTCCTGCAGGAGTGTCAGCTAACTTAAGAGGAGAGAAAGAATAGAATACCACATAGTCACAGATAAAGGCACCACGAGTTGTAATGGCGCTTTGTGTTTTTAGATAACACTTTCTTTCCTTTATTTATTTTGTTAGAAGTGAATACATCGTGAGTATCCCATTGACTTCCTCATACGGGCAGAGATCGTTTTCAACCCGTTAGTTTGTTAGTGGTTTGCAAGCTGGTAAGTGTAGTGCACATCCAAATCAAAGTCAACAACCAAAGCTAATTATCAAAATTAATTCCTCTAAGTAAAAGATCGTGAAGTTTTTGAAAATATTGTCTTTTTTTTGTCTAACCGTTAACATTAAGCCTCCACCAAATGTTAAGTTTAGCACTAGCTAATTATAAACAATTACCAATTTAAGAAAAATGTATTATTTGCAGGTTCTGTACTTCCATTGCCAATGGAGGTTTCGGCCAGATTGAACATTGTGAATATTATCTCCAGGTCGTATATTGAAAGCTGATAGTCGAAATAATCTGATGATGATATACATAAATGACCAAACGAGTTGGCTACGGAGTTTGGGACACGCAGCTGTGAGCGTGCTTTCGGGAGACAATGGGTTTGAACCCTACGGTCTTGGAGATCCGTTGTTTCCCATTTTCACACCAGGCAAATGCTGGGGTTGTACCTTAACTAAAGCTAAGGTCGCTTCCTTCCCATTACTAACCCTGTCCTATTCCATCGCTGCCATAAGAACTGTCTGTGTCGGTGCGACTTTAAGTAAATATGGACTTGCGGTAGCGGATTTGATCCAATAAAATCTGTGAACGAAACGTACCAAGACCCGAGATATATGTATGCCACAAGAAGAATTGTTATAATATTATGTTAAAATTCTGGTTTTCTTGATTTTCTATAGATTATATCTGAATTTATCTTGTTGCAGGTAGCCCTGTCGTAGCTCCTTTTGGTACTTTCTGGTTTAGTGAGTTAGACCGGGAACTTCTAGCCGGTCTGGAGGGCATGGCCGGTCTTTCCGTATATTGTTTCCTTCGTCTGGTTTTCCCGTGGGCCTTGTGGAAGGTACCAAGATAATGTTCCGTCTCTAGCCGATTTCCGGAGTTTCTAGCACTCCGCTATTAGGATATAAAAAGGAGGCTAGCCGCAAATAGTGTGTCAGTAATGAGAGCAGTCGGATGGGAGGGCAGTAGTGTTGGTTGTCGTCAGTGTCCCACAGGAGTCAGAGCGGAGCTCTGTGTGTGTACCGACGTGGAAGGAGTGATTAGAGCTGGACGGTAGTATTGCTGGTTGTTGTCAGTATTTCAACGGAGTCAGAGTATCGTCGTCTACTGAACGGAGTACTGTCTGTGTACTGCCTTGGAGTACTATGTGTGTGCTTCTGTGGACTGTAATTACCTTGCAGTCCATGTGTGGAACTGTTGGTGTGAGTAGAATTGGAGCGTTGTAGTGAGTGCTGGTTAGCACTGTTGATTTGTCGCTGTTTAGTTGTCAGTGTTAAGTAGTTCACTGTGTTGAACGTGAGTGTGGAGGACTTGCCTAGGGTCAAATTGAGGAACAAAAAAAATGGCGCATGGCTCTTAGTGTCGGGAGGGTTCGAGTACAAGTTCGGCTCGCCAGATGCAGGTCTTTTGATTTGACTCCCGTAGGCGACCTGCGCGTCGTGATGAGGATGAAATGATGAAGACGACACAAACACCCAGCCCCCGTGCCAGCGAAATCAACCAATTAAGGTTAAAATTTCCGACCTTGCCGGGAATCGAACCAGGGACCCCTGTGACCAAAGGCCACCACGCTAACCATTTAGC
Organism: Anabrus simplex; assembly: GCF_040414725.1. Taxonomy (NCBI): domain Eukaryota; kingdom Metazoa; phylum Arthropoda; class Insecta; order Orthoptera; family Tettigoniidae; genus Anabrus; species Anabrus simplex. The sequence continues at coordinate 43,507,051 of NC_090269.1, read as the reverse complement.
CATGGAGCTGGACACTGAGGAACAGTCATCGTGTGTTGTGGGGAGGGGGTTCAGTAGTCCTGTGTTAAAACCTATTTGCGTTCGACTGTTGTGTGTGAAGGGACTAAGCGTGCGGGCGAAAGTGAAAGGTGGAGCCTGTCAATAAGGATTATTGCCCGCTCAGGTAAAGACTGCCCAGCTGGAGTACTGCTGTGAGAAACTGCTGAAAAAACAGCGGTCATTCATATGTGTGCCCTTATGGGGTCATCCTAGAATTAAATTAGAGATATAAAACAGACAATGTTTTATTCATAACAGTATTTTAATTTAAATAACGACAGGTGGAGTGACACATATGACCCTTGTGGACGGATACGGCGTGGTAGACCCGAGAATATGCGGATGGGTCGCATCAGGAAAGACATGGAGTATGTGGGTGTCACCCATGAGAATATCTTGGATCGGGCCAAATGGAGACGGATGTGCCGACACATAATAAATAATAAATAACGAAAATTACCTGGATCCTAAATTTGAGGGCATACAAATTCCCTCCTCAGTTATTTATTTATTTCATGCTAAAGGTTCTTTACGTTTGAAATTTAGGAGGAATTCATGTATGGTGTCATTAGTTGATATATGGGTAAGATGTGTATCTCATTTTATATTTATTTTGTGGTTTACTTTTACACAATCTGCTTTACGTCGCACCGACACAGATAGGTCTTATTGCGACGATGGGATAGGAAAAGGTTAGGAGTGGGAAGAAAGAGGCCGTTGCCTTAATTAAGGTACAGACTCAGCATTTGCCTGGTGTGAAAATGGGATAACACAGAAAACCTCCATCAGGGCTGCCGACAGTGGGGCTCGAACCCACTATCTCCCGGATGCAAGCTCACAGCCGTGCGCCCCTAACTACACGACCAAATCGCCTGGTTTTTATGTTTTCACTCTTGTCAGTACCTGCTTTTTTGGGAATAGGTATTACATTATGTGTAAAATCGGATGACACTTCTCCTGTATCATACATTTTACACACTAAATGGAATAACGTCCCCATGCCGGTTTCTCCTAAGGCAGTCAGTAATTCTGAGGGTATGTTATCAGTTTCAGGTGCCTTGTTCCCATTTAGGTCCCTCAAATCTATGTTGAATACTGACCTATCTCTAAATGTGTTTAATTTAAACTGACCGAGTTGGCAGGGTGGTTCGGGCAGTGTAGCTGCAAACTAGTGTTCGGAAGATTTCATTATTCGCACCCACTTTATAGTGGTTTTCCATTTTCACAGCTGGCAAATGCTGAGGCTGTACCCTAATTAAGGCCACTGTCGTTTCCTTCCCTGCCCTATCCATCGTTGGTATAAGAACTGTCTGAGTCGGTGTGATATAAAACTAATAACCGATAACAAACAGTGAACGTGAAACCACACCGATTTGATCCATTTTCAATATACATGAAGGCCATGGTATACATATTCACGGTTTAGTTTGCAGGGCCCTACTCCCACTCAGTTCTGAGAAAATGGAGAGTTTGATCCACAAGACTATAGTCCTAATATTAAAAGAAGTGTCTGACAGCTAGCGCAGGAGGGAGTGGATACTGTAGTGCTGTTGCTGGGAAGTGAAAGGTCTGGCAACTCCAAGTGGACACCAGACTCGTCTCCATAGCGATCGCAGTTAGTACGCCTACGTTACATCTGCTCAAATCTGTTATATTCATACCTTGGTCTACCCCTACCGTTCTTACTACCTGCACTTCCTTCTAAAACCAACTGCACAAGTGCTGGGTGTCTTATGTTGTGTCCTATCATGCTATCTCTTCTTCTCGTTAAATTTAGCCAAATCTACCTATCTCACCCTCAGCATTCTCCTGTAACACCACATTTCGGAACCTTCTATTCTCTTTCTTTCTGAGCTAGATATCGTCCACGTGTCACTTCCATAGAATGCCACGCTCCAGGCGAAAGTCTTCAAAAACATGTTCCTTGAAACAAACCCTCACACTCTTTTCTTTCAACTTGTCTAGATCCCACATTTTTGCATTCTTTCCTTTCTTCAATTTCTTCAACTTCAGATGGAATTTCATGACCAACAAGTTGTGGTCAGAGTCCACGTCTGCTCGTGGGAAAGTTCTGCAATCCAACACCTGGTTTCTGAATCTCTGCCTAATCATAATGGAGTCTATTTGATACCTTCCAGTGTCTCCAGGTCTCGTCTACCTATACAGCCGTCTTTTTGGTGTTTGGACTAAGTATTAGTAAGGACTAAATTATGATCAGTGCAGAATTCAACCAGCCGACTTCCTCTTTCATTCCTTTGTCCCAATCCAAGTTCTCCTGCTGTATTACCTTCCATTCCTAGGCCTACCACTGCATTCCAGTCTCCCATCACAATTAGATTCCCGTCACCTTTAAATATTGTGTTAAATCTTCTCCCTTCATATACTGTTTCGATTTCTTCATCATTTGGTGAACTAGTGGGCATATAGACCTTTACTTTTGTGGTGGGCATTGGTTTGGTGTTTATCTTGACAGCAATAATCCTTTCACTATGCTGGTCGTAGTTACTTACCCGATGCCCTATTTTCTTATTCATTATTAAACCAACTTCTGCATTTTCCCTTTTGATTTTGTGTTGATAATTCGGTAGTCGCCTGGCCAAAATTCCTACTCTTCCTGCCAACGTACTTCACTTATACCAACTACATCTAACTTTAGTCTATCCATCTTCCTTTTCAGATTCTCTAACATACCACAACGATTCAAACTTCTAACATTCCACGCTCCGACTCGTAGAATGTCAGTATCCATCTTCCTGATGATCGCCCCGTCCCGTGTAGTCCCCACCCGGAGATGCGAATGGGGGACTAGTTTACCTCCGGAATATTTTACCCGGGAGGAATCCAACATCAGCACATCATTCATACAGAGAGAGCTGCATGTCCTCGGGAGTTAGTTACGACTGTAGTTTCCCGTTGCTTTAAGCTGGAAAGTGATGATTTTTAATTACATTTAAGTACTATCTCTTGTATATGTGTAACGTTCCTAATGGTACTATGACTGCTACGAAGCGCCAAAAATCAAACCTAAACCTCCGACAACATCCAGAGATATATAGCTTAGCTTTCTTTCCCTGAGGAGGCGCCGAAGTGCTGAAATGTTGTCCTAGTTATGGTTTCTCAACGTGACGATGCAACTGCTGACACTCGCGTCTCTTAATTCAGTCATTTTAATTGAATGTTCACAGCGCCAGGATTCTATCACGGAATTTTAAACAATGATGGCGAACGTCTTACTAACTTCGCTACTCAATTGGCCTACAGAAGGATCCGGCAAATCACTGTGATACAGGTAACATACAATACTCATTTAAATATAAAAATAAAACGTCATCCTTCTGTAGGACCAAAGAGCGATTATACTATACTAGCAAAATACCTGTGCTTCGCTACGGTATTATACTGAAATTTATAATAATTGAACGCTTAACGTTTTGTATATAATCCACCGATATTCGCGATCTGACTCGTTTCCTGAGAGAATCCGGGTACAGATATCTACACATGGTTATCAGGGTATTTAGGGGTTGTAGTAAGGATGTAAAGGAGATGGCATATAAGTCTGTGGTAAGATCGCAACTAGAGTATGGTTGCAGTGTATGGGACCCTCACCAGGATTACTTGATTCAAGAACTGGAAAAAAAATCCAAAGAAAAGCAGCTCGATTTGTTCTTGGTGATTTCCGTCACAAGAGTAGCGTTAAAAATGTTGAAAATTTTGGGCTGGGAAGACTTGAGAGGAAGGAGACGTGCTGATCGACTAAGTGGTATGTTCCGAGCTCTCAGTGGAGAGATGGCGTGGAATGAAATCAGTAGACGAATAAGTTTGAGAGGTGTCTTTAAAAGCAGGAAAGGTCACAATATGAAGATAAAGTTGGAATTCAAGAGGACGAATTGGGGCAAATATTCATATATAGGAAGGGGAGTTAGAGATTGGAATAACTTACCAAGGGAGATGTTCAATAAATTTCTAATTTCTTTGCAATCATTTAAGAAAAGGCTAGGAAAACAACAAATAGGGAATCTGCCACCCGGGCGACTGCCCTAAATGCAGATCAGTAGTGATTGATTGATTCCTTGATCTGCCAAAATTCGCGATCGGACTCATTTTCTGAGAGATTACGGCAAATTTCCTTCCATTTTTCAATATTTCTTTCCAGCAATCGATTTCGAACAGATTTCGTACTTCGCGGGCTAAGTTCAGGTATTCCGCCCGGTCAGTTGGGTCCCTAAATCTTTGCCGTCTTTTCCTATAAGCATTTTAGATATGGATTAAATCCTTGAGGAAATCCGGCGTGGTGTCGTCTTGGGTGCCTTGGCGGTACTGAACCCGCGGCCGGACTGTGAGCCTGCATTCAGGAGGGGTCGTTGTCAGTTTAGTCCTGGGTTGTGCGTCAGTTTAGTCCCATACCTTGTTTACCTGTTTGGTGGCGTGGTTTTTCCAATCGTGGGTTCAGCGACGAATGGCATTAGTAAACCCAGTGCACCTGTAACAGACTGTCTTTCGTTCGTTTCCTGCTGGGTCTCCTGTTCGTTGAAAAATTTCATGTAAGCCTAATTATCTGCTACACCTGATTTAATATGAACCTAAAGCCTCCACACACCTCAGACACCCAATTTCATGTTACATGTTGTTAAGGTCCGATGACCTCGATGTTAGGCCCCTGTAAACAACAATCATCATCGTCATCATCATCATCATGATAATCATCATCATCATCATCATCATTATGTTACATATAGTCATTTAATTTCATTCATGTTTTCGACAATGTTGCAGTTGCGGTGATTGATACAAAATTACCACAAGAAAGGGACGACTGTTTCCAATGCAACCAGAAGAGGAATATCGGTTTCGTTGGCAGCCCCTGAGTAGTTGTGTACTTGGAAACGAGCAAAATGAGAAGTGTGGAAAGAAAACAGAGAATGTTCTTGTGGCCCACCTGGTTGAACGCTGACCACAGCAAGAGGGACAGATTTACGATGTAAAAGGGATGCCAAGTCCTGTGTGCGGACCGAGTCGTCTTTAAGAGAGCTCACAACATTAGCCCTAGTAGTCTCCTTCATTTACCACAGCATTAATAATCTCATGCCAATGATACACTGACTGACAGAGCAAATGCAACACCAAGAAGGAGTGGTCAGAACTTTATGCCAATTGCAGGGTAGACTGACGTCACTGAGGTATGCTCATGATGTGAAATGCGCCGCTGTGCTGCGCACGTAGCGAACGATAAATGGGACACGGCGTTGGCGAATGGCCCACTTCGTACCGTGATTTCTCAGCCGACAGTCATTGTAGAACGTGTTGTCGTGTGCCACAGGACACGTGTATAGCTAAGAATGCCAGGCCGCCGTCAACAGAGGCATTTCCAGCAGACAGACGACTTTACGAGGGGTATGGTGATCGGGCTGAGAAGGGCAGGTTGGTCGCTTCGTCAAATCGCAGCCGATACCCATAGGGATGTGTCCACGGTGCAGCGCCTGTGGCGAAGATGGTTGGCGCAGGGACATGTGGCACGTGCGAGGGGTCCAGGCGCAGCCCGAGTGACGTCAGCACGCGAGGATCGGCGCATCCGCCGCCAAGCGGTGGCAGCCCCGCACGCCACGTCAACCGCCATTCTTCAGCATGTGCAAGACACCCTGGCTGTTCCAATATCGACCAGAACAATTTCCCGTCGATTGGTTGAGGGAGGCCTGCACTCCCGGCGTCCGCTCAGTAGACTACCATTGACTCCACAGCATAGACGTGCACGCCTGGCATGGTGCCGAGCTAGAGCGACTTGGATGAGGGAATGGCGGAACGTCGTGTTCTCCGATGAGTCACGCTTCTGTTCTGTCAGTGATAGTCACCGCAGACGAGTGCGGCGTCGGCGCGGAGAAAGGTCAAATCCGGCAGTAACTGTGGAGCGCCCTACCGCTAGACAACGCGGCATTATGGTTTGGGGCGCTATTGCGTATGATTCCACGTCACCTCTAGTGCGTATTCAAGGCACGTTAAATGCCCACCGCGACGTGCAGCATGTGCTGCGGCCGGTGGCACTCCCGTACCTTCAGGGGCTGCCCAATGCTCTGTTTCAGCAGGATAATGCCCGCCCACACACTGCTCGCATCTCCCAACAGGCTCTACGAGGTGTACAGATGCTTCCGTGGCCAGCGTACTCTCCGGATCTCTCACCAATCGAACACGTGTGGGATCTCATTGGACGCCGTTTGCAAACTCTGCCCCAGCCTCGTACTTACGACCAACTGTGGCAAATGGTTGACAGAGAATGGAGAACCATCCCTCAGGACACCATCCGCACTCTTATTGACTCTGTACCTCGACGTATTTCTGCGTGCATCGCCGCTCGCGGTGGTCCTACATCCTACTGACTCGATGCCGTGCGCATTGTGTAACCTGCATATCGGTTTGAAATAAACATCAATTATTCGTCTGTGCCGTCTCTGTTTTTTCCCCAACTTTCATCCCTTTCGAATCACTCCTTCTTGGTGTTGCATTTGCTCTGTCAGTCAGTGTATATTATGACTAGCGTTGAGAAGAAGAAAGTTTTATTATTCTAAAGATCATTTCCCACATTTTCAATACCAAATTCTAATATTCGTCATTTGTCTCGAGAAAAGTAATCGATCTTCAAGAAGCCTGTGCCATCCGGTAAAATTAACAAGTCGTCGGGCAAAATAATGTCTTTCTGGATTTTGTGAAGTACCCAGCGCTGTCTCATTTTTCAGAAAGTCGTTTCCACATTCTGGTACCTAGGGAATTCAGCTACAAATTCGTATCCTTTTGATTTTACACCCAGAAGTTCTTCGTGAAATATCGTGTTAACTGGTATGTCTCTAGTTCGTTTCTCACATATCTCCTGTTCTTTTTTCTTCAATATCCGCCACATTATGAATATAATATGTGTGATTCTGATGTGAAATTATCCTTAACTCACAGGAAATTCGTAGCCTACCATGATATCCTTATTTCCTCTCGTTGACACAAATCCAGGATCTTTCATTTTCTCTTTCCCGTCTTAGGCTTAACTGTATTATTTTCTTCCTTAATTACTCCGTATGTACGCGAGTGCTAGAATCTACTGGATATATTTCCACCAAACTTCATATTTAGAATCCACCTGTCCTTGGTAGGTTTTAGGGCAAGTATTGTTTCTAAATCCCTGAACTGACTGGCGGTTTATACGAAACCGAAACAGTGATTTTTGCACTCCCACAAAATATACACAACCAAACTTAATGGAAATCTACCTGCCTTAATGGAAATTAATTTCTAAACCTTTTTCTTATGCGCATCATTTCGATACGAGGGTTAATAAGGGAGATACCATTAACGGACCGTTTTTCGGTACAAGTCCCATCGGAGTTAACTCAAGAGCGGGTGCGTGTAAAGCGTATTTCTTACAACTTGAAAACTACTGAAGATATTCGAACCAAAATTTATATTTAACATCCACCTGTACATAGGTAGGTTTTAAAGGTAAATAACATTTCATGTTCCCGGAATGGACTGGCGGTTTATAGGGAACCGAAATGGTGATTTTACTCTTCCACAATATATACAGTACAAGACCAACCTGACTGGAAATCGACCAAACGTGATGGAATTCCATCTCTAAAACCTTTTTTCATGTGCATTTTTCGTCAGGAGGATTAATAAGGGAGATATCATGAATGGTCAGTTTTGCAGGTTAAGTCCAGCGGACATAGCCCAAAAGGTGTTGTACGTGGAGCAGATACCTTATCTATCTATATAAACAAATTCGTCACGACTGTGTGCCTCTACATTTACTATTTTGGCGAAATTTTCGTACACTTTTCCGTTTAAGGTGTAATAATGACCATCTGCATATTTTTTTCGTTTAGTTTCCTGAAAGTCCTATATTTTACTCTCCTCGCCCAAAATCCAGATTGTGGCATAATCTGCCAGACGAAAAAGAAAATTGAAATTTGGCAAAATTATACGTATTAGCCTGTAACGGACGTAAAACTTCCAAGATCTTTAAATTTTTCATTTTTTATCCCCGAAGAATATCGAATTATGGAGGCAACTTTAATGATGGTGCAGACCTTCGGGAAGTCCTATCACATAACGGATTGCACAATCTCCGTTCAATTTGAAATGATCTACAACCTTGGTCTTATGTTTTTTTGTCGTATCTGTATCCCTTTTACGTTAGATTTTTCTCTATTAATTGATTTTTAGTAAATTTAGACTTTTCACATGCATAATTCATACTTTCAATCACTTATAGGAAATATAGAATCATCAAACTCTTCACGAAAATTGGCCCACCCAGTAGCCATATGTGAGCCAAATGCTATGTATGTAGCTGTCACATAATTATCCGAAAAGTAATGCAATGTGAGATAATCTTACAAAAAATTTACCAACGTTTCTAGCTCAATCTGACCCAAGATTAGATAAGATATCATAGGACCAGCCATTTACGCCACTAAATCCGGCGTCTTATGGTATAATCCTTTGTCGATATGACGTACGTTTAGCAGCAGTTAATCTGTAAATGTAGGTCTGCAATATTGTAAACACGCATATACTTTCGTATGTCGATCTATATATATTCACTGATGTCGATTTGTAGCGATCGGGAAAGGGTATGTCTGCAACTGTAATCAGTACTCTACACACCGACTTTGACTGGCAGTAGGAATGGGGTCCTTCTCCAACTCCTGTGTAAATGGCATTAGTAAGGAAGGCCTACCATTGTAATGATTAGTTCACATCTCGATTTGACTTGAAAAAGGCAAGGGAGCATGCAGTTTTGTTTAAAACTCCCGTACCCGATTGTGTTTGGCAGTAGGCAAGGGTGCCCACCATTATAAACAAATGTCCTCGTCTAAAATGTGACTGGCATTAGGCATAGTGGCCTGCTATTTTGATGGAAACTCACCAACTTGGTGTGACTGGCAGTAAGCTTGCCGGCAGTAGGGAAAGGGGCCTGACATAATGATAACTGCACAACTCAATTTCGACTGATAGTAGAGTAGTTGCCTGCCATTATAATAAAAACTCCTCAACTGTTATATGTCTGGAAGTAGAAAAGGGGGCTGCCATTGTAACGAAAACTCCCCAAATCGATTGTGACCGCACAGTAGGCAATGGGGCCTGCAATTATAATGTAAACTTCTCAACTCGATTGTGAATGGCAGTAGGCAAGTGAGCCTGCCGTTATATCACAAATCCGTAACAAACACTTTACATTGGAAACGGCGTATGGGGACCTGCCCATGCTGTTTCTCGGATAACGCTAAGAGACATGCTATTTTAAAATAATCTTATTGACTGCATGTGCCGTATTTACTTCGATTTTCGAATAAAATGTAGAATACCGTAGCGAAGCACGGGTACATTTGCTAGTTAAATTAATAAAATAATCTTTCCCAGTAACACGCATATAGTGTCTCCTTACTTTTAATATTATTCATTACGTAAAAATAAACAAGACTGATATGTACATTTATATCAATATGCGAACGTGCAGATCTCATGCCTAGTATATTTTAAAACAATGTACTCGTCGATACTGTGTGTGGTTTGCTGCCGTCTCAATGGTACACCTGGGGCTTTTAGACCTCCATCACGACAGCTTCACTCGTAGATAGTCCTAGGTTCCTCTTCCTTGTGGCGTCGTCCATGGTCTCGAACTGTGGTCTCCTACTGTTGGAATATCTCGACATTCCCTTAAGAGATGAATGAAGGCACTAGGCGCGACTCTAGTTGATTCCAATCCTCAGTTCGGCGATCACTCATTAACATACAGGAAAAAACGGGAAATTGGTTAATGAACACTGGTTATACGTTTTTAAAGAACCTACTGGTGATTAGACCCACACATTGATTCAAGTGGACTAACCCGAATAGCGGTAAGTTTGTGTAAATCACTATTCATTCCCTTTTTGTCACACGGCCTGATTAATGGTTATTGTTACTTAACATGAGTGTCCATGGAGTATGCAGATGTTCTTCTATCAAGAACACCGTTCTATTAATTTATTGAGCGCCATTCACTATTCAAATGCCTTAAAATAGGCCACTATTAATCACTGAATGTAATCGGCTGTCTTACTAATTCTGAACGACCTTATGAGTTTGCCCGTTCTTTTATAATTACTTTATGAGCCGTCACTGAGGTTACAAACATTTATAGGAGTAAATGTTGAAATAACACCTCCATTCAACACTACCGTACTTGTCTCGTACCACACGGCTTATTTTCGCGATATTTATACCGTGCTGATATATATTTCTTCAACACAGCACTTCACACACTGTTATCCATTTTGCACAGTTCCACACTTACACGTAAGCACTACGGCCACACAAATTACAATGGGTTCCCGGAGCTATGTCTGAGTTTCTTTTATAGTATTTTGGCTGAGTGGTCGCAGAAGCGGCAAACCGCACCACTAACCTAAATTTCGCTCCGCTAATCATGATCTTTCAGCGACGTGAGGGTAATCAAATTATAGCTCTTGAACGCTGTTTAATACTGATCTAATTTCATGTAGATCCGGTCGTTGGGTCGTTCACAATGTCAAAAGCGTCCTTTTCATAAATTCATGCGTCATGGATTATCTTGTGGCGACACCCACTTTTTTTCTCACGTTGCCAGATCTGAACACTTGGCTTCAATCTACGCACTACTGTATGACGTGCGTCGTTACCGATTCATTCTTAAAGTATTGCGTACGCCGGTTCAAATGAGTCCTTACTCCTAAATTTCCATAGTTTATATAAAAATATTGTTATTAATATGATTAATATTAATAATAGTCGAATACGGTGGGTTGGCACCAATGAATGTGTAGTTAAATCAGTAAGGATTTTTATTTCTTGGGGGTTAACACGCCTTGATCTACCCCACTCTCTGACCAAATACTCTTCCATGCGTAGCGTCCACTCCTCTTCTTTCTCGTTCCATGCGAGAGCGCAATTCCAAGGTTACGCGGTAATGCGCGTTCCTCCTCTCGGTACAAGTACAGAGACCTGCCCCCTTTCGAGCTTGCGTACCACAACTCGTATCCCAGTTTGGGGCGTAAATAGCTAATTACAACACTATATGTCGCAGAATGTTGCGGAAAACGGCATATATTGTTAACTGGGCCTCGTAACATGCCTATGGCGTGGTGATGAACGGTTACAGTATGTCCAGTGCTATTTATATTACTATCCAAAATAACTGACGAAACTTACATCTGTCTTTTCTACCATCTGAAAAATGCTTACCCTGAAAGGAAACCGTAGTTAACCAAAGTAGATTTTGAAACTGCTTTGATTAAAATACTGACGAAGGAATTTTTTAACGTGTTCACTCCCAAGTTCTCTTCAGCCTTTTTCTGGATGTTTCGACAGTGGCTGAAATAGGATAAACCTTGTATTTACACAGCTACTGAACAGTCATGGAACGACAACCATAGCAATGGTTTCCTCTTGAATCTTTACAACTTGACAATGGTGTGATAAATGTCTACAGTTTGTTCCACTACAACTTATATTTACTATATTCATAAAAGTAAGTCTCATCATTATTTTATTATTTTATTTATTTATTTATTTATATATTTATTATTCATTTATTTATTTAATCCATTTGCAACAACTATCGAGGTATCTCATTGATTAGTATACCAGGCAAAGTATTCACTGGCATCCTGGAAGGGAGGGTGCGATCAGTCGTTGAGAGGAAGTTGGATGAAAACTAGTGTGGTTTCAGACCACAGAGAGGCTGTCAGGATCAGATTTTCAGTATGCGCCAGGTGATTGAAAAATGCTACGAGAGGAATAGGCAGTTGTGTTTATGTTTCGTAGATCTAGAGAAAGCATATGACAGGGTACCGAGGGAAAAGGTGTTCGCCATACTGGGGGACTATGGAATTAAATGTAGATTATTAAGAGCAATCAAAGGCATTTATGTTGACAATTGGGCTTCAGTGAGAATTGATGGTAGAATTAGTTCTTGGTTCAGGGTACTTACAGGAGTTAGACAAGGCTGTAATATTTCACCTTTGCTGTTCGTGGTTTATATGGATCATCTGCTGAAAGGTATAAAATGGCAGCGAGGGATTCAGTTAGGTGAAAATGTAGTAAGCAGTTTGGCCTATGCTGACGACTTGGTCTTAATGGCAGATTGTGCCGAAAGCCTGCAGTCTAATGTCTTGGAACTTGAAAATAGGTGCAATGAGTATGGTATGAAAATTAGCCTCTCGAAGACCAAATTGATGTCAGTAGGTAAGAAATTGAACAGAATTGAATGTCAGATTGGTGATACAAAGCTAGAACAGGTCGATAATTTCAAGTATTTAGGTTGTGTGTTCTCCCAGGATGGTAATATAGTAAGTGAGATTGAATCAAGGTGTAGTAAAGCTAATGCAGTGAACTCGCAGTTGCGATCAACGGTATTCTGTAAGAAGGAAGTGAGCTCTCAGACGAAACTATCTTTACATCGGTCTGTTTTCAGACCAACTTTGCTTTACGGGAGCGAAAGCTGGGTGGACTCAGGATATCTTATTCATAAGTTAGAAGTAACAGACATGAAAGTAGCAAGAATGATTGCTGGTACAAACAGGTGGGAACAATGGCAGGAGGGTGCTCGGAATGAGGAGATAAAGGATGAATTAGGAATGAACTTGATGGATGAAGCTGTACGCATAAACCGGCTTCGGTGGTGGGCCCATGTGAGACGAATGGAGGAGGATAGGTTACCTAGGAGAATAATGGACTCTGCTATGGAGGGTAAGAGAAGTAGAGGTAGACCAAGACGACGATGGTTAGACTCGGTTTCTAACGATTTAAAGATAAGAGGTATAGAACTAAATGAGGCCACAACACTAGTTGCAGATCGAGGATTGTGACGACGTTTAGTAAATTCACAGAGGCTTGCAGACTGAACGCTGAAAAGCATAACAGTCTATAATGAAAATATATGTATGTATGTATGTATGTATGTATGTATTCCATTGAACCTCCAGTGTTGGTTTTCCCCCGGACTCAGGGATCCCTCCTCTACCACCTCAAGGGCAGTGTCTTGGAGCGTGAGACATTTGGTCGGGAATTCAACTGGAGAGCAGGACCACCACCTCACCCAGGAGGCCTCACCTGCTATGTTGAACAGGGGTCTTGTGAGGGGATGGGAAGATTGGAAGGGATAGACAAGTAAGAGGGATGAAGCGGCCGTGGTCTTATGTTAGGTACCATCCCAGCATTTACCTGGACGAGAAGTGGGGAAACCACGGAAAACCATTTAGAGAATGGCTGAGAAAGGAATCGAACCTCCTTCTACTCAGTTGACCTTCCGAGGCTGAGTGGACCCTGTTTCAGTCCAAGTACCATACCACTTTTCAAATTTCGTGGCAGAGCCGGGAATCGAACCCGTGTCTCCAGGGATGGCAGCTAATCACACTAACCTCTACACTAAAGAGGCGGACTAGCCAGTGCCTATGGAGAAAAGTTCAAGAAATTGGATTAACCGCGGTGTACGGAGAGGGCTCAGATGTGAGACTTTCGAGCAAGATGTGTGCAGAATTGGCTCTGGTGCCAAAGTAAATAATTGAAGACGGCTGGTTGGAAATAGTGTCTACAGCTCCACAGAACGAGACGTTATAAACATTGTTGGATTAGTTTACGGAGCATTGGTTGAATAACATAAATATGCTGATAGAACTCTGGAATTTTCATAACCAACACCACCGCATGAACAACGCTGGGGAAGGTTGGGATATAAATTTAAACAGGATAATTGGAAAAAGAATTCTGAATGAAACACTTGATTGGTCTGATCACGCGAACGAAATCCCTAAAAGATTTTTGGAGCGCTTCACCTTCCTCAACGACAGAGAGATGTATTTTCATATGAGCTAAAGATCAAACTAATACAGACACTGGTTCTCTCTATTCTTGATTATTGTGACGTTGTTGGAGCACTGAATTCCTGCCTGCAACTTATTTTCACTATCACATAAGATATTCATAATCACCCGATACTATCAGGCGCTCTCATGACTGAAGCGGTAGAGTGTCGGCCTCCGGATCCCAAGATAGCGGGTTCAAACCCGGCAGAGGTAGTCGGATTTTTGAAGGGCGGAAAAAAGTCCATTCGACACTCCATGTCGTATGATGTCGGCATGTAAAAGATCTCTGGTGACACATTTGGTGTTTACCCGACAAAATTAATTAAATCTCAGCCATAGACGCCCAAGAGAGTTTCGGTTTACCCGGTCTGCCATCTAGTGGGGGCCTAGAGTAAAACGGAACGTCGAAATTGACGAGCAGACAGCCAGATGGCGTCAAATTGAAATGTCTGCACACGGTAGCTGAGGCCATACGATTATTATTATTATTATTATTATTATTATTATTATTATGATTATGACTGAAGCCTGGTAAACGTCAGCAGCTACACATTTTAACGATAGTGTTTAGTTAGCTGAAAACCAGTCGCTGTATATTTCTTTCAAAAGCTCCTAATCATCATTTCACGACATACCCGTTCGAAATCCTTTCTTTCAATTCCAGTGCACCGCGCAAATAAAGTTAATAGTTCATTTATGGTGACCGGCATCAGATTATGAAATTCCCTGCCAGGTCAAGTCAGAGAAATTAAGTCGTTACCAAAATTTAAGGTCGCCTGTCGAGACTTCCTGCTGAGGACAGCTGACTGAGTGGATGAAGTATGAATGTGTGTGTGCCTGAGGATTAGTTAGGTTTAAAGTTTTAATGTCAGTTTAGTTAGTAATTTATTTAAATTCATTTTTAATTCTATTGACTTAGTTTTAACTATTTTAATTATTTTAGCATTTTATTCTAGATTTAAATTAGTACGTGGTTAAGTATATTTGTTTACTATTTGTGTTTTACGTAGCACCGACACAGATAGATCTTATTGCGACGATGAGATAGGAAAGGCCTAGGAATGGGAAGGAAGCGGCCGTGGCCATAATTAAGGTACAGCCCCAACATTTACCTGCTGTGAAAATGGGAAACCACAGAAAACCATCTTCAGGTCTGCCGACAGTGGGGTTCGAACCCACTATCTCCCGGATGCAAGCTCACAGCTGTGCGCCCCGAACCACGGCCAACTCGCCCGGTATTGTGGTTAAGTCTAAGAGAGGGCCTTGAGTCATAACTTCGCTACTGAAAAAGGCACTAATAAATAAATAAAGAACCTCCTGTTAATTAGGAACCTGAAGGTTGAAGTAATTAATGCCAATTTCGCCGTCAGATCAGTTGACATCTGTGAGCCTAGGATGAAACGAAGAAAGACCTGTGTAATATTGGACGAAATAATTAATAAACCCTTTCAGCGTTTTAAATATATAGAAGTCCGCCTCTATGATGTAGTGGTTGGTGTGATTAGCTGCCATCCCTGAAGGCCCAGCTTAGATTCCCGGCTCTGCCACGAAATCTGAAACGTGGTACGAGGGCTGGAACGGGGTCCATTCCGCCTCGGGAGGTCAACTGAGTAGGAGGGGGTTCGATTCGCACCTCAGCCATCCTCGAAGTGATTTTCCGTGGTTTCCCACTTCTCCTCCAGGCAAATGCCGGGATGCTACCTAAAGGCCACGGCCGCTTCCTTCCCTCTCCCTTGTCTATCACTTCCAATCTTCCCATCTTCCCCACAAGGCCCCTGTTCAGCAAAGCAGGTAAGGCCGCCTGGGCGAGGTACTGGTCCTCCTCCCATTCTGTATACACTGACCCAAAGTCTCAAGCTCTAGGACACTACCCTTGAGGCGTTAGAGGTGGGATTCCTCGTTGAGTCCGAGGGAAAACCAACCCTGGAGGGTAAACAGACTAAGAAAGAAAGAAAGAAAGAAGGAAAGAAAGAAAGATGGTATTTTTAAAAAACTGTACACTCCATTTTACATAATTTGGCATGTTCGTGGGCTGCATCATGGCGTTCATGTCCAAATAAATCGCTGAAGAAAACTAAATGCGATGAACCTAAAATATCACGGTTACATTTTATAAAAGCTGTTGTATACATATTTGCCCACCAATATATGGATATTTTTTTATTTTCAACTTTAAGACACTCAGAAGAAACGATTTTAGGGGTGCTACATAGTATTCGTGCCCGCAGTGCCTACTGGGTAACTCAAAGGGGCTGTAGTAGGTGTAGTGGACTAAACTGACACAGATTAATGCAGATGGGACTAAACTGTCAGAAACCATTCAGGAGACGGTGGGTTCGAATTCCACAATCGGCAGCCCTGAGGATGATTTTTCGTGGTTTCCCGTTTTCACTCTAGTAACATTTTTGGGGATGTGCCTTAATTAAGTCTACGGCCGCTACCTTCCCGATCCTAATCCTCGAAAATCGTAGATGTGGTATGCGACGTCAAGAGCACTATAATAATAATAATAATAATAATAATAATAATAATAATAATAATAATAATAATAATAATAATAATAATAATAATAATATAGATCAGAAATATTAGAAAGAAGAATTATAAGGGAAATATTAGGTCCTCTAATAATTGCAGAGTTTTGGAAATTAAGAAGTAACAATGAAATTTACCAGAACATAGAAAACATATCAGAAACAATAAGAAAAAGGAGATTGCTATTTCTTGGACACATTTACAGAATGGGTGACAATAGACTAACTAAACGAATTTTCAAGTACCTTTGGGAAAAGAAATCAACTACCACCTGGATTCAAGAAGTCAAGAAAGACCTGGAGAGGAACAACATACGAGAAGAAGAATTATTGGAAAGAAAGATTTTTAGGAAGAAAGTCTTACAAATGGAAGGATTCCAAGGGAGGAAGGAAACGAAAACAGGCACAAAGTGGACTGAAGACAGGAAAAAGAAGCACAGTGAAACAATGAAAGAATACTAGAAGAAAAGGAAAGAACTTTTTTTTTTGTTGCTATTTGCTTTACGCGCACTGACGCAGATATGTCTTATGGAGACGATGGGATGGGAAAGGCCTAGGAATGGGAAGGAAGCGGCCGTGGCCTTAATTAAGGTACAGCCCCAGCATTTGCCGGGTATGAAAATGAGAAACCACGGAAAACCATCTTCAGGGCTGCCGACAGTGGGGTTCGAACCCACTATCTCCCGATTACTGGATACTGGCCGCACTTAAGCGACTGCAGCTATCGAGCTCGGTAAGGAAAGAACTACGGAGGAAGAATTGAAATTGTAACGTGGTCCTTAGAAGGCCGGAACGCAAGAATAAGAATAAGAAGAAGAAGAAGAATTGTACCGGGAGGTACACCTCAACGCCGCGCATTCAAAATTAGCGCCTTGATGAACTCCTCTATTGATCAAAAGGTGAAACTGATAACGCAACAAGTTGGAACTTTAATCAGATGTCACAACCGCAATATTAAGTAATTATTTTGTTGTTAAGTTTCCTAAACTGGCTGTATTTCTCCTTGTTTTGTTTGGCTATACATCAAGAAGTTTGGACATTTTTCTACAGATGACACTGTTAAAAACTATGATCATGCACTCTGTTGCAAAGTGAAAGAATTTATAATTTAAATAAGTTTTGTATTTCTAGGTTGTCCATAACTGATCTATGTTCATTTATTTTTGGATTGGCAACACTTCCTTTTCTTTCCGCCAGTTTTGAATCGGACCAATCATAAACTTGGGTAATTAATTTTCCATCAATCCCGCATTTCTTGTCCACTTTGAATCTACCAATAAAAATTAAAAGGGTGTGTCCTGATTAGTCTTGAATGATCTCGAACCTTCCCTGAGGGTATATAAACTGCGGCTTTTCATGTTTCCTTGCCAATTGATCATCGTCTGTGTGTGTGTGTGTGTGTGTGTGTGTGTGTGTGTGTGTGTGTGTTAAGGCAGGCGGCGGGGCCGACCCTTTCTTCAGTCAGCAGAACATCTAGAAGGTAATGGCCACATAAAATTATTTCTTGCTACCTCCGCAGCTTTATTCGAGGGGAAGGTGCGAATCTTTAACTATATAACCTACCTTTCTAAAATGTAACTTTTCTTTCGGCTAATGTAAAACTTCATCAAATCTTTAATTGTAAATCGGGGATAGAGAGTGAGTTACCCTCTCAAGCTCCCCTTCATCTTGGTTGAGGTGGCTACGTTTTCGCAACCTTTCGTTTCTGTAATGTATTAAGGTAATTTCCATGAGAGCCACCTCAGTAGTGTGGGAATAGGCCCAGTTTCATTGGTCTAGAGCCTTATAGGTTTTAATATTTCATTATCTGGAGCACAGTCTTTGCCTCCATTCAATTTGCGTTCGGGCCGTTTATTTAACCTGTTCTTTTTCACAAAGGCCCTGTAGGTGGGGTACTAGATACCCCTGTGTAAAATTATTTTCTATTTTGTGGCTTGCGAGGCCAGAGATTGTAAATTTTGATGTAATGTTGCCCTGAGTGGGTCGTAAGAAACTGAGAGCCTGTTAGCTCTTTTTCCAAGTTTTGTAACGGTAATGAGTGGCTCTGGAAGGCTAGATTTTGTATTTTGGAGCAAGTGCTCTTGAATTAGGGGATTTCTGCCCTTGAGTAAATGATTCCTTGTTCGAATTATAGTTGTAAACTGGATCCGGTATTTCTGGAATTGTAACACTAAGGGATTGTAGCCCGGAATCTGTAAAAATCACTAATCTTGTATTTTCCTAGTCTTGTTTCAAGATTGCTTTTGTACCTGATACGTTGTTACTTGTTGATTTTTAAAATTCTAAAGAAATATAACCTTTGCTAAAGTTTTAAATTAATTATGATCTTATTGATAGACCCATTCACCGCGGCACCTTCTTTGACCTCTTTCTGCTCCACGGGTATCCCCGGAATAATAATAATAATAATAATAATAATAATAATAATAATAATAATAATAATAAGATTAATAATAACAATAATTGTACCGGGAGGTACACCTCAACACCGCACATTTAACAGAAGCCCCTTAAGGAACGCCATCTATGGAACAAATCTTGAAACAGCTAGTGCTTGAAGTTACGACATTGATCAGAAGGTCTCACTACTAAATAACAGAGGAATATGTTATTTTAAAATTTCCTAAACTGACTGGATTTCTTTGTTTTGTTTTGGTGTATCACTAGAAGTTCGCACTTTTCTCCTCTCTAACTGAGGTCATGCACTCTGGTGCAAAGTGGAATAATTAGAGATTTGAAGAAATTTTGTGTTTATAGGGTTTCTCAACTGAACTGACTTTCGTTATTTTTGGTATTTCAAGGTTTGCAACACTTCCTTCTCATCCCGCCAGCGTTTGTTTAAGTCTGGCCAATGGCAAATTTTCTGTATTTATTTTTTAGCCAATCGTAAGTTTCTTATACATTTGATTATCCAGTAAAATGAGAGGGTGTGTCCGGATTTAGTCCAGAGCCTTCTCGAACCCCTCTCTCGCGTATAAAAGCTGCGGCTTTTTCAAGTTAACTTGTTTTATTGATCGTCGACTTACTGAGTGTGTGTGTTAAGGCAGGAGGCGGGAGCCTCTATCTTCGGCAGGCGGAACATCAGCTAAGGTAATGGCCAACAGTTTTGTCATCTAAGTAGCTATCTCCGCAAACTGACCCGAGGGGAAGGTTCTAATCTTTAACTATGTAACCGTCTGTTTTCTAAAATGTAAACTTTCTTCCTTCTCATGTAAAATTTGATAAAGACTTAAACTGTAAATCGGGGATGGGGAGTGCGTTACCCTCTCGAATTCCCCTTCAATTTATCTTGAGGTGACTACGATTTTGTAACTGTTTTTCTCCTGTAAATTACAAATTAACTTGTTCTTCTAGTCACCTCAGTAGTGTGGGATTAGCCTCTGCATCATCGGGCCGCAAGCCCAAGTAGGGTTTTAAATTTGTTTCTCAAGGAGCGCAAGTGTACGCCTCCACACATTCTTGAGTTTGGGCCAGTAATATTAACCTGTTCTTTTTAACGAAGGCCCAGTAGAATGGGTACTAGATACTCCTGTGTCAACTATAATTCATATGGTATTGTAAATTGTAGGTTGTGCCTAGAGAGGCCTAGTAATGTAATTGTATTGAGCAAAGAAGCTCTAATCTTTAATGTAAACTTAAAGGTTGCCTTAATCAGGCTGTAAGGGTTGGGAGCGCAGTCTCCTTGGTTGAATTTGGAGAGCATGTAACTTAAGCTCTTTTCTGATATTTGTGTAAAATTGAGTGGTGCCTTGGGAAGGTCATAAATTTGTAACTGTTGGAGCAAAGTGTTCTTGAAAATTGTGTTGTGGGAGATTTCTCTCCTTATCTATCTAAACGCAACATTATCGATCTTGGAAATTTGGAGCTTGAAGCTCAAAACTTGTAAATTACCAATCCTTGGGTTTTCTATTCTTGTATCGAAATTGCTATTTTGTATCTGACTACCTGTACCTGAAATATTGTTTGTTAACATTTAATTTTCTGAAAAGAAATATAACCTTTATTTTAAAGTTTTAAATTAATCTTTGTCTCTCGTGTATAGACCCATTCTGCCCACATCTTCTTTCACCTCTGTGATCCACAAAAACCAGGTAATAATAATAATAATAATAATAATAATAATAATAATAATAATAATAATAATAATAATAATAATAATAATAATAAATGTTGCTTTTACGTGTAAATACTTTCATGTTTTTCAGGGGTGCCGATGTGCCGAAATGTTGTCCTTCAAGTGTTCCTTTGAGTACCGATAAATCTATCGATACAAGGCTGCCGTATTTGAGCAGCTAAAATAATGCCGAAGTCAGCTTGGATCCAACCCGCCATGTTTGTTCTGAGTCGTCCAACCCTACATTATGTAAACCCCAAACCCCCATGGTACTACAGCCCGTGAAGGGCCTTGGCCTATCAAGCGACCGCTGCTCAGCCCGAAGGCCTGCAGATTACGAGGTGTCGTGTGGTCACCACGACGAATCCTCTCGGCCGTTATTCTTGGCTTTCTAGACCGGGGCCGCTATCTCACCGTCAGATAGCGGCTCAATTCTAATCACGTAGGCTGAGTGGATCTCGAACCAGCCCTCAGGTCCAGGTAAAAATCCCTGACCTGGCCGTGAATCGAACCCGGGGCCTCCCGGTAAGAGGCAGACACGCTACCTCTATACCACGGGGCCGGCTACCCTATATTATGTACGTGTATTTAAATGACTTACGGGGCATCTGCGGGGAACAGATGGTTAACTAACTGTTCGTCTGCTGTGTGCAGCATTGCGAGACAGAGTCCTTACACGTCTCCTCAGTTGATGCCGACTTTCAGAGATACCGAAAGGGGGATTCTGAAAAAGGGAAAAGGGGATACTTAACGCATCGTAAATATATCGATAGATAAACGTACATCCCAGCTGATCGTGGCATTAGTACAGGAAACTACTTCCTATTTACACTATTCCATGTTTTTACAAGTTGCTTTACGTCATACCGACAGAGACAGGCCTTATGGCGACGATGGGATAGGAAAGAGCTAGGAGTGGGACAGAATTGTCCGTGGCCTTAATTCAGGTACAGCCCCAGCATTTGCCTGATGTGAAAATGGGACATCGTGGAAAACCATCTTCAGGGTTGCCGAAAATGGAGTTCGAACTCACTACCTTCCAAATGCATGCTCACAACTACGCGCCCCTAAGCGCACGGCTAACTCTATCTATCTTCTATCTTAATCTGTATTCCCTCCAGGGTTGGCTTTTCCCTCGGACTCAGCGAGGGATCCCACCTCTACCGCCACAAGGGCAGTGTCCTGGAGCTTCAGACTTTGGGTCGCTGGATACAACAGGGGAGAATGACCAGTACCTCGCCCAGGTGGCCTCACCTGCTATGCTGAGCAGGGGCCTTGCGGGGGGATGGGAAGATTGGAAGGGATAGACAAGGAAGAGGGAAGGAAGCGGCCGTGGCCTTAAGTGAGGTACCATCCTGGCATTCGCCTGGAGGAGAAGTGGGAAACCACGGAAAACCACTTCCAGGACGGCTGAGGTGGGAATCGAACCCACCTCCACTCAGTTGACCTCCCGAGGCTGAGTGGACCCCGTTCCAGCCCTCGTACCACTTTTCAAATTTCGTAGCAGAGCCGGGAATCGAACCCGGACCTCCGGGGGTGGCAGCCAATCACGCTAACCACTACACCACAGAGGCGGACTGCACGGCTAACTCACTCGGTTTTATTATTATTATTATTATTATTATTATTATTATTATTATTATTATTATTATTATTATTATTATTATTATGTCCGACTCGTTGGCTGAATGGTCAGCGTATTGGCCTTCGGTTCAGAGGATCCCGGGTTCGATTCCCGTCCGGGTCGGGGATTTTAACGTTAATTGGTTAATTCCAGTGGCTCGGGCGCTGGGTGTTTGTGCTGTCTCCAACATCCCTGCAACTCACACACCACTCACAACACTATCCTCCACCACAATAACACGCAGTTACCTACACATCGCAGATGCCGCCCACCCTCATCGGAGGGTCTGCCTTACAAGGGCTGTACCCGGCTAAAAATAGCAACACGAAATTAAAAAAAAAATATTATTATTCAATGTGGCAAGGGATGCTGTGGTTACCTTATATATTTCTAAAAACTATTCTAGAAATAATCTTGCTGAAGTAATATATTTGAAAATGATAGTTAACCGATTGAAATACGAGAACTGGAGTACTGTAGTTCCTTATCTCTTATGAGGTTGCATTTTTTATTTTTTTAATACAAGTTGCTTTACCTCGCACCGATACAGATTGGTCTAATGGCGACGATGGTATAGGAAAGAGCTAGGAGTGGGAAGGAAGTGGCCGTGGCCTTAATTAACGAACAGCTCCATCATTTGCCTGGTTTGAAAATGGGAAACCATGGAAAACCATCTTCAGGGATGTCTTGAAGTGTTAGACTTACAACAAAGTTGCACTCGTGATGTGAAATTATTTCTATCATAAGCAACCACTTCAAATCATTAAGATAATTTGCAATTCTGCAAATGCTTCTGTTCTAAATCTTGAGTACAGGATTCATTATCTTACGTAGTGTGTAAAATCGTTGTAGTTTCGATTTTCTGTTCTTAAATGAATGTGTAGTTTTGAAAGGCGAAGTGTGGTATAACAAAAAATTACGGTAGAGTTTGACAGGTAAACTTGAGACTGGAGAATGGCGGAGAATAGGAAATGAAATTGAGACCGTTATTTCACTCTGCTCACAGCATATCGTGTACGCACGGTGTCTTGCAGCTTATTATCTTTCTTCACACAGACAGTACCTTGATAAACCTTGGTGGGTGGATGCAATCAATAACACAGCAGCCACGCAATGTGGAAGCGCCTGGTAGGGGTTGGTGCGCACGAGCTAGAGCCATTCGTAGGCTGTGAGGCGCGTCGTTCGCTACAGAGTACTGGGCCGCGTGCTTTGCGCGTGCTGAATCTGCAGTGCGCGAGTGTTGTGATTCTGTTAGTGTGTGTGTGTGTGTCTGTGTGTCACAACTCAAGCCGCTAGCAGCAGTCAGCCGCCGACAGGGAAAGCACTAAGGTAAAGCTTGCTTTCAGGAGGTCATCACTAACATGTGTGGGTTAGCGGGACTTCTCACAGAAATGTTTCGTTTCAGTACAGAAGATTCTTAGTTTTAAAAAAATGGCTTTAGATCATTGACAGACCAAACAGCCACCTGGATATTACAAAATACTGTTTTGTTCTTTACAATTCATTACATTTCATTGACAGATTGGAATATATAACAAATTTTACATATTAAGTACAGTGCACGATTTTTACATTATAATACATAAAGATCCATACAATAGCATTCACATTTGTACACAAGTTCTTTTACATAATTCTTTGTAGTAGTATACACTATTTTTTTAGATGCCAGTAGTGTAATTATGGTGTACGGTAACTGTTGTTTGACGTGGACAAGAGATGTAATAAGCACATTTTGAAAAAAAAATCGACCGGCCATCACGTGTACAATGTGATGTGTCCACTATATAGACACGGTAAAGGTGACTTCTGAAACTTCCGTGACTGAATTGCATTCGAGTGACTGTCGAAATGTATCGTCGTTGAATATTCCATTGTGCGACCCAAGGACTCTGTTCGATCATTGAGTAATATTTACCTTTATGGCCCTTTGTTTCTTCCCACTTCTTTGTCCAATGACTATAGGATCTTTTGTATATAATTTCTGTATAATCCATGAAATTGTTGGTAGTATTCATGACCTGTCCACTAACGCATGCTTCCTTCGCTAAGGAAGATGACTAGTTACTCTAAAACATTCACAAAATACTGGACGCTGAACATTAACAATTGTACCCCGTTTTGACCCTTAACTGGTAGGGTAGATCTGAGCCGTGTAACTAATTTAACTCAGGTCAAAACGATCCAAATATTTAAAAAAAAATTGTGAATTGTAAAATTACTCTGTTGTATTATTAATTATCTGCTTTACTTCGATCATAAAAACTAAGTAAAATTATGTCTCACAATAACTAAATATTCAGGAAAAGAAACATCATATAATTTTCTGTGTGAGTACTTTTCTGCAAATACTGAAAAAAATGTTCGAATGAAGGATTTTACAGATGTTATTAGAACAAGAATGTGCGATTAAAAGTACAAACAGCGAGCTCGATAGCTGTAGTCGCTTAAGTGAGACACGTATCCAGTATTCGGGAGATAGTGGTTTCGAATCCCACTGTCGGCAACGCTGAACATTTCACACCAGGCAAATGCTGGGAATGTACCTTAATTAAGACCACGGCCGCTTCCTTTCCACTCCTAGCTCTTTTCTATCCCATCGTTGCCATAAGACCTATCTGTGTCGATGCGACGTAAAGCAACTTGTAATAAAAGTACAAACAAATCTAGGCTTGTAAGTGGCACGCCCCTTTGTACCACTTGGCTTATCTTGGAACCTTCCGCATTTTGGTCACTAGCATTGCACTGCAAGACTCCCTCGTCTTTTTGATCTGTGACTTCACATTCGTCCGCCTCTGTGGTGTAGTGGTTAGCGTGATTAGCTGCCACCCCCGGAGGTCCGGGTTCGATTCCCGGCTCTGCCACGAAATTTGAAAAGTGGTACGAGGGCTGGAACGGGGTACACTCAGCCTCGGGAGGTCAACTGAGTAGAGGTGGGTTCGATTCCCACCTCAGCCATCCTGGAAGTGGTTTTCCGTGGTTTCCCACTTCTCCTCCAGGCGAATGCCGGGATGGTACCTAGCATAAGGCCACGGTCGCTTCCTTCCCTCTTCCTTGCCTATCCCTTCCCATCTTCCCATCCCTCCACAAGGCCCCTGTTCAGCATAGCAGCTGAGGCCGCCTGGGCGAGGTACTGGTCATTCTCCCCAGTTGTATCCCCGACCAAGAGTCTGAAACTCCAGGACACTGCCCTTGAGGCGGTAGAGGTGGGATCCCTCGCTGTGTCCGAGGGAAAAGCCGACCCTGGAGGGTAAACAGATGATGATGATGATGATGACTTCACATTCAATGTAAAGTTCATTGTCTTCCAAATTGTCTCCTAATTCAGATGCGTCGCTCCGCGATCCATTTAATCTACAGCAAAAAAAAAAGAAATTCTTCGTAGACAGCTATATTTTCTTATGATCTGCCCGCCATAGTCGCTGGAAATATCCGTTCACCATAAGGAAATCGTTCAGTAATAAAACATAACTAAAGCAATAAAAATAGGGTCATAAAATACCCACATGCCAAAACTTATTATTCAACACCCGTGGTACGGAGTGGGTCAAACAGGCCTAAGCGGGAGTTTGGGCGAGCACTCGCTTGTAATGGGGTTGGTGAAGGAGGCAGCTTTTGGTAACTGGATATCACTGGTGTGAAAAATGTAACACGGACAACCGATAAGTGAGCGCGAAGAGTCTGCGACGAGTTTCTTCTACTTTATCCTTATCATTTTTTACCCAATAATGCTCTGTAACAGTGCACAAGGTATAATATCTAAAACTTCTCCATTGTGTATAGTAAACACACCGTGCCCATATTCATCCGATATGATAAGATTTGGTAGATAAGAGGCATAGATTATTATTGAGGATATATCACATTCACAGCGCAACAAGTCGCGGCGGACAACTAGAATTTGTACGTATACTTTTAATAGCACAGACTTTAGACAGCAGGCCTTATGATCTCAAGATGGTGGGTTCGATTTGAGCTCAATCCGATGGTGTTTGAGTGGATCCTCGAGTCCACCTCGTCGTGTCCGAAAATCGTTAAAGTGGTTAGTGGGACGTAAGACTGTTATTATTATTTCGACGATTCAATGTCGTTCATGTGTAACATCGTAAATTTAAAGCGTACTGAGTTCTTAGTGCATTTGACTGTGTGTTCAGCTTTTTCTAAGTGAGAGCTGTCACATGCGATATTTGGAAGAGGTAACCGACACAGTGTAGAGTGTACTATGAAATCCGGAATGGGAAAATATAAAAGTAACCAAGACCACTCAGTGAGCATTTACCCTAGTGGCTATTGTTCAGCTGTTCATGGGGCATGTGTGGACGAATCCCGATATCCGATAAAACTGTAAATAGTTTTCTGTCTTTTCTCAGTTCGAAGGCAGCGCAATGGTTGATATTTTATATTTATGGCTGTTTCTTCCCTAATAAGTCACAATTCCTTACAACACACTCACTGGTACAAATACTAGTTCCATCCGTCGAGTAGAGGCTGATATTCACGTTATATTTTACAATTTTATTTTTGACCTTGGCTAGCAAAGAGCCATACAACCAGCGACCCACAATAATATAAATGTACACAATGACAGATAAAATATAATTGAAATACGCTGGAACACTCACAAACGAAGACAATAAATTCGGAGAAACAACTTGTGATCCACTGATCAAAAATACTCCTCACGTTATTTTGCCCCTTAACAAAAACAACAACAACAACAACAAAAACAACAACAGCTGTCGATTACGCTACATAATAATAATTACAATAATTAACTTTTAATTTTGTGTGGCTATTTCTAGCCGAGTGCAGCCCTTGTAAGGCAGACCCTCCGATGAGGGTGGGCGGCATCTGCCATGTGTAGGTAACTGCGTGTTATTGTGGTGGAGGATAGTGTTATGTGTGGTGTGTGAGTTGCAGGGATGTTGGGGACAGAACAAACACCCAGCCCCGGGCCATTGGAATAAACCAACGAGTCGGACAATTACAATAATAATAATAATAATAATAATAATAATAATAATAATAATAATAATAATAATAATAATAATAATAATAATAATAATAATAATAATAATAACATTGATGCTTTCATGGCCCGTATTTGTAGACGTGATATGGGCTTGTGCAGTGCCAAGAAAACAAGCTGAAACTCTTTAGGTATAGCCCATATCCTAATAATAATAATAATAATAATAATGATAATAATAATAATAATAATAATAATAATAATAATAACAATCGTCATACTCTCAACCTACAATATAAGTATGCCAGTTCCATGGTGTAAGGGTAGCTTGCTTATCTCTTACTCAAAGATTCTGAGTTCGATTCCCGGCCAGTGCCGGGATTTTCATTCTGGACCGAGGGCTGGAACGGGGCGTTCTTAGCCTCGTGGGACCACTTGAGGGTGTGGCTGATATAGGAAGCGGCGGATCCTGTCAAGAGAGCCAAGCAGTACGACTGAAGATATACGACCGCGTGGTATCCCAGTATCTGCTGGTCGTCTGATTGGGTATCCTTCGTCTTGGAAGGCCATGGGTTCAAGTAGGTTCTAAAATTTACAGAAAAGTTTGAACTCCATAATTGAGCTGCTTCAATCGCTATCAACCCATTGCTAATGTTGTTGTTTCCTCAGCTTGAAGGCTGGTTGGATCCTCAACGATTCCACCATCAGCTAGCTGTCTTAGGTAGCCTAAAAGTCAGTGAAGAGGCGTACTCGGAAAATGAGAAGTGAGGCCATTTCCCGTTGCTTTCCTCACAGCCGAAATTCAGATGCTATTACACATGCGTCTGAAAAGCCTACTGACATGTATACATCAGCAGAATCCATGAGTAACACTTTCTCCATTCACTGGTTGCATAGGGAACTGTGTTGCAAGTACAGTAATACTCACGCCTGCCACTTTCATTATTATCTCATAACCACCGGGCGAGATGGTCGTGCGGTCAGAGGCGCGCGACTGTGAGTTTGCATCCGGGAGATAGTGGGTTCAAATCCCACTGTCGGCAGCCCTGTAGTTGGTTTTCCGTGGTTTCCCATTTTCACACCAGGCAAATGCTGGGGCTGTACCTTAATTAAGGCCACGGCCGCTTCCTTCCCACTAGTAGCCACTTCCTGTTCCATCGTCGTCATAAGAGCTATGTGTGTCGGCGCAACGTAAAGCAAATTGAAAAAAAAAATCTACATCACCAAAATGGTCGCAGATTTAGCACAATGTTATGGATATAAGTATTCGCAAGATACAGTACGCATTATGAGAGAGAAAAAAATTCTGCCACCTTCGGTGACGTTACCGTCTGTAAGGGGCTTTGCTTTGACCTATGCGAAACGCCAGTCAAAGACAGCGGAAACTCGTTTAAAACACGGCCCCATTTTTACCTACTGTGTATAGAAGGCAGAGTTCTGGCAGGCGGTAATAACGTGAGGGTGAAGATGACGAATACGGTTCCCTGGTTACCGTGGAATCGATTTTCTGTCCACGAAAATTTGTGTACCCTAATTTGATGACGCTAATTCCACATAGACCACCAGTCCAAAAACATATGCATGTTAATCATTCATTGAAATAATAATAGTAATTTCGTGTGGCTATTGCTAGTCTGGTGCAGTCCTTGTAAGGCAGACCCTCCGACAAGGGTGGCCGGTATCTGCCGTGTATGGAAGCTGCGTGTTTTTGTAGTGGAGGATAGTGTTGTGTGAGTTACAGGGATTGAGGGGACAGTACAAACACACAAATACCCAGTCTCCTAGCCAGGGGAAATGACCTTTTAAGGTTAAAATCTCCTACCCGGCCGGGAATCGAACCCGGGTCCCTCTGAATCCAACGCGACTACGGTGACCATTCAGCCAAGGAGCCGGACATGCACTGAAATAATTAAGGATGATCCTAATGCCGGAAGGCCTCATTAATCTAGAAACATTTATGATATTGTTCCAAATATTAAACCTTTGTAAGTAACATATTATCATACGATTACGGTATCAGATTGGGAACAGTAACGTTCTTTCTTTCTTTCTTTCTTAATTCGTTTAGCCTCCAGGATTGGTTTTTCCCTCAGACTCGGCGAGGGATCCTACCTAAACCGTCTCAAGGGCAGTGTCCTGGAGCGTTAGACATTGGGTCAGGGGGTACTACTGGGCAAGAGGACCGGTACGTCACCCAGGCGGCCTCACCTCCTATGCTGAATAGGGGCTTTTTCGGGAAATGGGAAGATCAGAAGGGTTAGACAAGGAAGAGGGAAGGAAGCGGCCGTGGGTTTAAGTTAGGTACCATCCCGGCATTTGCCTGGAGGAGAAATGGGAAACCACGGAAAACCACTTCGAGAATGGCTGAGGTGGGAATAGAAACCCCCTCTACTCAGTTGACCTCCCGAGGTTTAGTGGACCCCGTTCCAGTCCTCGTACCAATTTTCAAATTTCGTGGCAGAGCCGGAAATCGAACCAGGGCCCTCGGTGGTGGCAGCTAAGCATACTAACCACTACATCGCTTGGAGTGGAAAGTAAGAGCGCATATAACGCAAAGCTGTACCGTTATGTATGAAATTAAATGGGAGAATTCAGACAGCTCTTTATTGTTTGAACAACTCAATTGAAGCACACCGGGATTGAACTCGAGGATTTGCCGCTGAGGGAAGCGGTGTACGGTCAGTGCTCCATCTTGCAGTGAAAGTTTGCTTTGTCTTCTCCCTCAAACCCTTCTGTAGTCCCTCAATCATTCTCGCCATGCCAACTGCCCGTCAAGGGTCGGTAAACAACAGCTGACGGTTTAGCACTATGGAGAACGTACCTTTCGCCAAGCTGCTCGTAGTATGCAGATGGATCATTGATCCATGTGCCATTATCTGTGCCAGAGATCTTATACACGGTGTCTGCGGTGTCACGCCAGATATAGGGACGTTCCAATGCACTAAAATATCGATATTACGTTCGAGATGCCTGTATTTTCAGTACAAATTACAGTAAAACCTGTTCTCACCGGAAACCCAAGGGACCGGAAAATTTTTCCACTGTATGCATGATTCCGTTTCGTAAAGGTAGTAAAAAATGTAATAAAAATTATAAGTACATACCTCCGTTAGATAATCCAGCAGTAGATGTATATGATTTTGTGGGGTAGTAGATACAATAATGACTGTAATCACTAGGGCTCGAAAGTTGAAGACCTATAAAAGAAAAACATAAAATATCCAAAAAAAGGACCTAAAAACCGGCATAAAAGGGCTTAAAATGCAATCAAAATTTACATATTTAATGAAGGAATATAATACTTAAAAATAAAAAAGTTCTGGTGATATGCAACATACACCGCAAAAATATATGAGTGAAATACTTCTTCTTTCAGACAGTATGTACTTTTAGATTTACATAACTTAAAAAAGGGAATTCCGCGTTTGTTGAAGAAAGTACTTGCAGAATTTAGAATGAAATATTTTTTCCACCTAGAAAGAATTCAGTGAACCCGCAATGGACATTCTGAAGAAAGAAATTGAAATCAGTGTAACTGGAATCATATTTGGCATAATAAGGACGCTAGGGTTACAGAAATTAGAATACGGAAACTTTAAATCAGTTGGATTTGTAGTATATAAAAATACCCGTCTTCAGGTTCTTAGGTTTAAAAGTTCGTCGGGTTTCAGACAGCACGTTGGGAAACATGGAGAAATTTCTCTCCACATCAACGGAAGTTAAGGGCCCATACTTGAATGAAGTCAGATTTTGCTAAAAACACTCACATCAAAATGTTCTCCTTTTCAATATTTCACTTATTTTGCGCATAATTTGATACCCCTTCAAGCACCAGTTTCATTTTTTCATTTTATTTCAGTTCACTGCCTTTTCAGGTATGCTTCAAATATATGCATTTACTAAAAACATGTTTAAGAGGTTTTGGATGACGTAATGATGATTCGAATTGAAAATGGGCAGTAAAAATGTAGTCGAAAGGTGAATTTATAAGAAAAAGCTGTTAAGACCTAAAAGAGGCCAAACATGGACTAATAAGCCAGAAAACGCTGAAAAA
The DNA here is from genome assembly GCF_040414725.1 of Anabrus simplex. Lineage (NCBI taxonomy): Eukaryota > Metazoa > Arthropoda > Insecta > Orthoptera > Tettigoniidae > Anabrus > Anabrus simplex. The sequence continues at coordinate 43,475,849 of NC_090269.1, read as the reverse complement.
AGGCGAGGAAGGACAAATAAAACCCACCATTTTCTAACTTACATTGACCTGGAATGAACTGATGTTATGTTGGCCTCGTCTTCGGATACTCAAGGAAAAGGATATTTCCTCAACTTACGAGCCCTACTAATCGCAAACATATATATTTAAAGTTGCTTTACGTCGCACCGACCAAGTTAGGTCTTACGGCGACGGTAGGACAGGAAAAGGCTAGGAGTGGGAAGGAAGCAGATGTGGCCTTAATTAAAGTACATCCCCTGCATTCGTCTGATGTGGAAATGGTAAACCACGGATACCCTTCTTCAGGGCTGCCGACAGTGGGATTCGAACCCACTATCTCCCGAATACTGGATACTGGCTGCACTTATACGACTGCAGCTATGGAGCTCGCTCACACACATATATACACTAGTTCATCAGCACTAACACAGGTCTGTTTTTGCTTAGAACCTCCTCACAATGCACAGTAGTACAGTATATATACTTAATACACATTACATGGTCGGTAGATGCAGAGGGGTCTCGGCCCTTAAGTGTCCACTCCGACCGGCGAACCGAGCAGAGGAGGGGTGGCCACTGTTCTACCGTGGCTTTACGCCTCTGAATTTGGGAGATGGTGCAGGGCTGGACCTCATGGCTGGCCCCAACCGTCGACTGTCCTAAGAATCGTTTTCCGTGGTTTTCCATTCTCCTGCACTAAGGCGAATGCCGGGACAGTTCCTAGTATAGGCTATGGCCGCCAACCTCCTTACCTTCTCCGAGCATCTCCTTCACCGTAACATATCTCCCGCCCTGAGAGATGGCGTCACCGTCTAAGAGGCCCGCCTCCCCCCCTTCGGGGAAGGAATGAAAACATTTTGATAGAAATAACACCAATAGTAATACTGTACAATAATGCCATTTACATCTTCCAGCAATTGAGAATTGTACTCTGGACACAATTATCCCAGGTAGCATGGTTCTCAATAAACATTCGGTTATGGTAAATGATGTCGAACAATTTCGCGTCATTTTTCGCTAGCAAAGAATAAAAAAGAAAGAAAGACTGAATATTCTTTACCACTGATAGGGCATGTCGGTAGGGCTTCACGTTAGAAAACCATTTTCTTCATCGTCTTCGTTCTCGTCTCCATCGCCAACATTATTTCCGTTCCTTTCCTTGGAGGTGATGTGTGGCGATCTCTATAACGTTTTCTAACGCCGCCTCTGTCTCATCTTCTACAGCAGTGGCCACGAGGTTGTGAGACAAACTTGGCTTTGTGAAAGCACTGGCGCACCGTATTTGACGACGCTCCTTTCACTGCTTCTGCGATCCAAATTGCAGCATCGAGCACAGACAGATATTTCCTGGCCGAATGCTACCTCGGCCATCTTAGATCCATTCGGAATACACGTGTACTGAAATGGGTTAGGAAGGAAATTAACATATTTTTTCTGTTATAGTCGCACACTTTCCTTCCGATTCTGCACCAGACAGGTTCCGATAAATACAGGTAAACTTACTGTACTTGAATATTATAATTCACGGAACCAGGAACATTTTCCGATGTGGACAGTTTTCCGGTTCATAAAAGTTCCTCTAAAGGCAAGTTTTACTGTATCGATATATCTCGATATATAGTGACTTTTCTTTCAAAATAATTTATAAGGATTTGAAATTATATTGAAGTTATTTAAATTTGGGATCACGGTAGTTCCAAAAATAATTAAGAGGATCAAATATAAAGATCAAAATATTCCGTTTAAAATCACGATCAAAAGTTTGTTGTATTTTTTATTGAACGTGAAATGTCTAGAAGATTGTTTATCATCATCATCATCATCATCATATGTTTACCCTCCAGGTTCGGTTGTTCCCTCGGACTTAGCGAGGGATTCCACCTCTACCGCCTCAAGGGCAGTGTCCTGGAGCGTGAGATCTGGGGATAAAACTGGGGAGGAGGACCAGTACCCGGCCCAGGCGGCCTCACCTCCTATGCTGAACAGGGGCCTTATTGGCGGAGGGGATGGGAAGATTGGAAGGGCTAGACAAGGAAGAGGGAAGGAATGGGCCGTGGTCTTGAGTGAGGTACCATCCCGGCATTTGCTTGGAGGCGAAGTGGGGAAACCATGGAAAACCACTTCGAGGATGGCTGAGATGGGAATAGAACCCTCCTCTACTCAACTGACCTCCCGAGGCTGAGTGGACCCCGTTTCAGCCGTCGTGCCACTTTTCAAATTTCGTGGCAGAGCCGGGAATCGAACCCGGGCCTTCGGGAGTGGCAGCTAATCACACTAAGCACTACACTACAGAGGCGGACTTATTTATTTCATTCTTATTATCATTCTTATTCTTATTATTATTTCTCTTGTGACTAGAGTTGAGTGAACCGAGTTCGATAGGTGTAGTCGCTTAAGTGAGGCCAGTATCCAGTAATCGGAAGATAGTGGGTTCGAATCCCACTGTCGGCAGCCCTGAAGATGGTTTTCCGTGGTTTCCCATTTTCACACCAGGCAAATGCTTGGGCTGTACCTTAATTAAGGCCACGGCCACTTCCTTCTCATTCCTAGGCCTTTCCTATCTCATTGTCGCAATAAGACCTATCTGTGCCAGTGCGACGTAAAGCAAAGTAGCAAGAGTTGAGTGAGAATGTTTGTCTAGTTGTTACCTTGAGCAGCGAATCATTTAGCACTATTAGATGCCATTCTTGGGAGCCCCAGTTCGATTCCCGGTACTGCCAAATATTGAAGAATGGCAAGAGGGCTGGTATATGGTTAAAGTGGTACATGCAGTTCAACCCCATTGAGAGTTTGCCTGAAAAGAGCTACATGCCATTGGGTTTAGGACACGAGTTTACTTTACCCCTTAACGCAATAACAAACACCACCACCACCACCACCACCATCACCAAAGCTACAATGCTTACTGAAGAAGGCTGTGTTACGTTTTTATTTTACCACCGCGATTATAGTGCTGAGCGGCGAACAGACTTGTTTTAGTTTCAGTACGAGGAAGTGTGTATATTTGATTTTAAAGCTAACATTTAGTTTTTAATGAAAGACTAGCCAGTTTATACGTGGACTGACAGTGATTATTCCTTGCTGAGGTTTACAATAGCTTGGTCGTCTGAGGCAGAATATGAGGTCATAGACCTGCTCTCAAGAGCCCAATTTCTTGTTATATGGGAGGGTTTAAAGTGACCTTCGCCAGTGAAACTAAAGACCTCCGTTCCCAAGAGGAGACAGTTGAATGTGAACCAGACGTTGGGGAAACAAAACCTTAACGTTTGTGTTGCACGCCAAGTTTCGTAACGGACACCTCTCCTTGAGTGTGTTTTCCTCGTGGCTGGGCACGCTTCAATGTAATTTCTTTTTTCATTATGTGGAGTCTAGTCTGTTATACAGTATATAGGACTACATGGGCGGAGGCTTCACAACGCAAAGCAGAAAGAGGAGATGTGATATTTCGTAATGATTTTCTGATAAATAGGAGTGCTACGTCGCCAGGACGTAGAAGGCATTCTCCAGGGTTCGATTGCACGTGAGGAAGTCGAAAGATTTCGACAGCCACTTTCGGGCAGTCACATCGTTTTAGGGTTTCTCTTTTCTGTTACTAGTTTAACGTCACACTAAAACATTGAAGGTTTTCGGCGAAGTGATTGGAATGCATCGTCCGTGGCCTTAATTAAGGTACAGTCCCAGCATTTGCCCCGTGTGAGAATGGAAAACCATGGAAAACCATCTTCAGCACTGCTGTCAGTCGGGTTCATATCCACTATCTCCCAAATGCAAGCTCACAGCTGCGCGACCCTAACTGTACGTCCAATTCGCTTCGTAAAAACCACTGTTCCACTTATCAATAAACTAAAGCGATTCTTCAAACAAGCTCCCCAGTTCTAAGTGATGACGTTCGGACTCGTGGTAGTATTTATTTTCGTCTGTCATGGAGATGAATGAAATGCTGTGGCAATGGAGCAGCTGCCATAGGGAGTTTAGTGCTATGAAACCCAAAGATATACGGTAAAATGTTCCTCTGTGGTGGAGGCATAGAATATATCTGCACTGTTCCTGGCCTATCGTTAGAGGCGGCTAAGAGGGATGAATATCCAGGGGGTTTCAACTTCGGGGGTAAGGGGATTGGAATGGTCACTAAGGGTCTCTTACCTGTACCTCGCTTTCGATGATGATGATGATGTCGTATGGCTTTGAGTGCCGGGATATCCCAGGACGGGTTCGGCTCGCCAGGTACAGGTCGTTCTATGACTCCCGTAGGCGACCTGCGTGTCGTAATGAGGATGAAATGATGAAGAAGACAACACATACACCCACCCCCCGTGCCATTGGAATCAACCAATTAAGGTTAAAATCCCCGACCCGGCTGGGAATCGAATCCGGGACCCTCTGAACCGAAGGCCAGTACGCTGACCGTTCAGAGGTAGTCGGATTTTTGAAGGGCGGAAAAAAGTCCATTCGACACTCCATGTTGTACGATATCGGCATGTAAAAGATCTCTGGTGATACATTTGGTATTTACCCGACAAAATTCATAAAATCTCAGCCATAGACGCCCAAGAGAGTTTCGGTTTACTCGGTCTGCCATCTAGTGGGCCTAGAGTAAAACGGAACGTGGAAATTGACGAGCAGACAGCCAGATGGCGTCAAATCGAAATGTCTGCACACGGTAGCTGAGGCCATACGATTCTTCTTCTTCTTCTTTTTATTATTATTATTATTATTATCTTCCACATCTGACCACACTTAGCCAACTGTTGTTTTCTTCCAACGCCGTTGACTGAGCGAGTTGATTGCACGTTTAGGGGTTGCATTCGGGAGATAGTGGATTCAAGCCCCACTGTCTGTAGCTCTGAAGATGGTTTTCCGTGCTTTCCTATTTTCACACAGACTTATTCTGGGGCTGTACCTTAATTAAGGCCACGGTTGCTTCCTTCCCACACCTAGCCCTTTCCTATCCTACCATCACCATAAGATCTATCTGTGCCGGTGCGACACAAAGCAAATGGTTAAAAAAAAACAATGCCGTTGGTATTCGATTTGCGAGGCTTTCACACCTTTCGTAGCCATTCTCCTTGTTTTATAAATACAGCAGTGTCCTACAGACTGGCCCTAATGTGGACTGAGAAGGTGTTGAGTTTCCGAAATGTTGAGTTTTACGGAATAAGGGGCGGCTTATTCACAACTCATAATACTTTACTGCATGCTACTCTACCACATTGCAGGACACAGAAAAGTACAAAACACCCTAAAAATGATTATTAAAATTAAAACGAAACTGATAAATAAAGCTGAATAAGTAGGAAAAAATCTCGTGATGCTTGACTGTGTCTAGCACTCATTTAGCCTTCGTGCAGCTTCGTCACGTAGACGACGGAGATACAAAATGTCCATAGCAGATCCACCTTGCTCCTCCATGTAACGGAACATTTTTTCAGCGGCCTGTAATCCTTCACTGTGAGTCGTCTTTTAAATTTTGACGTTGTCTTCTATCTCTTCGTCTTCTGATTCATCTTAATTTTTTATCTTCGTTCTCCTTCACTTCTGCAGCTATTTCACTATCTAACATTTATCATTTTTCATCCTGCCCCATCCATTCTCCAACATCTCCACCAGTCACATCTTCGCAGCTTGAAAATTTCTTCAATAAGTCCACTCTTTCACAATTTTCCGTCTCTTCCATGCTTTCTTGGAACTTGTTTCCTGAATGGTCCAGCAAATTTTTCCAGGAACGAACGAGGCTGTCCGCCTCTGTGGTGTAGTGGTTAGTGTGATTTGCTGCCACCCCCAGAGGCCCGGGTTCGTTTCCCGGCTCTGCTATGAAATTTGAAAAGTGGTACGAGAGCTGGAACGGGGTCCACTCAGCCTCGGGAGGTCAGCTGAGTAGAGGGGGGTTCGATTCCCTCCTCAGTCATCCTGGAAGTGGTTTCCCGTGGTTTACCACTTCCCTTCCAGGCAAATGCCGGGATGGTACCTAACTTAATGCCATGGTCGCTTCCTTCCCCCTTCCTTCTCTATCCCTTCCAAACTTCCCACCCCCCACAAGGCCCCTGTTCAGCATAGCAGGTGAGGCTGTCTGGGCGGGGTACTGGTCATTCTCCCCAGTTGTATCTCCAGACCCAGAGTCTGAAGCTCCAGGACACTGCCCTTGAGGCAGTAGAGGTGGGATCCCTCGCTGAGTCCGAGGGAAAACCAACCCTGGAGGGTAAACAGATTAAGAAGAAGAGGAAAAAGAAGAAGAATTAATAATGATAATGTTATTTGCTTTATGTCTCACTAACTACTTTTTAAGGTATTCGGAGACGCCGAGGTGCCGGAATTTAGTCCCGCAGGAGTTCTTTAATGTGCCAGTAAATCTACCGACACGGGGCTGTCGTATTTGAGCACCTTCAAATACCGCCGGACTGAGCCAGGATCGAACCTGCCAAGTTGAGGTTAGAAGGCCAGCGCCTTAACCGTCTGAGCCACTCAGCCCGGCAGAAGAAGAAGAGTTAGCAGGATTAACTGTACTATCATTCTTCCAACGGTCGGATCTCGTCGCATCTTCTGATTAGAGATCAGGGAAAGTGATTATCTAGCGGTGAAAAGAAAAACCTCGTGGCCTCATCCTGAGGTGGTGCAGCTCTTTTCAGGCACTATTCCCTTTGTAACAATAATCACCAGATACACAGTAACCGAGCTAGTTGGCCGTGTGGTTAGGGTCGCGCAGCTGTGAACTTGCATTCAGGAGATAATGGGTTCGAACCCCACTTTCGATTGCCCTGAAAATGGCTTTCCATCTTTACCCATTTTCACACCAGCTAACTGTGCCTCGGCCGCTTCCTTCCCAACCCTAGCTCTTTCCTATCCAATCGTCGCCATAGGACCTAACTGTTTCGGTGCGACGTAAAACAAATTGTCGATCTGTGAAGACATATAATGCGAAATAATGCTGTCTAAATTTGAGTTTAAATACATTTAGTTAAACGGAATGTCCGTATTAACATTTAAGAATTATCAGGCAAATTAAATCTTATATTAAAAGTGCTGAATGGTTTTCCGTGGTTTCCCATTTTCACACCAGGCAAATGCTGGGGCTGTACCTTAATTAAGGCCACGGCCGCTTCCTTCCAACTCCTAGGCCTTTCCTATCCCATCGTCGCCATAAGACATATCTGTGTCGGTGCGACGTAAAGCCCCTAGCAAGAAGAAGAAGAAAAGTGCTGAATATTCAGTCACTTGCTCTTTGGATTGAATTTTAATATTTATTTGGTGTTTTTCTTCATCTCGAACGAGCACGTGTGTGTATTTATGCATGTACAACGCTTGTCCCTTTTCTCTACGGGTTCGGGCATGAAGTAAGATGAATCTTTGTAGCGAGTTTGACGTCAACCTCCTCAGAGGAGTTAATGAAATGAATTTAATTTAATTTCGTGTGGCTATTTCTAGCCGAGTGCAGCCCTTGTAAGACAGACCCTCCGATGAGGGTGGGCGGCATCTGCCATGTGTAGGTAACTGCGTGTTATTGTGGTGGAGGACAGTGTTATGTGTGGTGTGTGAGTTGCAGGGATGTTGGGGACAGCACAAACACCCAGCCCCCGAGCCATTGGAATTAACCAATGAAGGTTAAAATCCCCGACCCGGCCGGGAATCGAACCCGGGACCCTCTGAACCGAAGGCCAGTACGCTGACCATTCGGCCAACGAGTCGGACTATGAAATGAATTAATAATATATGATGGGAGGAAGGGAGAGGGTGAAACCCGGTGCAGGCTCGTAGCCTACTGCTGTCGAATAGCATCAATGATTCTGCTCAAGGCTTAACGTAATGTGCCCTTACTCCATATGAACACGGTGGAGAGGTTTGGAATACAATCCAGAATTTTGGCACGCAATTAGAAATTGAATACCACCACCTCACCCACCTTGCTGGCCAAGATTCTTATGGTGACAATTTTGTAACCAACGGGCATCGAATCAGCTAATCACTGTGTCACATCATATATACTTGACGCCTTAACGATCATTGCTACCGGCGGGCTCGAACAAGCAAGTGCAAGTCCGTATTTACTGGAAGCGGAAGATGCGGCTAACTTTTATCGTGTTCAACACAAGAAGCAACCTGCTGGTTAGAAGAGCGTGATGGGTTGCCTGTATGTTAGGGGCATACTAACCGCATCACAGGAAGTAATTTTTTAAGGTTCTTTTAAGTCAGTGAGTCAACACGTCAAACAGGTTTCTCTTTCATCCTCTCGCTCCTTTTCTTCCTCCTTGCTATTGTGCAGGTTTTGTGTACTGACACGAAAAATGAGATTAATCTACGCCAGTAGCCTGACTAATGAGGACACAATCAACTGAATTTAGAGTGGTACGTACGGAGCTTGAATGTTGAATTCTACATTTCCCTTTACTAATATCATCCTCTAAACATGAAATGAACGCATTCCTAAAACACTTTATATCCTGAACATATTAGAGCGTGTTCCAGCCTACATTTTTCATTATTACTGCTTGAGTTTGGCTCATTCAATTAGTAGAATTAATCATGGGTGAGTGGCTTCCATGATTGCCTTGTTGTTGATGGTTCATGTAAGAGACTTTAAATATGTTTAAGTTAGTGTGTTTGTGAAGTGTCGGTCTTAAAACTTGAGAATACTAGAAATAATGCCACACGACATATTATTCCTACTTTACAAAACTTAAACATAGCAATAGCAGGAAACGTAGTTCATTAGAATTAAGAATAGATGACATATTTGGATGATGTCCAATGGAAAAGAAATCATGCTGTACTCTATATTTTGTAAGTACATATGGAAATGTATATTTTCTCCTGACGAAGATTTAGTAAATGCCAATTTAATGTGAATTGAAATGATAATAATAGTAACAATAAATGGTTGTAGCAGAGATCATGTGGTTGTTATTCTTTATGATAATTTTGACATGCAGTATTTACTTAAGTTTAGACTTTTTTTAGAGCATCGTTAATGCACCATTGGACCACGTTTATTTAGGTTTCCGACCATGTTTACATATCCTTGCCCACATGCACATCATTCAATTAATGTGAGCATTTCTTTTGTCCTGTGACCAGGGAAATAGTTTCACTGTTTGACCTCATCTTCAGGTAACGTCCAATCCTGGATTTCTTGTTTAAAGATGTGTCTATTAAGATATTTTGTTCATTTATCCCGTTCAGCCTCAGATCGTCCGCCACAGCTTTGTGCCACGTGGGTTTGCCTTTGAGATTCCAGACTTTTGTTAGGATCTGCTTGGTCAGCCTGCTTTCAGATACACGGAAAACGTGAGGGAAGAAAGTCAGCCTCCTTGTCCTGGTGACTTATGTTTCTTGGCCTACCTTGTCATGCACTTTCAATTTTTTCGGAGTTTCAATGTTCCTTTCCTTTTAATGGGTCCTAATATCTTTCTCTCTATCATTGGTCCTCGTTTTTCAAGTTCTCGTTTTGAGGTTTTATTTCTCAAGCTAAGTGTTTCTGACGCATATAGAACTTCTGGTCTTACAACTCTTTGGTAGTGTCGGATCTTAGTTCCCCATGGTAGTGCTCTCTTATTGTAAGGCTCAAGAATCTGGGCTGACGTCATTTTAATTGATCTCGCCTTCACAACTTTTTCCTCATACTACCTCATATTGTAAGCCTACACATAAAACAGGAACACATGCTAAGATTTTGTTACATAAGTAAATATTCCGTTCGCCTCTGTGGTGTAGTGGTTAGTGTGATTAACTGCCACTCCCGCAGTCCCGGATTCTGTTCCCAGCTCTGCCACGGCGTTTGAAAATTGGTACGAGAGCTGGGATGGGGTCCACTCAGCGTCGGGAGGTCAACTGTGTAGATGGGTCTTCGATTGCCACCTCGGCCATCCTCAAGATGGTTTCCCGTGGTTTCCCACTTCTCCTCCAGGCAAATGCCGGGATGGTACATAACTTAAAGCCGCGGCCGCTTCCTTCCCTCTTCCTTGTCTATCCCTTCCGATCTTCCCGCCCCATCTGTTCAGCATTGCAGGTGAAGCCACCTGGGAGGGGTACTGGTGTCCTTCTTCCCAGTTGTATCCTTGATCCAACGTTTCGCGCTCCAGGACACTGCCCTTGAGTGGGGTAGAGGTGGGATCCCTCACTGAGTCCAAGGGAAAACCAACCCTGGACTGTAAACGGATTAAGACAGAAAGAAATGAAGTAACTACTCCACATAATCTTACAAACTTAAGATACGATTAAGATACCATTAAATATCAAAAACATACAATTAGAAACAGTTGGACCCACGCCCTCTGTAGAGTGAACGTCAACACAAGGTACTGACAAAGGAAAGTTGGGTAGCGGAAATAAACTAAGGGATGGAACTGTACAATTTATTAATCACAGAGTGGTCAGGAAAGGAAGTTTTTCATTTAGACAGATTTCTTGGTTATTTTTGACACACTTTAGTATTTCTATTATTTATACATTTTGTGAATTTCTTCTTCTTAATCTGTTTACCCTCCAGCGTTGGTTCTTCCCTCAGACTCAGCGAGGGATCCCACCCCTACCGCCTCAAGGGCAGTGTCTGGAGCGTGAGACCTTGGGTCGGGGGATACAACTGGGGAGAATGACCAGTACCTCGTTCAGGTGGCCTCACCTGCTATTCTGAACAGGGGCCTTGTCGGGGGATGGGAAAATTGGAAGGGATAGACAAGGAAGAGGGAAGGAAGCGGCCGTGGCCTTAAGTTAGGTACCAAGCCGGCATTTGCCTGGAGGAGAAGTGGGAAACCACGGAAAACCACTTCGAGGATGGCTGAGGAGGGAATCGAAACCCCCTATACTCAGTTGACCCCCCGAGGCTGAGTGGACCCCGTTCCAGCCCTCGTACCACTTTTCAAATTTCGTGGCAGAGACGGGGATCGAACCCGGGCCTCCGGGGGTGGCAGCTAATCCCACTAACCACTACACCACAGAGGAGGACATTTTGTATAGTTATTATTTAATACACAGGGTGTATCAGAACTTAACCGACAACAAATCAAGGATGCTCTTCGTGTTATGTTACGAACGATGCTGCAATCGGATTGGCGGAGAAGATTTTTCTTTTCGAGAAAATGAAGTTACTTTGTTACTACCGGGCGCGCCATTCAAATTGACGTACTTGTGATATTTTCTACGTCAGAGAACCAGCCGCTTCCTGTCGCTGTGCTCCAGAGGAGGGAGGGGAAGTGGGAAGTGGGAGCCAGAGGTAATGCTCGGTGGGAATACACAAATTATTCGTTTGTTTTGCGCAGTCGCTTTCCAGCCCCAGTAGGCAGTGTAGTTTGTTCTGCACAAATTGACTACTATGCGAACCCCGTAGAAAGAGGAGATGAACTTATACAAAGAATATGGACAGCTTTCCAGGTCGTTCGCTCCCTAGGACCTTTTTAATGGGCGCACCGCCCTGCTGTTTTTACACACCGCTCGGCTAACATAACGCAGATATGTGCTAGTTATTAATTCGTATTTAAGTCATTAGTGTTCCAAATTAAATGTAAATGCTGTAAAACTGTTTATTTAAATTATAAATCTACGTCATTGTCAGCATAATTGCATCAATTACATGAGAATTCAAATGTTCAGCTTGATTATCACGGCGTGTTGTATGCGAGCGGTGTCTGTATTAGCGTGGAATCGCATGCGGGCACTCCATTCCGCTCGAGGTCACAAACGGTATTGTAAGCCCCGGTGTTACACCATTGTGAACGAGCAGTAGAAAACTAGCCGTTCAAAATACTCTGTTATGTCTAGTTTGCGATAACACTAAAATAGTTCAATTTTGGCATTGATGTTATTAATGCCTTGAGGGGGCTAAATTGAAATTTTATCATATTCACCTTTCTTACGTAGTATTCCCTGCCCGGCTACTCATTTGTGACACCAAGTTGACGAAATTTTCTGAGGGGAACACTGTGAAGAGAGTCCAAATGTCACCACTACACCGTTGTAAACTGTGCATCGAAGTAGGAGGGAGACATATTGAACATCTACTGCAATCAAACCATTGGGCGTGATGTTTCCTTCGTTCAGTATTTCATTCCATTTAAAATGTTGTGTGTGAAGGAATACACAATCGTGGGGCTGCAGCGTTGCATCTTCGAGCATTTTAAATAATACAGAACGTTACTGCAACCAACAGACGAGAGGAGAAAGATCTAGTGCATTCCTTGGCTGATAGGTAAGGGTTATTCTTCCCGAAGGCAGGTCCGAACCTCCGCAGAGGTGTTCCTGAGGCGGAATTTACGTGCGGTAGGGTGGCCAGTTCCTTTCCGCTCCTCCATTCCCTTACCCCCACCAACAGCGCCTGGCAACCCATCCAACTCCTGACCACGCCCAATGTTGCTTAACTTCGGAGATCTCACGGGACTTGGTGTTTCAACACGGCTACGGCCGTTGGCCCTTGGCTGATAAGTGTGTCTTAATTACAGTGTGTTCTTGTACTGTGTGTGTATGTACAGTTACGGATGTTTAGTAAACTAGCTGCGGATATTGGCTGTTAGAGACAAGGGCAATGCTGTGCGAGTTGCACGAGGAAACGTGTCCATAACCGCGGAGCATTATCTCTGTCTCCGTCACACACTCCACTTTCCCTCCCTTCCCTTCTATTCCATGAAGAACGACAGCGGATCATTTTATCGAAAATAATTTTTTTCCGCCAATCCGATTGCACCATCGTGTTTTATATAACGCAAAGATGATTCCCGATTTTTTGTTGGTATAGTTCTGATACACGCTGTATATCCTATCCTACCGTCACAATAAGACCTATTCGTATCGGTGCGACGTAAAATAAATAGAAATTATTCAAAATAATATGAAGTCTGAAGGGTATGTTATCTGAGAAATTTTGAACTTCCATACAGTAAAGTAGAAGGTGTGTCACACGATTATTAGACTGCGCGTTTAGTTTTAAGGGTGAGTGGCATACAAGAAGAGGAAACCACAGTGCTACTAGCTGAGAGCGGAGACAATGGAGATGTTTAGGTCACTGACACAGACATGCAGGCTGAACGACTGCTTTCCTCACAGAGCTAGAAGGTGCTATTTCATATCTGTCTGTTAATCACATAATTGGTCACAGGGAATGACTAGCGTCACTCACACCTCTATATCTTTTTTTACGAAGGTTGTTAGCGACCTTTACTGTCCTTCAATGTAGTCACCAGCGTTGTGTATAACCCATTGCCAGCGATGTGGAAGTCGTAGTATACCTTTAGCAGAGCCTGTTCTGTTGATGGTGCGAACGGAGCGGTCTACTGCCTGTCGGTTCTCTGCAACAGTTCTCAAGTGAATGCGAGCTCGCGAATCGTCTGGTTTCGATCACTGTCCCGTAACGCGGCAAGAGCATGCACTTCTTCTTCACTCGTAGGACGACCTGCCCGATGAATGTCCGCCACAGTTTGCCGACCATCCTTGAAGGCTTTTACCCAACGTGCCACTGTTCTGTAAGACAATGCAGATTCCCCGCAAGCCTCTTGAAGACCTTGATGACACTGTCGCGCTGTACGACCTCTGTCACATTCAATCTTGATCCAACTCCGTTGTTCCAGTTTGGAAAACATAGTGACAACGTTACGTTAGACCGCTAGCTCACACGTGACTGTTTCTCTCGCTTGTGCGCACGCAGGTGATGTGGGAGGGGCGAGTCCATTTGCTCTGAGGTAAGGTAGGTATGTAGCTACAATATTAGATTCCGTTGCATAGCGTGTCCACAGCAGTGTTGCCACTATTTAAGTTCCAACCCTCGTATTTATGTGTTTGTTTGTTCACTGACATTAGCTATGCGTTTGTTGAGTTCTCAGGCCGATTATCAATCGGATCCCCAACGCTTCTCAATTAGATTTCGCTGACGTGGCATACTAAAGGAATGTGGCGTGAGGAATTTTTCCATTGCTTTCCACACAGCGCTAGAAGGTGCTATTTCATATCTGTCTGTTAATCACATAATTGGTCACAGGGAATGACTAGAGTCACTCACACCTCTATATCTTTCATATTGTCAAAATGAAGGATCAGACTCAAACAGGTCGACGGAAATAAGAACAAAAAACCACCTTTTCCTTTGCGGAAATGGAATGATCATAAATATGTCTCTCGGACATGGCCACCCATCAAACGGATGGTAATTTCATATGACCGCCAGTCAGAAGACACAGCCCTTTCTAGGTAACACTGTCTGGCCATCCACCCATACTTTACATCACTGCCTGGACGGTTGCTACGTTACGGTAACTTCCGAAATGCCAATTTTCAAATAAATCCCAGTCATAAGACATGTTTATGTCAACATTTGTTCTAGAACATATCAGAAGGGACAGCAATCTGTAAACGTTTTAGGCTGAGCAGTTCAGGTGAAGAATATGAAATGAAATGGCGTATATCTTTTAGTGCCGGGAGTGTCCGAGGACAAGTTCGGCTCGCCAGGTTCAGGTCTTTTGATTTGACACCCATAGGCGACCTGCGCGTCGTGATGAGGAAGAAATGATGATGAAGACGACACATACACCCATCCCCCGTGCCACCGAAATTAACCAATTATGGTTAAAATTCCCGACTCTGCCGGGAATCGAACCCTGGACTCCTGTGACCAAAGGCCAGCACGATAACCATTTAGCCATGGAGCCGGACAGTAGTTCAGGTGGTAGAGCACTGACAAAGTTGGTGGGTTCGATTCTTTCTTAGTCCGATGGTATTTGAAGGTGCTCAGATACGCCACCCTCGTGTAGTTAGATTTGCTAACTCGTAAAAGAACTGCGGTACATAGTTCTGGGATCTCAGCTTCTCCGAAAATCATAAAAGTGGTTAGTGGGACGTAAAACCTATAATATCAATATCACAGTAAGGATTGTACATGACTTGATCCTCTCCATATTTTCCTCGTGGTTTGGACACATCATCGGTGTATGTAGAACAGTGATTACAAAAATGCGATTACTCTTCATATTCTTCCTTTTATTTCGAGATGTTATTTGCTGTTCTATAATAAGTCATTTCGTCGTAACACCATTTTATCGGTCTTAAATTTCTTAGCAATGTTTTCTGCCGGCTGCCGCGGAAAAAGTGGGCTCAAGCTATCCTACAATTCTGGATCTTAATTTGATTCCGAGTATTTTCCTTAGTAGCTTTCACAAGGGCGATCAAGAAGTTTTCCCTATTCTTTTTGTTAAGTACAGAGCTCCTCCAATTCTTGATTCCAGTTATCTTTACATCCTCTCTCATCCCTTCATTCAACCTTAACTTTGGTCTTCCAACTTTTCTCATTCCTTCTGGCTCTGCATTAAATATCTTCTTTATCATTCTGTCATTAGCACGCGGCACATGTCCTGCCCACTCCAACCTCCTGGTTAACAATGCTTGGTTCGTTATATAAATTGTAAATTCATGATTATATCTTCTTCTCCAAACACCATTTTCTTCCACTGGCCCAAACATTTGCCTCAAAATCCCTCTTTCAAATATATCGAGCTGTCTGTCATCAGATTTTGAGACTGTCCAGGTCTCAGCACCATGTATTAGTACAATAAACCAAACCCCACGGCACATACAACCGCTGCTCAGCCCGAAGGCCTGCAGATTACGAGGGGTCGTGTGGTCAGCACGACGCATCCTCTCAGCCGTTATTCTGGGCTTTCGAGACCGGGTACGCCATCTCACCGTCAGACAGTTCCTCAATTCTAATCACGTAGGCTGAGTGGACCTCGAACCTGCCATCAGGTCGAGAGTAAAATCCCTGACCTGGCCGGGAATCGAAACCGGGGCCTCCGGGCGAGATATATTAATACAGGCTTTACTGAAACTTTATACATTAGGACTTTAGTTTTGCTGAACAGTAGCTTAAACTTCAGATGTTTTTTGAGGCCATGATAGCACTTCTTAACAGACAGAATACGTTTTTGGATTTCAGAACTAACATTGTTCTTGGAATTAACTTCTGATCCAAGGTAGGTAAAGCTACGCACCACATTAAACTAATACGAACCAATTTCTGTGAATGTAGATCCACTAGGATAGTCTTTCTTGGTTACGGGCATGTACTTAGTTTTTTATTCATTAATCTGTAAATTCGTTTTAATTGCTGCTTTTTCGAGGCTTTTGGAAGCTTCTCTCAATGGTCTTGGTGTTCTTGCGATGAAATCAATATCATCTGCACATGGAAAAATTTGAACTGATTTACATAAGATGGTTCCCTTTGTGTTGATACTCGCATCTCTAACAACTTTCTCCAAAGCTATATTGAACAAAAGGCATTATAATGAATCTCTTTGCCTAACTCCGTTCTTGTTCCTTACAGCACTTGGAAACATATTCTGGATCTTAATTTGATTCCGAGTATTTTACATAGTAGCTTTCACAAGAAACATATTCTGGATCTTAATTTGATTCCGAGTATTTTACATAGTAGCTTTCACAAGAACGATCAATTTCTTAGGGATCTCAAACTCTTCCATTGCTACATAGAGATTACTTCTATCAGTGCTGTCATATGCTGATCTGAAGTCAATGAACAGATGGTGTGTATCAATTCCAAATTCTTTACATATTTCAGGTATGTGGCGGATTGTGAAAATCTGATCAATAACAGATCTTCCTTGGCGAAATTCGCATTGATATTCAACAAGCGCATTTTCTACGTGAGGCACCAATCTGCTAAAGAGAATATCGGAAAATATTTTATAAGCAATGGATAATAGGCAGATACCTCTATAGTTAGATCACATCATGATGTCACCTTTGTTATGTATCGGGCAGATATACCTACATTCCATTCATCAGGGATTGTTTCAGCTACCCATATCTTGGCCACTAGTTTGTGAAAGTGTTTAACAAATTCTTTTCCATCATTTTTCACAAGCTCTGATTATATTAAATCCATTCCTGGGGCTGTGTTATTCTTTAACTTCTTAATGGCAAGTTCAACTCCCTCAGTAGTAGATATCGGTACTTCTATTTCTGATTTTCTTGTATTTACAGGAGGTAAGGTTTCTTGGTCATCATCTGGACTTTCTTTCAACAGTTCATCAAAATATTGGAACCATCTTTCTAGTATTGCTTCCTCACTGCCCAATATTATAACATCTTTATCTTTACACGAATTTGTTTTAGGATGGAAATCCTTACGACTTTTATTTAACTTCTGATCGAAAGCTCTCACATCATTCATCCTTTCAACTGTTCCATTACTTCCAATACTTTCCTCTCATACTGTCTCTTTTTCTTAAGAGCTCCACGGTGGCGTTGGACACACGAGTGATGGGGTCATCTGAGCTGTCTGTAAACAGGCTCTGACAATATAGCCGAGATGTTATTCTTATACTCGTCAGTATCGATAACCACTGTCGCATTACCCTTATCAGCTGAGAGAATGGTCAGTTCATAATCATCTCTAAGTTCCTTCAGAGCTCACCTCTCGCCTCTTGTTAAATTGGGCGCGGGTACAACAGCGGATCTGTTGTACAGGTCTTAAGGCAATCTTCAATTTCAAAAGAGGAGGCTAAACATCTGTTCCCGGGGTATGCAGTGCCGCCTAGATTATATGTACTGCCTAAGATTCATAAAAAAGATGTTCCCCTCAGACCCATTGTTAGTGCAATATGTTCTCCTACGTATGCTCTGGCTAAATACCTAAGCAAATTGGTTCAGCCACACATAGGACGTACTGAATCATGCGTCAGGGACTCTCGGTATTTCGTCAACAAGCTTTCAACCATAACCCTTCAACCTGATGCACTTTTGGTGAGTTCCGATGTGGAGTCCTTGTTCACTAAAGTGACGATTGATTCCGTCATGTCTCTCATTGAACACCTGTTCACTGAGGACATTACTAAGCTATTTTACCACTGCATGAATTCCAGCTATTTCTTGTGGGGTGGGAATTTTTACGAACAGACGGACGGAGTGGCTATGGGAAGTCCACTTTCACCCGTAGTGGCTAATTTCTTTATGGAGCATTTTGAGGGGGACGCTATTGATTCGGCGCCCGTCAAACCTATGATATGGTGGAGGTACGTTGATGACGCATTTGTGGTCTGGGCAGAAGGTCCTGAGAAACTTCATCTATTTCTAAACCATCTAAATCAGCAACATCCTTCATTAAATTCACTATGGAGGCAGAGTCGGACGGATGCCTTCCTTTCTTGGTGTTTTAGTAAGAAAGAAATCGGACGGATCCTTAGGACATACCGTCTATCGTAAGCCTACCCACACAAATCGCTATCTTCATGCAGATTCTCAGCACCATCCAGCACAAAATCTAGGTATTCTCACGATACTCGTCAAGAGGGCGAGACGAATTTGTGAGGCATCAAATATCCAGGTGAAGATGGACACGCTCAAAGTCACGTTCAAGGGTAATGGTTACAGCGATTTGCAGATTCATAGAGCCCTGCATCCTAGAGAAACGACCAAGCAAAGCTCACAGAAGGAAGAAGTGAAGGGAACTGCCTACTTACCTTACATTCACAACACCACATATCGAACTGCCAAGGTCCTCCGCAAACACAATATAAAAACCGTGGTTGGCACCGCCACTAAAATTGCTCATAGTCTGGGTAAAACAAAGGACAAATTCTTAGAAGTGAAGCTTCCACGGTGTGAAGAATTATTTAATTTATTTTCCGGGTTGAACCGTGTTGTACTTGTACGCATATCACGTACAGTTTGCCGACGTTTCGAATACATTGCAGTATTCTTTGTCAAGGCGACTGAAATACCCCTACTCGATCCGAGGTAATCAGTCTCCCAGGCAGAAATTACACTACTAGAGTGGCCTGGGAGACTGATTACCTCGGATCGAGTAGGGGTATTTCATGACATGAAATATCATGGCAGAAATTACACTACTAGAGTGGCCTGGGAGACTGATTACCTCGGATCGAGTAGGGGTATTTCAGTCGCCTTGACAAAGAATACTGCAATGTATTCGAAACGTCGGCAAACTGTACGTGATATGCGTACAAGTACAACACGGTTCAACCCGGAAAATAAATTAAATAAAGGACAAATTGTTCCCACTTTTACATCTTGGGGTGTACGAAATTCCCTGTACTTGCGGTAAGGTATAGATCGGCCAAACATGCCGTTCCATTGGTACCCGTATCAAGATACATGAACCAGCCAGACAAATCAGCAATAGCTGAGCTCGCTCTATCTTCGGATCATGTCGTGTTCCAAGGTGCTCGAGCTCTTACCCACACTAGACCCTACAGGTCTAGGATTATACGGGAAGCTGTGAAAATACGTAGAAATCCTAACAATTTCAACAGGGATACTGGCTATCAGTTAAATAATACCGGTTGCCAGCCATTAAGAATTTACGTAGGTAGTTCCCTTCCCTGTCCTTTCACTATTGTTATTTCGACTCAGTGTTTTCCAAATTCGTACGTCACTCATCGCCAGATGTTTCATTCCAGGCTTGTGTCAATGTCATACACCTGCCAATGTCATATGTTACGTACACATGACTGATTATGATGGCTTGGTCAGCTTCCGCTTCGAACGCTAGCGCTGTACCGCGTCCGGGGAGCCATCTGGTGACGAATGAACAACCATTCTCACTTCTATTTTAACGTCTAAATTCAAAAGCTCACTGTTTAAGAAGCCTTTCTAGTGGACAGTCGAGATTTTCTTCTGATGACGCAGAGCACAGTTCTCTGCGAAACGTAAAGAATTTCACCTTATTTACTTGACACGGCATAAGCACAAAAGCCTATATCATGTCTATTAGTACGGGCCGTGAAAACATCAATGGCAAAATTTATTGTAGCATTATGATGCAAAATCATTAGATGAAGAATAATTAAATTAGATGAAGGATCGGTAAATTCTACTGTAAAGAGATAATTTTAACCATAGCAGAAAAGTGGTTTTGTTTATATATGGGAAAAGGGATCGTCCCGTATGCTGTTAAAACGAGACAGTACTTCAGATCTTCAAATACGGAAAATCCCATACACTACGGGACACCTGGAAAACCTATTATACAGAGTGTATCCGTGATGATGTTACAAATTTTCAGAAATTATCGAGGACAGAAAATGGATCAATTTGTGATAAGGAACCATATTACAGAAAAGATCAAGTCAAATGTTAAGTAAAATTCTACTCATTTAAGTCCGTTTACCTGCACAAGTGTCACAAGCTGCTCCATTTACAACAGATGTTCGAAATGGCGTCCCCCTGCGTCAATGCAGGCATGGCACCGTCAGACAAAGTTCTGTCGTTCCCTTTCGAATATCCCCGGTGTCGTTTGAACAGCGTTGCAGGCAGCGAGAATTCTTGCCAGGAGATCCTCTTCAGTCTCGACAGGTGTCTCGTACACAGGGCCCACACGAAGAAATCAAGTGGGGTGAGATCAGGTGAACGAGCGGGCCACGAAACAGGACCCCCCTCTTCCTATCCACTTTGCAGGTGTTCACGAACCCTCAGTCCAAAGTGAGGTGGGGCTCCGTCATGTTCGAACGACACGCGTTGATGAAGGGCAAGTGGGATGTGTTCCAGGAACGTGGGTAGTACATCTCTGAGAACCACTGTGTACACTGCTGCATTCAGGCGGGGGGGAAGAAGAAACGTACCTAATACGTATTCATTGACTATGCCTGCCCACACGTTGACTGAAAGTTTGTGGTGACGGCTCTTCACAACTGTAGCGTGGGGATTCTAAACGGCCGAAACATGACTAATGTGGCTATATAGCGGCCATTAAACAGTTTGGTGTATTAATAATTTTTGACTCGTACGTTTCCGGACTACGTTTACTTATCTCAAATTTATCCAGTTGCCTTCCTCCAATCTCCCTGATAGTTTGGAACATCTGATGACAACAAGGTTGCCAAATCGAACTGCTCTGCTCAACAGGAACACGGGAAAACGGCTGCACATACATTTGTGAAACTCAGCACTGAAGTTCAAGTTAAAAGGAGGAAGAAATTAAACTGCAAATTATTTTTGGGAACTTCAGCGGACTGGGGGTTTAGGGGAGACTCACTTTTGTCGTCACAGCAATACGGGAAAACTGTGGAACATACATTTGTGAAACTCAACATTTAATTTCAAGATAAATGGAAGAGGAAATTAAGCTTCAAATTATTTTTATTAACTCAGAGGGGACGGGGGGTTTAGGGGAGACTTATTTTGGTCATCAAAGCAATACAGGAAATAGTGGAGCATACTGTATGTTTGTGAAACTCAACAGTTAATTTCAAGATGAAAGAAGGAAGACACTAAGTTACAAATTCATTTTATTAACTGAAGAGAAGAGAGGGGTTTAGTGGGGGCTCATTTTCGTTTGCACAGCGATACGAGAAAACGGTTGGAAAATATAATATGCGCTTAAGAAGAAAACAGCTAAATAACAAAAATAAGCATACATAAAAATAATAATACAGGTCATGCCGTGATGTGTCGCTGCACACCACAACGTCAAAATCTTCAATAACAACTGCCGTACGGTACAAGAATATTAGAACACACACAGAAATAAATAGATGCTTTCTTTTCAACAGTGATAATCTCTCAGACGATTCACGGCGTAACGGATATCTCCTTATATGTACCAGAGAAACTCATAAGGGAACTGTAGGAAGGCAACAACGCGATGGCTGTTCCCACCATTGTGCTTCCTCCCTGTGAATATTTATGAAATAGAGAATGTTATGTAGTTATTTTCATAACTCACAGACAAAAACTTGCCTGATCCTTTTCCTTTCTTTCATAATACAATATACATTGCATTATAAGATTCCTTAATCGCGAAAAATTATGGGTGTCTAAGAGAGGGATGCGTTCGTTCCTTGCAGGTCCATAAGAGCATCACTGTTTCCTTAACCTGGAATAGGGTGAGGGAAAATTGTTAAGGAAAGAAAAAGAAATGAAGGAAGGAAGGAAGAAAGAAAGAAAGAAAGAAAGAAAGAAAGAAAGAAAGAAAGAAAGCAATAAATAAATAAATAGCGAATGTCTGGCATTAAACTATAATTTAGATAAACTAGAAATACTAGAAAGGCGAATCATGAGGAAAATATTAGGCCCACAAAACATAGCAGAAGGTTGGAAATTACGAAGTAATGCTGAAATATATAAAAAAATTAGAAAATATATCAGATGTAATGAGGAAAAGAAGACTTATATTTTTTGGACATTTATATCGAATGCAAGATAGTAGATTAACCAGTAATATTTTCAGATATTTATGGGGTAAGAAATCAACGACAAGCTGGGTCAATGAAGTAAGAAAGGATTTAGAAAAAAACAATATAACAACAGAAGAAATAAATAATAGAGAAGGCTTTCGGGAAAAAGTATTGAAAATAGAAGGATTCCAAAGTAGGAAAGTAAAAAATACTGGTTCAAAGTGGTCTGAAGACAGAAAGAAGAAACATAGTGAACAGATGAAAGCGTACTGGAAGAAAAGGAAAGAACAAAGAAGAAGGAATTGAAATTGGCACGTGGTCCTCTGGTGGCCCATTCGAAAGAAGAAGAAGAAATAACGATAAACAATAAGAAGTTCGTGAGGAGGAGAGTGAGAAGAATTTAAATACGTAACGGAAAATTTAATTAAGATGTGGCCTATTAAACGTTCTGTACAAAACACACTTCTTGAAAACGACAAATTTCTCACTGGAGAGCCGGTGTTTAAAGTACACAAAGAAATTAAACTAAGTATGGAGTTGATCGTTTCTTTAGTTTCTCCTTAACACGACAGAGATACACGTCAATTACACAGATGCAGCTGTTATTTGGTCGATGCTAATGTAAAATAAAAGAGAGTAATTAGTAGTCTACATTGTGAGAGATGATGTTGCGTTTATAGCTAACAACACGAACTTGTCCACCACAACAAGTACCGTTATACACGAGTGCTTTCTTCCCGTCCACCAGCTGACCGCTAGCCCAATCTTGAGCCTTCAGGTGGTCATAGGAGCGACTTAGACAATACAGTCTTTATTTCTTGGCATTATGCTCTTTCTCTTTTGTAATGTGCTACAATCGTTTCATAAGAAATATATACTCGGTAACTCTTACCAAAATCGCACATTAACATTTCTCCCTTATCTTCTGATATGATCATCATCATCATCATCACTGGTGGTCTGTCTATCGGCAGGTCTTCGCATGAATTCTTCACGCTGTTCTATCGTCAGCCATTCTCTTTGTCTTCCAATAGCTTCTATTTACCTTTACACTGTCCACTAACTGATAAATCTTCCTTCCTCTCTTCAGTTTCCCTTGTATCTTCCCTTACAATGCTTCAGTTATTAAAAACGTCGTAAGCAGTGGCTTAAACAATTTTTCTTCCGTCTTTGAATGCATTCCAATACCGTTCTCCTTCCTTCACCCATTATTTTTAATACTTCCTCATTCCTTACTTTTTCCTGCCAGCAGATTTTCTCATCTTCCGCCAGATCCACATTTCAAATGCTTCTAGTCTTCTTTCTTCCTCTTTTCTCAACGTCCACGTCTCAGCCCCATAAAGCACCACACTCCACACAAAGCACTTCACTAAACTCTTCTTAAGGTCCACTCAACAGTGTGCTTTGTTTCATAAATGCTTCCTTGGCCATTGCAATTCTAGTCTTCACTTCGTCCAAGCAATAAAGATCACTTCTGATTATGCTTCCCAAATATTTGAATTTAGACACTTTTTCTGTCTCCTCCCTCGAAAGTATTATTTTAGCTGTTAAGTCCTTCTTTGACCCTGCGATCATTGCCTTGATCTTTTTCCTATTAATTTTCATTCCTAACTTCTTACAGGATGTGTTCAATTTTTCCAACATAGCATTCATCATTTTCTCAGTTTTTGCTAGAACCGCCATTTCATCTGCAAATTGAATGCATTCAATTCTTTTTCCTCCAATTGTCACACCTTTTTTGCTTGAAAGCAATTTGCAATTAATTCCTCCATATATATAATAAACAGCGTTGATGAAAGACAAAAGCTTTGCCTCACACCTCTGCCAATTCTGCTCCCTTCTGACAGATCATGTCCTATTCTGATTTGGACAGTTTGGTTTATGTAATAATAATAATAATAATAATAATAATAATAATAATAATAATAATAATAATAATAATAATAGAAAAAATTGATGACAAATATAAAAAATACACCAGAATTTCTAATGACAGAAATTAGTCCAGTAATGAAGGTAGAGAAATTCAGATATTTGTGAGAAACTATTCAAGAAAATGGTTTTGAAAACTCCACTGTAGAAGAAATAATATATAAGATGAAAAAATGCATACGGTATAACCAGGAATATCTACGACAAAAAGTGTTTATCTAAAGGCCTCAAAATACAACACTACAACACAGAGGTCAAACCGGAATGCCTTCACGCGAGTGAATGTGTAGTACTGAATAATTACAAGCTGTATAAGTTAGAAGTACTGGAAATAAAAATTATGCAGAAAATATTCGGTCCGCTAAGAACTACAGAACTCTGGAAAACAAGAAGTAATTACGAAATATACCGGGACATAGAAAACATAACAGATACAATGCGGAAGTGGCGATTGATATTTTTGACACTTATACAGAATGGATGACAACCAAACAGGTCGTCAAATATATTTGGAACAAGAAGTCAACAACAACATCCTCGATTCATGAAGTCAAGAAAGATTTGAGAAGCAACAGTATAAGAGAAGAAGCAGCAACAGAGAGATAGATTTTTAGAAATAAAGTGTTGAAAATGGAAGGGTTACAAGGTCGGGAGGGAAAGAAAACAAGCTCAAAATGGAAAAGGAGACATAGTGAGCAGATGTAGTATTGGAAAAGAAGGAACAACAAAAGATGAAGCATTGGAATTGTCACGTGGTACTTAGAAGGCTTAATAATAATAATAATAATAATAATAATAATAATAATAATAATAATAATAAAATAAAATAATAATAATAATAATAATAATAATAATAATATATGTTGGGGATTCAGCCCGAAGGCTAATTCGGCAGCTCCACCAGCAGCTGTCATAGATGGTCTAGGCGTCACTGAGGATGTATACAAGGGAAATGAAGAGTGATGTAGTTTCCCTTTCCCGTTGCTTTCTCCAGACAGCCAGAAGTTACTATTACATATCAGTCTGCCAAACCTAATGAAATGCACGCATCTACCGACCCTATTAGTGGCAGTTTTGCACCATTCATAAGAGAAACTGGCTGCATAAAGAATGGCATTACTAGCATCGCTCAAACGTCAGTCACTATCATATTGTCAAAGACAGAAAAATTAAATTAACACACTTGATCTAGCACATACCAGGAGAGTCCGCGTCTGTGGTGTAGTGGTTAGTGTGATTAGCTGCCACCCCCAGGGGCCTGGGTTCGATTCCCGGCTCTGTCACGAAATTTGAAAAGTGGTACGAGGGCTGGAACGGGATCCACTCAGCCTCAAGCGAGAGGTCAACTAAGTAGAGGAGGGCTCGATTCCCACCTCAGCGACCCTCGAAGTGGTTTTCCGTGGTTTCCCACTTCTCCTCCAGGCAAATGCCCAGATGGTACCTAACTTAAGGCCACGGCCATTTCCTTCCCTCTTTCTTCCGATGTTCCTATTCACCCCACAAGGCCCTTGTTCAGCATAACAGGTAAGGCCGCCTGGGTGAGGTACTGGTCCTCCTCCTCCTCAGTTCCATCCCCTGAACGAAAATCACACGCTCCCTTCAGGCGGTAGAGGTGGGAACCCTCGCTGAGTCCGAAGGAAAACCCTGGAGAGTAAACAGGTTAAGAAAGAAAGAAAGAAAGAAAGAAATAAATAAAGAAAGAAAGCATACTGGAGACATAATGCACTGTAAATAATAATAATAATAATAATAATAATAATAATAATAATATTAATAATAATAATAATAATAATAATAATAAAGTGTTTGTGTTATCAGTCCATAGACTGGTTTGATGCAGATCTCCATGCCATATGAAAAATCTGAATATCTCTGTTCCATAAATAGGTAAGGTAAGGGTAATTCTGCCCGAAGGCAGGTCCGAACCTCCACAGAGGTGTTTCTGAGCCGGAGTTTACGTGCGGTAGGGTGGCCAGTTCCTTTCCGCTCCTCCATTCCCTTACCCCTCCACCAACAGCGCGTGGCAACCCATCTAACTCCTGACCACGCCCAATGTTGCTTAACTTCGGAGATCTCACGGGATCCGGTGTTTTGGCTATTCCATAAATAACCACCAAAAATTCCGATTCGACTTTTCTCATATGTTCGTCTCCCTAGTCTGCATAGTATACCTTGGTTCGTTGAGAATGAAATAAAAAGTTCCAATTTGTTAGACTACACCAAGGAGAATATAAGATAAATTATATAAATTTTAGAAAATATTGAAGAAATTGGCTGCCTAACAACTTCGAAATCCTCCGAATATCACTACTCCGTGTCAATGAAGTCTTAAAAACAGTTTAAAGCCCTGTCAGAAACTTAGATTAAAG
The DNA here is from genome assembly GCF_040414725.1 of Anabrus simplex. Lineage (NCBI taxonomy): Eukaryota > Metazoa > Arthropoda > Insecta > Orthoptera > Tettigoniidae > Anabrus > Anabrus simplex. The sequence continues at coordinate 43,449,430 of NC_090269.1, read as the reverse complement.
ATTTTAAATGAATGCTGATAAAGATAATAATATATAATTTCGTGTGAGTATTTCTAGCCGTGTGCAGCCCTTGTAAGGCAGACCCTCCAATGAGGGTGGGCGGCATCTGCCATGTGTAAGTAACTGCGTGTTATTGTATGGGAGGATAGTGTTGTTTATGTGGTATGTGAGTTGAAGGGATGTTGGATGTTTGGAACAGCACAAACATCCAATGAAAATTAAAAACCCAGACTCAGCCGGGAATAGAACCCGGGACCCTCTGGACTAAACGCCAGCAAGCTAACCATTTAGCCATGGAGCCGGACGCCGATAAAGATGAAAATTAGTGGGAGAATATTTTTCAGAAATAGGTAAATGGGTCCTAGACGACTTAATTCAGGCTAGAACTTAATCAGAATAAAGATGTTGCAACAGAAAAATCCCTATTTTCAGTTGGTCATGTTTGCTTATTTAGCCATAACCTTGCTTCATTCAAATACGGAAGTCGAACGTGTGTTCACTTAGTTTATCATCGTTAAACAAATGAAAAAGGAGTAAGAGCGTGAAGTTTGGACTAAGCCGTATGCAAAAATGTTTTCATATGAAGTCCCACCGGAAATTTGTTGGAACAAGTACTGCGTACACGTCATCGGAAAAATCTTTTTTTGTTTTTTGCTAGTGGCTTTACGTCGCACCGATACAGATAGGTCTTATGGCGACGTTGGGATAGGAAAGGCCTAGAAGTTGGAAGGAAGCGGCCGTGGCCTTAATTAAGGTACAGCCCCAGCATTTGCCTGGTGTGAATATGGGAAACCACGGAAAACCATCTTCAGGGCTGCCGACAGTGCGATTCGAACCCACTATCTCCCAGATGCAAGCTCATAGCCGCGCGCCTCTAACCGCACGGCCAACTCGCGCGGTATCAGAAAAATCAACGGATACTTTAGGTGATTCTAGAAGGGGTGCAGTTGAGGAGGGATGAGGATAATGTATATTTATGTTGGGTGATTTCAGTATTATTAGAAACAAATTGTACGTTTATATAATATTTTGCTCCTTCTCCCTCATTTGCTACATATAAAAAATGTTTCGCGCGTGTGTGTGTGAACCGACATTTTCTTATGATTTACACTCATACATATAGCGATTATTTGCAAACTAATCCATTTATTTACCCATTTATGACTATTTATGGCGATCTGTTTGATCTACTTTTCGCCATCAAGGTGTTGGCTACACTGGCTAAGAATCGAACACCGAACCCTCTTAATAGGAAACGTCGACACTGATCATTCAGGCAAGGAGCCTGTTTTTGTGAGTTTCATTATTACAAATATTTGGCATGACACTGAATACGTGTTCACAGGTTGCGACATATACTTATAATTTTAAATGGAACATGCGAAATTGAGCGTGACCGAGTTACCTTGAAAACAATGTTTTGTTTTAGAAATTAATTGTCGTAGTTGCCCTTTACGGACCGATGACCTCGTTATGATGTGTTCACTAAGTAGGTGTCCTGTTCCTTGGTTGAATTGTCAGCGTATTGTTCTTTGGAGAGCCCAGAGTTAGAATCCCGGCTGGTTTGGGAATTTTAGTCTTAGATGGTTAATTCTCTAGGCTCGGGGACTAGGTTTTTGTGCTGTCCCCAGCAACTGTGTAATTCATTCGCCACGCTCCTTCTCGACAATAACGCCCAGTTTACACGGTGCCAGTTGATGAATCATTTGTCAGAAGACGGTTGACTGGCTACGTGTAGACACTTCGGTACAATTGTCTACACAGTTGCCCTCACAATTGTCCAGGCAATCAATTGTCTCCAGGAGTAGACCGAGGACAACCAACTGGGCCCAGCTGCAACACCCACCACCTGCAGCTCAGCACTGCCGGGACTTTTGGCGTCATGTGAACGAGTCATGTGCCAGTTCGCTTGTGTCTACCGAGAGGTGCAGCCGTCTAAGTGGTCTTGATTATTTAAATAGTATACATTTTAAAATATTTGTAGGCTGCTCGCGTAAATATGGCTCCAGAGTGGAGTGACGATACTAACATAAAATTCGTTGAGGTGTTTGTGGGACCAGCATGACCTGTACAAAGACAAAAATACTCGTCAAACGGCACTTTCTGAGATTACCGATAAAATTAACATTCGGTGTGATTGAGGTCAAAAGTTTGCATTACTCAGCAATGAATTACCAGCACGTATCATACCTCAGGGGATACTGCAGACACTGCGCACTCAGCCATTTCTCCGTGCCGTGCCAAACAGCATCCTTGTGTGAACGGGTTCTCGTTCAACTGGACTGGTCAGCGATTGTCCCGCACTGTCACCAACAATTGTCTCATCAACTGGCATCGTGTAAACTAGGCATAGCACGGAGTTTTCCATATAGTGTTGTTGCGCCTCAAGATAGCGTTAAGGCCTCTATACACGATCAAAGAATTTGCGCAACAAAGGGTTTGTGCAACGTCCTGTTTGCGCAAACTTTGGTACATACACCTTGCAATGCTTTGTGCAAACCTGAGTTCCTTTTTTGAAATTTAAATGCTTACCGTTTTATTCACTTCTTCCATTTCCTCGTCATCTTCACTGACATCGTCCATTGTGGATATTTCCTGCATTTGAGTCTCCTGGTTCCTCAGAAAATCTGTATCGGTGAAAGTCAGGTTGTGAGTTTCACAAATAGGAAAAGTCCTCTCAGTTTTAATTACTGCGTTGATGGGGTGAAAGTTCCTTTTGGGGATCATTGTAAGTATCTAGGTGTTAATATAAGGAAAGATCTTCACTGGGGTAATCACATAAATGGGATTGTAAATAAAGGGCACAGATCTCTGCACATGGTTATGAGGGTGTTTAGGGGTTGTAGTAAGGATGTAAAGGAGAGGGCATATAAGTCTCTGGTAAGACCCCAACTAGAGAATGGTTCCAGTGTATGGGACCCTCACCAGGATTACCTGATTCAAGAACTGGAAAAAATCCAAAGAAAAGCAGCTCGATTTGTTCTGGGTGATTTCCGACAAAAGAGTAGCGTTACAAAAATGTTGCAATGTTTGGGTTGGGAAGAATTGAGAGAAAGAAGAAGAGCTGCTCGACTGAGTGGTATGTTCCGAGCTGTCAGCGGAGAGATGGCGTGGAATGACATTAGTAGACGAATAGGTTTGAATGGCGTTTATAAAAGTAGGAAAGATCACGATATGAAGATAAAGTTGGAATTCAAGAGGACAAACTGGGGCAAATATTCATTTATAGGAAGGGGAGTTAGGGATTGGAATAACTTACCAAGGGAGATGTTCAATAAATTTCCAATTTCTTTGAAATAATTTCGGAAAAGGCTAGGAAAGCAACAGATAGGGAATCTGCCACCTGCGCGACTGCCCTAAATGCAGATCAGTATTGATTGATTGATTGATTGAATACCATAAATTGGGTACCTACACATATTTACTTCCTGCACAGGATTTTTGTTTGTTTGTTTGTTTGTTTGTTTGTTTGTTTGTTTGTTTGTTTGTTTGTTTGTTTGTTTGTTTGTTTGTTGAAAGGGGCCTAACAGTTAGGTCATCGGCCCCACAGGATTTGTTTTGCTTTTATTATCTTAAGTTCTCTACGGTACGAAGTGCGAAGGGTATTAATTTTGGTACGCACTAGGTTCCTATCTGCTTTGGGATCAGACTCCTTCATCTTCTCCACCAGTTTCTCATATGCCGTATCCTTCATATTCCTATCGATATACATCTCACTCTTCACTTTCCACCGTTCACGCGACTCGGGATAAGCTGGGGTGAACTCTCGCCAGAAATCATTATTAACGTTTTTTGTTGACGCCGTACTAAACCGGACTCGGGTAGATACAGGGAAGATCTCACACAGCCAACTGTCGTCAAGCACTGCCATATGATTTCAAACCGTTTGTCAGGTAGAGTGTTGCCAAATTATTTCGTTCTCTCCCGATTTGTTTCAAACAGATGTGCAACTAGTCAATCCGTGCCATACATCATCAAAATGTTTGTGCAAAACGCTTTGCTGCGCAAATTGCTTGATCGTGTATGGGGGCGTTTATGTGACAATGTTTCGGGATACATACTGACCCGCAGCGCACGTATCACACAGAACGAAAATTCGTTGCTATAGTTCACGGAGTAATGAACCATAGATGACAGAACCTTTTATGTTCAAAGTTCTAAGTTGAAATATAGCCTAATCACATAGTTCTTTTTCTGGGCGTAACTACGTTATGGCAGAGGACAACCACTTTGTCGGAGGATCTGCCTTACGTCTGCACCAGGCTAGCAACAGCCACACAAAATTCTTATTATTAGAGACGAGACTTTCATGCAAGTGCATGATTTTAATTTAGGACATAGTTCAAACTGAGTATTTACCCATTTCAATTTACTGTTATTGTTATTGTCATTTCAGGTTTCTGGCAATATTTAAATACTACCCAATTTCGCACAGTTATCAAACAGATTAGGTATTATCGAGAATGCGTACGTTAGGTCTATTTTTAAAGTCAATTCCGAAGGGTACCTACATAACATTTTAAAATATAGTGTTGGAAGTTAGATATTTCTTTGTAGATATCACATATATCTCAGTATGTCATTTTCTTTTCAGTTGTTTGTAAATCCCCTTTTGGAAATACATGACGTTGATCAATTTGTCATGAATAAAGAAATTACTTTTTTCATGCCGGGACGCAGAAAATAATATTAAACAGGACCTCCTTATTTGAAAGCAAATGACTTAGTGACATGAATTTTCTCATTTCCGAATTATTACTGTAAACAGACACTGCCGAAACACTCGAATGTGACTAAAAATGACACTTGTACAAAAATGTTCAAAATATGACCTGATGTCAAAATAAGACCGAAACATGCATTTACATTGTTGGTCAAAACAATAAAGACACCATTCATAAAGTCTATTATTCCTCCTGTCCGTAAATTATTGGTAATACACTGATTTTGAATTATTAATTGAAACTACAGGGAACAAGCAGGCTTATCGTAAAAAAAAGTATTTTGAATGAAAAATTAGAAAGTTACAATTTTCAGTACAGCAAAAAATTAACTGTTTTCAGCATTTTAAGAGAAAAGGTGGCACTAAGACACTTGAAATCTGACGTATCAATAAATCTAATAAATGCCTGCCAAATGTGTAGCCTACAGAAACTTGGGGGAAAATGTGACAGCGTCATATATTTCTTCGAAATGTTCAGGAAAACTATCAATTTTACAAATATAAATTTGGCTCCAGAGCTTAATTGTTGTCATGGCATGATTAATACACGTCTGTTTAGGCGGGATATGACATTTGGGAACAAAAACATACCGGTATATATATTTGAATAGACCATCAGAAATTGGGGGTTTTGCTGAAAATATCGAAAAAACACAACACACTCACTCACCGCACAGTTTTTCCTATTATTTCTGGCTACAAGTTTGATAGGTTTTTATGGAGTTTATTGATACGCCAGATTGTCATAGTACCACTTAAAGATGGCGTTTCCAAGCTCAAGATCGTTACCTTCTTGCTGTACTTAAAACTTTAATATCCCTAAAAAAAATATTTGTCAACCCAAATACATTTTAAACCATACAGTAAGCCTTCTCATTCTCCATAGTTGCCACTAATAATTAAAAATTGGTGCATTAACAATATATTAATGACCGGAGGAAGAAGTCAGTTTATGAGTGGTGTCGATATTGTTTTGATCAACACTGGTTATGGCTGATAGAAACGATTTATTTGAGACAAGAACCACTGGATTTGCTTTGAGCATCAGTTAGTCATGCAAATAAAGGCAAGAAAATGAAATATCACTTCTCATAAACATCCGAGCTCGACTTATAAGCTCTTCAGTCTATCGAACACGAATATTACTCTCAGAACACTAAATAATACTTGTAAAAATGAACTACCGGTATTATAACTTTTCCAAGTATTTTATAATGTTCTAAGTTCATTGTTGATAGACTGCAAAGCTGAGTCGACGTTGAAAAGCAATGGATTCGTTCTTAAAACCAACAACATCTACATTTTAATATAATTTGTAAACTGTTCGGACCGCGAGACCTAACTAGTAAACTCTGTGTGTGATACAATGATGACTTATGCTTCTTGTACACCATTAAATTTTTCTTTCAATTCATAAGAAAAAATCGCCAGATCGTGTCGAATATTGTTCAACAGTACTGAAGATTTGACAAGATTTGAAAATATTCCACAATGTTTGATAATATTTTGTTTTAACATGGAGGAAAGGCAAACAGCAGTTGTGTTTCTTGGACTAGCAGTGGGATGTATTCTTAAAACGAAGAGAAACGCGCAATAAACCATCATTTACATGGGGAAGATATTGATGTGATTGTCTTCGACATATTTTATCAGTGTGTTATTACCATTACATCATTTGCAGAGGTTATGTTATATTGCATTTTCTCATATTAATTGATTAAAATTGCTAGCAATGCAACACAAATTCATATATTATGACATGAAAAAATATAAGAAATTCCATAACCATAATAATACGAGAAGATCGTCATAAATCGAACCTTGCTGATAATGATTGCTTGGAGGTTACCGTACGGTAATAAACATGAAAGCTGTCCACTTTGTTGAGATATTTCTCTTGCAGTCTCCTCGTATGCTGCTGTTTTGTTCATTTTAATGAGGTACTCTACGGTGGCCAGTGAATATAGGCATGGGTGTGCCTCATACCTAACAATCATTACACATACACACAACATCCCTCGGTCAAAGACGAAGCCATTTTTGTTCTTTTGATTGCCGGCAATCCCAGCATGCCTAGCGGCATAGCGCGCATCGTTAATACACCAATTCCATTGGTTAATTCTGTCAAAGACTTGGCAACTCTTTGATCGATTAGAACATGTTCTAATTCACTTTAAAGACTTTTGAAGACTTCTCAAGACTTCTTAAGTATTGCAAGCGATTTGGCACGTAAACTTCTGAAGTATTGAGAATTCTTGTGAATTCTTGAATTTGACAAAGAATTTCATCGTTTTAGTAATGTTTCTGTGGACTTGGCTCATGAATTATGCCTCTTCCATGTAAAAAGGGTTAAAATACTTCAATCCCGTTATAAGAAATGGCTGTCTTCCTGTGTACAGTAGCCGATGGGATTGCAGTTTAAAGACGGGGAGGCTGAACATTAATTATGTATGCGAGTAGGCTACGTCTCAAGAACAAAGAGCCGACCACGCGACCTACATTCCCTGGCTACCGGGACAGGTGCTCTGGTGCTTCTCGCTTTCGTTACTAGCCGGCTGTGTCCGTGTGTGACCATCTGGAGTTCTGTGACTCTTCTTAGATGTACTTACACAGGTGGCGGGCGGGAAAGTGCGCGTGTGTTTTTGTCTTTGTGGCCCGTGTAAGTTGTTTTAACATGTCATCGGACCACTTCCCAACGGGAGGGGGGGGGGGGTGAAGCCTGGTGAAGAGGGGCGTGATACTCGAGTGGGATCGTAAATAGTTTCTTACCAAAATGGTCCCGCTTCAAATCCCGGCCATTATACGTGGGATTTTTAAAATGAATTTTCCAGTTGGAAAAGTCGTCCTTATGAATACAATCTTCAGGGAAAAAATGAAATCAAATGTTATGTTCATGAAATCACTTTTCTTCTTCTTCTTCTTCTTCTTCTTCTTCTGTTTACCCTCCAGCGTCGGTTTCTCCCTCGGACTCAGCCTCAAGGGTAGTGTCCTGGAGCTTCAGACTCTGGGTCGAGGGATAAAACTGGGGAGGATGGCGAGTACCTCACCCAGGCGGCCTCACCTGCTATGCTGAACAGGGTCCTTGTGGGGGGACGGGAAATTTGGAAGGGATAGACAAGGAAGAGGGAAGGAAGTGGCCGTGGCCTTAAGTTAGGTACCATCCCGGCATTTCCCTGGAGGAGAAGTGGGAAACTACACGAAAAACCACTTCCAGGATTTCTGAGGAGGGAATCGAACCCCCCTCTACTCAGTTGACCTCCCGAGGCTGAGTGGACCTCGTTCCAGCCCTCGTACCACTTTTCAGATTTCATGGCAGAGCCGGGAATCGAACCCGGGCCTCCGGGTGTGGCAGCTAATCACACCAACCACTACACCATGTAAAAACATCACATGCTCTATTGGTGGAAAAGTATCTAATTCCCTCCTTGGGAACTTAGAATTTCCATTTGAGAAGTGTTTACCAAACGTAATCCTTGCAATGTTGCCCCCTTCGATCATCACCAAGTAACTCTGAATCAAAACTAAACCCATTTCAGCTTCGAGTCCACGATGAACACACTGGGACGATGATCGAATCCAGGACCTCTTGTTAACACGCAGACCCACTGTTTCCTTCAGTACTGGGCTGACTACTATAAATTATGCAATGAATCAATTCCGTGACACTTATGACTTGTACAAGGTAAGAATATTGAGCACCTTGGCTTGCCAATGCGACTGCTGGCTAGCCATATGACTTGCAGATATGGGATTGGCATGTGATCAGCGTAACGACATCTTCATTGCTTAGGTTTCACGATCAGATGCTTTAGTTGGTGTCACCGGACCCTGTTTCAGCTCCTAGTCTAGGATTAAAATCCCACGACGATAATCGAACCCAGGACCTCTTGGTGATGCGCATTCCCACTATGTCCTTCACTATGGGGCTGACTATCATAAATGATGCAATTAATAAATTACGTAGCACATATGACTTTTAAAAGGTAAGAATATTGAAATGGCTGGTCACAATGTATAATTACAGGATGAGTAAGAATGCGTTAAATGCAAGAACTGATGACGACGTGAAATTTGGAAGTCCAAGACGACCTCCTGTGGGTGGGGGACGCAGACGAAGAATATACCCACGGTATCCCCTGCCTGTCGTAAGAGGTGACTAAAAGGGAGCGACCAATGGGGTGATTGAATTAGAACAATGAGACTACTTGTAATTAGCACCATCACGCGAGGAACGTCATGGGTCACCTTTACTTGCGAGTAGTATCCTTATCTTAGGTACACAATAGGTTTACGATTAGTAGCAACAGAGGGTGAATCAGTATGGGTTTTACAATACCCGTGATTAGTACCACTATATGCGGAACACCACGAGCTTACGTTGCCTGTTATTAGTTCTATTATGAGAAACACCCCTGGTCTGGGTGCCTTAACTGTGATTAGTACCCACTATGTGAGTAACTGCGTTGCGTTGCCTACGAGTAGCGCCGTAGTGTGAGAAACACCATAGGTCTGCGTTAGCTGTGCGTATTCCTGTGAGTGGTACCACAATGTGTGGAACACCGTAGCTCTACGTTACTCATGATTAATACCGCCACATGAGAAATACCATGGTTCTTACTTTACTAGCGATAAGTACCATTATGATGGAGCGTTGACCTGGATGTTGGACTCCTTTAGACAACAAGCATCATCGAAGCAGTCCCTTGGTCAGTATACAGTATTGTTTTAAGACAGTTTCTGGGAAGGTGGGGCATTGTGGGTCGGCCCCACTGATTGTTTTAAGTTCATAATCATTGTTCATCGTCCCTTTTCTTGAATTCTAGTCAGTGGATTACTTTTGGAATTATTTTTAACTTTCAATATTGTGAGCTGGATACGCTGATTATTTGACATTCATATTCATCCATTCATTCTTTACCAGAACGTTTTGAATTCTGGTCATTGGATGAGTTTTGAACTTTTAAATTGTCATTACATTTCATCTCATTTAGTACCATTCACGGCCCCGTTAAACAAGATGATGTCCAGATGGATCGAAATAAATTGATAGAAGATGATAAAGAAGAATGGGTGGTTATCATTCTAGAGGTTAAAGTCAAATTATGAAGATCGTAAACCAAAAAGAGAAGCAAAATGAAAACAAGTCTCTGAATTGATGACTAATTTAAATACGCACCATGTATCTATAGGACTCTTCAACTTGTATTCCGTCAACCAGAGCCCAATTAAGTCTGTCACTACTTCATTTACCCAGTGCCAGATTTTCTTGTCTTATTTACTGCCTGATCTTTCTTGATCAGTTCTTGGTCTCTTTCCTTCGAACAGTATTAAGAGTAAAATAGCCCCGTGGTGCTTATATTAATCGTTTTGCTTGTAATGAGGATTCATTTTATCTTTGTTCCTTTTTTTCTTTGTTTCTTAATCTGTTTACCCTCCAGGGTTGGTTATTCACGCGGACTCAGCGAGGGATCCCACATCTACCGCCTCAAGGGCAGTGTCATGGAGAGCGAGAATTTAGGTCTGGGATACAACTGGGGAGGTGGACCAGTACCAGTACGTTCATTAGTTAATGTGTATGCAAAGGTGATATTTAATGTATGTATGTATGTTGGGTATTCAGCCCGAAGGCTGGTTTGATCCTCTGCAGCTCCGCCAACAGCTGTCATAAATAGCCTAGGCGTCACTGAAGAGGCGTACTAGGGAAATGAGGAGTGAGGTAGTTTCCCGTTGCTTTCCTCACGGAGCTAGCCGCTGCTATTACATATCAGTCTGCCAAGCCCACTGAAATGCATGCACCAACCGACCCTATGAGCGATATCTTCACACCATTCATAACAGGGACTGGCTGTATAAGCAATGGTATTACTAGCATCGCTCATACCTCAGTCACCTTCATATTGTCAAAGCGAAGGATGAGATTGAGACAGGTCAATGAAAGTAACAAATTTGATATAGCCCATACCAGAAGACATAGTGCACTGTAAACACTACATCTCGCCAGCAAAGGCATGATTTTTTTAATAATAATAATAATAATAATAATAATAATAATAATAATAATAATAATAATAATAATAATAATTTCCTCTTTCTGCCTCATATTGATAGTTTTGAGTTTTGGACTTGTGTTAATATTACCAAAAGTAACCAGCCGGACTTACTGTTTGAATCTACACTTCATACTTTATGAAATTTTGCGTTTTTTCTTGTCCATTACCCACATACTAATACGAGATGACAGCATTTATACATGTACCGAGGTATAATGGACTGATTGTGAGTAAATGTTCTAACCGTTCATAATGAAGCCTTTCACGCCTCTATAATGCAGAGGTTAGCATGACATTTCTCTTTAGCAAGCGGTGTGAATAATCGTGGGAGAAAAGCGAGTGTCACTTTTACAAAAGAATTGCCATCAAAATATGTGCAATTATCCTTGAGACACTTCGAAGTGAGGGGAACTAAGTAAATTACCTGTTAGGATAATTGTACTGCAGGTGGTCATGTTGAAATGAGCATATTGGTTATAAAAGGTCCTTTTCATAAAACGTGACAATATGTCCTGAATCAGTCATGTGAGACTATATCACTTACTTCCATTGCAGCACCATTTCCGTAATCTGTGTTCCTTATAAAAAGTGAACCTTTTTTTCTTTGAACCTCGTAACCTTTTTGTTGCAGCTCCGGGAGAAGGCAGTAGTGGACGTTTCCTGAGGTCGCCGTCGCTCGTTAGATAACCCTCGTTCCCACTAAATTGAATACATTTACTTGCGCTAGGCTTCTTTCATACTTCCACTTCCCAGAATTAGAGTGATCGCGACTTGTTCGTCGGAACCATCTTACTTCGTCCCTCCTCCACCGAGTATACGCTACCGAGCGAATTGGCCGTGCGGTTAGTGTCGTGTTATTGTGAGCTTGAGTTGAGGAGACAGTGGGTTCGAACCACGCTGTCGGCAGCCCTGAAGATGGTTTTTCCTATTTTCACACCGGGCTGTACCTTAATAGGCCACGGTTGCTTCTTCCCCGCTCCCAGCCCCTTCCTATCCCATCGTCGGTGCGACGTAAAGCAAAATTGAATTACTACATCTTCCATTACTTTTCGAATGTTCACAACAGAGATACAAAAGGTCAAATATGAAACCTGCTCGTAATTCCTCGCCATCGAACTGCCACATATAACAACTCATTTTCTGTGTCTGCCGCACGACAGACGACATCAGAGGAATACTAACCACAGTGTCATTCAAAAGAGGATTAGGAGGTACTGCAGAATACGAGTGAACTGTGTAGTTCTACAGTCGTGTATCTGTGTATTTCACTGGGGTGGAATTTTATTTTATAACATATTTTGATCGTAATAGAGTAGCATTGCTTTATTTAGTAATACTTACGATGGCATTAATCGTGATTACAATGTACAATAATGTGTTTAGTGTAAGAAGATGCCTAATAGCCTTAACTACACCAATACAGACTATCTATCTATCTATCTATCTATCTATCTATCTATCTATCTATCTATCTATCTATCTGTCTATCTGTCTATATATCTCTATCCATCTATCTATCTATTTGGTCTACCATTTGATCTACCTCTTCACCCACTAAATTTAATCACATTGACCGCACGCAATCATTCTGCTGTACCATTGTTTGAGCCAGAGTATCTGATTGTCGTAACTTGAGCATCACACAGATACAGGATAAGTTAAAACTTCGCCAGTTATCTACTCGCCGATCTTAGGTTCCTATACAACGCTGTTAGCGGTTTATTTCGTCTTCCTGAACCTATATCCTTCTTTTCCCTACATGCCCAAACTCTCAAAACAAGGATAAAAGGATAAATCCACCTCTTCATATTCCGCGTTCCCGCCTCACTCTTGTTCAAAGAACTTTATTTATCCGCATTCAAACCTTCCTTTACTCTTTTATCTTCTTTCAGGAACTTGGGACGTTTTTTCTTCGTATGTCTCCTTTAATCGAATCTTCCTGAAGTTAACATAGCTCATTTCCATCATATTCCTTTTTTCTCTCTTCTCAATGCTGTCCCCTCTGGTGTACAAAATGTAATATTAACTGTATTTACTGTACTATATCGTTACTTATGTGTTATATGTGTATTTATCTTACTGTGCCCAGCTATCTATAAGTTCTTCTGTTCTTTTTACTTTCCGTCTTTAATTTTCCTCGTCCTTTTCATTTGCGATTATTTTTATTATTAACTGTTGTTTCCCTACAGTTATCTTGTTAGTTTTTAATTTGTTTACCCTACTTTGGTCATTAGTTGATTTTTCTTCGCTGCTCTTTCATTTATATTTGTTTGCATTGTGATACTTCTTTGTAAATATATTTCCATTCGACCATCTCACTGTTCTTATATCCCAAATCTATCTATCTATCTATCTATCTATCTATCTATCTATCTATCTATCTATCTATCTATCTATCTATCTATCTATCTATCTATCTATCTATCTATCTATCTATCTATCTATCTACTTTACCTATCCGACCTCCCTTGGTCTGTTCTTTCTATATGTCTTCGATAGGTTTGAGTTTATACAGCTAAGGAAGTACAGTCGAACCTCGATAACTCGTATCACCTCCGGGGCTCAATTTTATTTCGAGTTATCGAAATGTCGAGATATAGTGAATTCCCGCCTTTGAGGATTGCACGTAACCGAATGACGTATAACTACGACTTGATACCGTCATGAGTGTTATTTAGTCTTATAAAAATAACCCCTGCCCTCCCATGGTGTAACATCGCCGAAAGGCCATGGATTATCAAGCGACCGCTGCTCAGGCCGAAGGCCTGAAGATTACGAGGTGTCGTGTGGTCAGTACGACGGATCCTCTCGGCCGTTGTTATTGGCTTTCTAGACCGGGGGCGCCATCTCACCGTCAGATAGCTCCCCAGTTGTAATCACGTACGCTGAGTGGACCTCGAAACAGCCCTCAGATGTACGTAAAAATCCCTGACCTGACCGTGAATCGAACCCGGAGCCTCCGGGTAAAAGGGAGACACGCTATTTCAATAACAGTTATTGTTGTAAAAACATTTGCATTCGATTGACTCTGTATGTAGGATCAAGAAGTTGTCAATGCACTTAACGCCTGGTCTAGTGACGAACCAGGAGAGGGTTCATGTAGCTCCAACTGCCTATGGTCAGCGCATCAGGGGTGGACAGGTAAGATATACTGTAGTAAGTTAAGGAACAATAACACACAACCTTAAATGATGTATTGAGCAGTTAATGTTGTACAAAATTCGAGTTACAGAATATTTCCAGCTCCCTTGCTTCGAGAAATGGAGAAATTCGTGTAATCGAATTTCGAGTAACAGAGAAATAAATACATGTGAAGAATTGAACAGACGGCAGGGAAACTGAAATTACTTCGAGGTACTGGAAATTCAAATAATGGAGGTTCGACTGTATTTTATTTTCACGGCTTTCATAGCTTTTCTCTGTTTATTCCGATACCTTTATTCATCGACATGTTTTATTTTCAAACCTTTCGTGGCCATTCCCTCTTCTTTTGTCCTTACCTTGGTTCTCTACGATAAATGTAAGGGGGTTGTCGGCCGTGGCCAATACTAGGAACCACCGGGCGAGTTGGCCGTGCGTGTAGAGGCGCGCAGCTGTGAGCTTGCATCCGGGAGATAGTAGGTTCGAATCCCACTATCGGCAGCCCTGAAAATGGTTTTCCGTGGTTTCCCATTTTCACACCAGGCAAATGCTGGGGCTGTACCTTAATTAAGGCCACGGCCGCTTCCTTCCAACTCCTAGACCTTTCCTATCCCATCGTCGCCATAAGACCTATCTGTGTCGGTGCGACGTAAAGCCCCTAGCAAAAAAGTACTAGGAACCGTTCCGGCATTCGCTTTAGCGCAGGAGAATGGAAAATCATGGAAAATGATTCCCAGGACCACCGACGATACGGACCAGCTCCTTTCCGTCTCCCGAATGCAGAGGTGTAGGGCCACTTCTAGAACGAAACCTACTCTGCATCCGCCAATCTTCTGCGGAAGCCTAAGTTTTTTTTTTGGTCTTGGATCACAAGTGGTCTTTGTTTCTTTTTCCGTGTCATAGTAGTGTTAAGGAAAAGAAGATGGGTTTGTAGATTCTAGTGATTAGTGTGGATCTATTTCGTAATATATTCCGAAAGAGATCACACATACTGGGAAGATGAATATATGTTTCGAGGTGTCAGCGGAGAGATGGCATGGAATGACATTACTAGGCGAATAAGCTTGAGCGGGGCTTTTAAATGTAGAAAAGATCGCAATATGATGATGAAGTTGGAACTGAAGAGGACAAATATTCATTTATAGAACGAGAAATATTACATACATTTCCAAGTTCTTAGAAAATGTTTAAGAAACATCTAGGTAAACAATTTATAACCCCTGTGGATGGAGGACGCAGACTAAGAATACACCTACGGTATCCCCTGCCTGTCCCAAGAGGCGACTAAAAGGGGTGACCAAGGGATGCTGAATTTTGAACCATGAGCTTACCTGTGATTAGTATCATCACGCGAGGAACACCATGAGCCGACTTTTCTTGCTATTAGTACCACTATGTGAGTAAAACACCATGGGTCTGTGGGTGGATCACTATGGGTTTACAATACCCGTGTATAGTATGACGAAGGCTCCTCTCTGTCCAGGCTCGGTTGGAATACTCTAAGGAGTAAAAAAAGGCTATCCTTACTGGGGTGTTTCAGCATCTGGTTCTGGACATCATGGGTCTGCGTTTCGAGGAACACCACTGGTCTGGGCGTAGCCTGTGATTAGTACCCACTATGGAGGAACATCACAGGATAGTACGGGACCCTGTGATTAGTACCAATGTGCGAGGAACACCATGGGTTTGCGTTGCCTATGACTGGCGTCATTATGTGAGATACACTATAGGACTGCGTTACTTGTGCGTAGTTCATTACCTGTGATTAGTACCACAATGTGAGGAACACCGCGAGAATATGTTACTTATGATTAGTACTCCTACATGAGAAATGCTATGGTTCTACTTTGCTAGCGATAAGTACCATTATAACGGGCATTTGAGCTGGATTTTGGATCCCTTTAGACAACGAGCATCATCGATTCAGGATTGTGCTTTGGAAGTAGCCTCTTGGTCAGTATACACCATTGTTTTAAGTTAGTTCCTGGGAAGGCGGGGCACTGCGGGTCGGATCCACTGATTGTTTAAGTTAATAATCATTGTTCGTCGCCACCTTTATACATTCTAGTTAGTGGATTGATTTTTGAATTTTTTAATATTGTGAGTTGGATCCGCCGATTATTTTACATTAATTCTTCCTCATCAATTTTTGATTTCTGGTCAGTGGATGGATTTTGTAATTTTAAATTATAATTACATTTCAGCTCATTTCGTACCTGTAGGGGCCAGTGACCTAGATATTAGGGCCCTTTATACAACAAGCATCATCATCATCATCATCATCATCATCATCATCATCATCATCATCATCATCATCATCATCAAAAAATTTAATAGGGAATCCGCCACTGGTGACATCCTTAAATGCAGATTATTGATAATGGATTGATTATGAATTTGTTGAGCTAAGTGATATATTCCTTTTTATGGGCATCATTTTACGAGAAGGGTAACGCAGAATTTCGGACCACGCTGGACGTTCTGTACATATAACGTCGAACTCGATCATAGAATTAATTTCCTCTTAAGTGGCTATAGAGTCAGATTAACTGTATTGCCACAGAATGGGCTACGGTTAAAGCTTCAGAAACAAGACAAATAATTACTACGCAGTAGCGCATGAATAATAGTCCCCTGCAGTTCTGCACTCGTGGAGATCAGTGATGCGGGTTGCAGCGTTGCGCGAGGCTCTCTGGTACGAGTTAATAAGTGGTGTGTCCAATAATCAGTTACCGTGTGTCAGCGACAGATATCGTGGTCGACCATGACGTCACTTGAGAGGGACCGGAAAGAGTGATCACTTTTAATGGAGCATATTGTAACAATCAACTCGGCTCCAGGAGGTAAAACTGGATGATTCACACTCAATCTACAGATCATGTCTCACACATTAAGAATTACTTGGAGAGAAACAAGGAGCAACTGCTCGGACATAAGATACAAAACTTAAACTAACAGTTAAAGTGCAGGATTTTACTGCATAAAAGATGTTTTGGTACATGAAAGCATCACAGCGTGATAGAGAAGTATGAAAAATGAAATGACATGTGGCTTTCAGTGCCGGGATGTGTCCGAGGACTTCGGCTCGCCAGGTGCAGGTCTTTTGACCTGCGCGGCGTGATGAGGATGAAATGATGATGAAGACGACACATACACCCAGTCCCCGTGCCAGGGAGAAGTAACCAATTATGGTTAAAATTCCCGACCCTGCCGGGAATCAAACCCAGGACCCCTGTGACCGAAGGCCAGCCCGCTAACAATTTAGCCATGGAGCCGGACATAGAGAAGAATGATGATAATAATAACATAATGGCGTGTGGCCTACAGAGAGGCCTGGTGAAGGTATTTAGATTTGATGCTTCATAGGCGACCTGCGCGTCTGTGAGAACGGCGGCCTACATGCGATGAATTCTAATGCTGAAATCGGTACACACACTCTAACATACACACACCCATCCCTCGAACATCGGAATTGACCAGTGAAGGTTAAAATCTCTTACGCAGCAGGGAATAGAACGCGGGACTCTTGAACCAACGGCCAGCACGATAACCATTTAGCCATGGAGACAGAAAATAATAATAATAATAATAATAATAATAATAATAATAATAATAATAATAATAATAATAATATTTGTTACCGTGTTTTTGTGGATTAGATAGGTGAAACAAGGTGCGGGCATGAATGAGTCTATCTACTACAATAAAAGATTAATTAAAAGTTTTAAAATTAGATTTATATTCTTTGGCTTGTTTTTATGCTAAATTTTAACAAAACAAGACGGAATCAGATTTCAGGTACAGAACTAGTCTGTGAGCTTAGATACAAGATAGGAGAAATCAAAATTCAACAAGAGTGCCAGTTAAAGTACGAGCTTAAATCTCCCAATTTTACAAACGTTACTTGAGCACTATGGCTCCATCCACTCAATAGTCAAAGAGAAAAGTCTCACAATTTAATTTACAGAGTAAAATAACACCTATACAGGAATAGAAAGATCATCTAAGCTCTATGAATTTATCTAGGAGACTGCGCTCCGAACCGTATACCCTTACTGCCTTCTCAAGGAAACCTTAAACTTTTACATTTACAACCAGAGCATCTTTACTCACTAAAATTTGCCCTTTCCAGGCCTCTCGAGGCACAACCTACATTTTACAATTCAAACAGTACTCACTGTCTTTAACACTCAACAGTCTCACTTCTTACCACAAAAGCAGGAGACGGAATTTAACGGGGGTATAGAATACCCATTCCATCGGATCTTTGTGTCCACCTCCGTAGCGTAACGGTTAGTGTAATTAGCTGCCGTCCTCGGGGGCCCGGGTTCGATTCCCGGTACTGCCAGAAATTTAAGTATGGCAGGAGGGCTGGTACGTGGTTGATATGGTACATGCAGCTCACTTCCAATGGGGGTGTGCCTGAAAAGAGCTGCACCACCTCGGGATGAGGACACGAGTTTACTTTACTTATCGGATCTTTGTGGGAAACAAAACACAGGTTAGAGTTACTGGCCCCAAAATCAAAATGATGCGGAGCCTGACATTTTGCACTCGTTGAAATTTACAATTAGAAGCTTAAAAACCTAATTGGGCAAATAGCCCGACGTAACAGAGGCTAAACCTGTGCTACAGAGGTGACTAGATGGAGAAAATTTAAGTTACGAAAGCTACAGACAGGATACGGTTACCAATTCATAGTCACCTCGAAGTCAAGTTGATAGGGAACTCGAGAGTTATCACACTCTCTGTTCCCGAATTTAAGCTAAGTGCTTTTCGGCTTGTTTGAAATTTACAGTAGAAATTTACATTTTAGAAGATTGCAAATTTAAGGTTACATTATTAAAGATAGGAAACCTTCCCTTTGAGCTAGCTTTCAGGGGCTATCACGTAGTTATTAAATAGCTGCCATTACCTTAATCTGCTGTAAAGCTCGATGAAGGGTGAGATGCCTCCACCTCCTCTATTAGCGTACACTCAGTAAACTGGACGATCAACAAGACAAGGTGGCTCGAAAAGGTACCAGCTTTTATACCCGAGAGGAAGGTTCTAGAGAGTTCTGGGCTAAGGCCTGAAGCACCCCCAATTTTTACTGGATAATCAAATAGGTAGAAGATGAAAATTATTGGTGGAAAAATACACATTCAAAATTTCCTATTGGTTAATTTTGTAGTTAGCGGAAAGAGATCGAAGTGTAGACAACACCAAAAAACAAAGAACAATCAACTCAGTGTAGTAAACCTCGAAATAAAAAATTACTTTAGGATTTTAATAGTTCTTCTTCACACTAGAGAGCATAACATACGTTTTTTGGTAGAGATATCTGGGAAGGAAAGTCCAAACTTCTTGCACAAATTGTTGCAAGTTTATATTGAAGATGGCATTCTTCAAGGCGCTTCATTTGAATGAACGGAGCGGGTGCGGTATAATAATAATAATAATAATAATAATAATAATAATAATAATAATAATAATAATAATAATAATAATAATAAGTGGTCCGGCGATTGCGTGACACGCAGAGGTGTAAGAAGGTGCCGGGTTGAATGGATGGACAGGGAAATGACCAGAGCATAAGTTAAAGCACACCATTTTGAAATTTTTTCCTTCCTTCTTTTTTATTTTAAAATTTGATAGATAATCCGAATGAACAACAACATAATGATGAGCTCGTCGGCTCCCACAACAACAATGGCCTAAACGTCAAAAATAAGGTACACAATCAGAGAGAATTATCCATGAGATAATTTACAAGGGATGAGCATAATCGCTCTCAACCAGTACACTTTAACAAGAGCATGTTTGCCCCAATCATTCTCATTCTAGGAGACTTAGCTCCGAAAGGTTACTGTAGTCCAGCTTCTTATATATTATGCCTTACATCTTTCAAAAACTGTGTTTACAGTCATTTCTGTTCAACAGTCTGTTACACAGTCGTTTATCAATAATTACACTTTAAACGGAGCAATGAATGCCCATACTAAATGGCCTTAATGTCAAATTAAAAGGTTTAACACGATCGGACACGCACAAAGGCTAGGAGGTGAAACAGTTGCACTCCCCTTAGAGAAGCTCTTGAAACCGTAAAGGGCTTATGGCCGAAGTTGCAGAGGGTAAGCCTACAATACAGAGGGGTGACTAAACGAGAAATAAGTCAAAAGCGTGTGAAGAATTTAGAGGTTTAGATAATTTTAGTCACCCCATACCAAGTTGAATGGGAATCAACAGAGGGTGAACACTCTTTGTTCCCTTAATTTACATGTTTCCCAGCAGGGATTTGAACAAAGTCCTCAGACTTGCCGAAAATTTACATGTAAACAATGACTTTAGAACTTTACATTAATAAAAGAAGTTTGAAACCTTCCCCTCAAGTTATCTGCCTGGAGCTATCACATGTTAAGAAATTTCTGCCATTTTCTTGAGTAGTCGAGCCTTCCAAACGACGGCAGGCAGCCCCTGCCTCTTAATAACACGCCGCACTCCCGAGACCGGAGCGATGAAGATGACAATACGGCCATAAAGCACGCAGCTTTTATAGCATCTCAGAGGGGAAAGTTCCAGAACTCTTTATAGATAGGCTGGATTTCTGTGTACACTCCCAATTTTAATTGGCTAGAGAAACATACACGAAATTCCTGATTGGTTAATAGCTAAGGAAGAAGGAATCCGTAGGAGTGTTGATAACTTTGACACATGAAAAATCAATCTTCAAAAACTTAAGGTTTACAAACTTTGAAAATTGAAAATATCCTTAAAATTACAGTAATTGTCCTTAATCCTGCCAGAGAGGCCACATAGGCCGATGGTAGAAACATTTAATGACTGAAGGTCCAAGTACCTTGTCTTATATTAGTTCAAGATTCAAAACACATATGGCCTTCTAGAAGGCTCGTAGTTCAAGGAGACAGAAAAGGTGTACCCCCGCCATAATAATAATAATAATAATAATAATAATAATAATAATAATAATAATAATAATAATAATAATAAGTTTAAATATCTAGGGGAATGGATAACCCCAACAGGACTACCAGGAATAGCATTACAGGAAAGGGCAAGAAAGATGGAAGCAGCATACCAGTTATGTCGAAATGTTTACAATAAAAAATCAGTTTCATTCACTGCAAAAATCAGACATTACAACACTGTCATAAAACCAGAAAGTCTATATGCGATCGAATGTATTCCACTGAACAGGAAGGGCTTACTAGAAAACATTGAAAAGACAGAAAGGAAGATCTTGAGGAAGATACTAGGGCCCAGGAAAGTGGGTCGAGAATTTAGACTGCGACCAAATGAGGAACTATACAAAAGGACCGAAAAAATCACAACATCCTTCAAGAAGAGAAGACTCTGCTTCTACGGACACGTTAAAAGAATGCCACCAGAGAGAACAGCCAAGCGAATTCTGGAATACATGGAGAACAGGAAGACACAAACTAGCTGGCTTAAAGGGGTCAAGGAGGATATGGAGGAAAATAATATATCACAGCAGGTAGTATAGAACAGACAGGAATACAGAAAAATCATCAACAAAATTAAGGGATTCCAAGATCAAAGTAGCAAAAAACGGACCGGCAACAACTGGTCACGAGAACGTAAAGAAGCCCACTCCGAAAGGATGAAGAAATACTGGGCCGATCGAAAGAGGAAGAACCGTAAATGAATGATGCTTAACGTGGTCCATAGTAGACCCATTCGAAAACAACAACAATAATAATAATAATAATAATAATAATGGATCAGAAAGAAGCCTTTTAGGAGGGTTGTGATTGCGTGTTTCTGTGATTAATAGTTTGATGTGTATTAATAAAAACACAAATATCCAGTCCCCGAGTCAGAGGATTTAACCTATGCAGATAAAATCCCCGACCCGTCCGAAGATTGAACTGAGAGCCCTCTGAACCGAAGGCCAAGACGCTTGACCATTCAACCAAGAAGCCGTATAACCACATATAGTCATTGCGCCTACGAAAACCACTATAATGACATTAGTTTTGGAGAAAAACTGACCCGCAGAACGTATTATGAAGAGTGAGAATTCCTTGACATTATTCACAGAATATTCAACCTTAGATGACAGAACTTTACCGGCCAAAGTTTTAAGCTAAACTATTCACATACCGTAGTGATTTTTGCAGGCGCAATGACTTATTTATGATTTATTAAAAAAAAAAAGATGAGCCCTTGTGTCAAAAGTGGATCAATAGCTTTACTTGAGTTCAGTCATGTGGCCTACACAGAAACTTCTAAAATCATACTCAGTAATTCTAGTAGGATTGAATTTTCAAAATCTGATCAAAGAGGATCCTGTTGGAATAATGGCTGGTGTATCTGTATGTATGTATGTATGTATGTATGTATGTATGTATGTATGTATGTATGTATGTATGTATGTATGTATGTATGTATTGAACCCTTTAGGACCATATTGAGGGATACCTACCTTCCTTACCTATCAGCAAAGTTCATGAGATCTGTCTCTTGGGTCGTATCGGGTTCTTCGTCACTTGCTGAGGTAAAGGTAGGGTTCAGTAATTCTAATCTATCTACTGGAATGAAAGGTCTGTTTAAAAGATTCCTATTTATTCAGGAAAATTCTGAGGCATTCTGATATGTCAACTGTGTCATAGAAGTCAATTGTATCCACTGGACACCACAATCATTTTTACATAAAGGTCAGAACACTGGTGTGAGACTTTACCGTAACTGCCTGATGGGCATTCTTACTAGAAACCATTGTCTCAATTATTCATCATTTAAGAAAGGAAAGTCTGGAAATCCTTAAATTCGGCTTCCATGTGAGACCACATGTACCATCATAGTGATTCGTTATGGTCCAGCCCTCGTAACACGAACTCTGGACTCTGGGTATAATTAAGGCCGTCCAATCGGTGTGTGCCACACAGTGGTTCTACGGCATGGACCCTTAATTGAATCGATGTGACCTGCGTCTATGTCATGGACCGACATCTAATCTTCTAAGTTACTTTAAAGTCATTGTGGATGATGACCGCAAGGAAATGAGGCTACAATGGCACACGGCCCTAATCTAAGTCACTGAGGTTGATGACCCCCTGATCATCCAAGTTTCTAGGCTGAAGGCTAAACACAATTAAGTTACATCGGTTGATGACCAAAGTTTCCACTTTACTATCCCCAGCACATTCACTGTTCAATCAATCAAAGTACAATAATTACAACAATAGCAATGCTCACAAACTTTGTGGCAGTAAAATCCATTTCCATCGGATATGTCCCTCCTCTGCGAACCATGTGACCTTGCCGCGGTGGGGAGGCTTGCGTGTCCCAATGATGCAGATAGCCGAGCCGCAGGTGCAACCATATCGGATGGGTATCTGTTGAGAGACCAGACTAACGAATGGTTCATCGAAAGGGGGGTAGCAGCCTTTCGGTAGTTGCAAGGGCGGCAGTCTAGATGATTGACTGATACGGCCTTGTAATAATACTCACCATGGCTTAGCTGTGTTGATACTGCTACACGGCTGAAAGCAACGGGAAACTACAGCCGTAACCACCTCCCGAGGACATGCAGCTCTCTCTGTATGAATGATGTACTGATGATGGCTTCCTCCCGGGTAAAATATTCCGGAGGTAAACTAGTCCCCCATTCGGATCTCCGGGTGGGGACTACACGAGAGGGGGCGATCATCAGGAAGATGGATACTGACATTCTGCGAGTCGGAGCGTGGAATGTTAGAAGTTTGAATCGTTGTGGTAGTTTAGAGAATCTGAAAAGGGAGATGGATAGGCTAAAGTTAGATGTAGTTGGTATAAGTGAAGTACGTTGGCAGGAAGAACAAGATTTTTGGTCAGGCGACTACCGAATTATCAACACGAAATCAAACAGGGGTAATGCAGGAGTTGGTTTAATAATGAATAAGAAAATAGGGCAGCGGATAAGCTACTACGACCAGCATAGTGAAAGAATTATTGTCGCCAAGATAGACACCAAACCAATGCCCACCACAATAGTGCAGGTCTATATGCCTACTAGTTCAGCGGATGATGAAGAAATTGAAAGAATATATGAGAAGATAGAAGACTTAATACAATATGTCAAAGGTGACGAGAATCTAATTGTGATGGGAGACTGGAACGCAGTGGCAGGCCAAGGAAGAGAAGGTAGCACAGTAGGAGAATTTGGATTGGGACAAAGGAACGAAAGAGGAAGTCGGCTGGTTGAATTCTGCACTGACCATAATTTAGTCCTCGCCAATACTTGGTTCAAACACCACAAACGACGGCTGTATACGTGGACGAGACCTGGAGACACTGGAAGGTATCAAATAGACTTCATTATGATTAGGCAGAGATTCAGAAACCAGGTGTTGGATTGCAAAACTTTCCCAGGAGCAGACGTGGACTCTGACCACAACTTGTTGGTCATGAAATGCCATCTGAAATTGAAGAAATTGAAGAAAGGAAAGAATGCAAAAAGATGGGATCTAGACAAGTTGAAAGAAAAGAGTGTGATGGATTGTTTCAAGGAACATGTTGCACAAGGACTAAATGAAAAGGCCGAAGGAAACACAGTAGAGGAAGAGTGGAGAGTCATGAAAAATGAAGTCAGTAGGGCTGCTGAAGAAATGTTAGGAAGGAAGAAAAGATCAACTAAGTATCAGTGGATAACTCAGGAGATACTAGACCTGATTGATGAACGACGAAAATACAAGAATGCTAGAAATGAAGAGGGCAGAAAAGAATACAGGCGATTAAAGAATGAAGTGGATAGAAAATGCAAGGTAGCTAAGGAAGAATGGCTGAAGGAGAAGTGCAAGGATGTCGAAGGCTGTATGGTCCTGGGAAAGGTAGATGCTGCATACAGGAAAATCAAGGAAACCTTTGGAGAAAGGAAATCTAGGTGCATGAATATTAAGAGCTCAGATGGAAAGCCACTTCTAGGGAAAGAAGACAAAGCAGAAAGATGGCAGGAGCATATCCAACAGTTGTATCAAGGTAACGATGTAGATAATTTCGTTTTGGAACATGAACAGGCTGTTGATGCTGATGAAATGGGAGACCCAATTTTGAGGTCAGAGTTTGACAGAGCTGTGAGTGACCTAAATAGGAACAAGGCACCTGGAATTGATGATATTCCCGCTGAATTACTGACTGCCTTAGTAGAAACCAGCATGGTAAGGTTATTTCATTTAGTGTGCAAGATGTATGAGACAGGAGAAGTCCCATCCGATTTTCAGCAGAATGTTGTTATACCTATTCCCAAGAAAGCCGGTGCTGACAGGTGTGAAAACTACCGCACTATTAGTTTAGTATCTCATGCCTGCAAAATTTTAACACGTATTATTTACAGAAGAATGGAAAAACAAGTTGAAGCTGAGTTGGGGGAAGATCAATTTGGCTTCAGAAGAAATGTAGGAACACGTGAAGCAATCCTGACTTTACGTCTGATCTTAGAGGATCGAATCAAGAAGGACAAGCCCACGTACATGGCATTCGTAGATCTAGAAAAGGCATTCGATAATGTTGATTGGACCAGGCTATTTATGATTCTGAAGATGATAGGGATCAGATACCGAGAACGAAGAATTATCTACAACCTGTATAAAAATCAGTCTGCAGTGATAAGAATCGAGGGCTTTGAAAAAGAAGCAGCAATCCAAAAAGGAGTGAGACAAGGCTGCAGTTTGTCCCCTCTCCTTTTCAATGTGTGCATAGAACAGGCAGTAAAGGAAATCAAAGAGAAATTTGGAAAGGGAATCACAGTCCAAGGAGAGGAAATCAAAACCTTGAGATTTGCTGATGATATTGTTATTTTATCTGAGACTGCAGAAGATCTCGAGAAGTTGCTGAATGGTATGGATGAAGTCTTAGGTAAGGAGTACAAGATGAAAATAAATAAGTCCAAAACAAAAGTAATGGAGTGCAGTCGAACGAAGGCAGGTGATGTAGGGAATATTAGATTAGGAAACGAAGTCTTAAAGGAAGTAGATGAATATTGTTATTTGGGTAGTAAAATAACCAACGATGGCAGAAGTAAGGAGGACATAAAATGCAGACTAGCACAAGCAAGGAAGAGCTTTCTTAAGAAAAGAAATTTGCTCACTTCAAACATTGATATCGGAATTAGAAAGATGTTTTTGAAGACTTTTGTGTGGAGCGTGGCATTGTATGGAAGTGAAACATGGACGATAACTAGCTCAGAAAGAAAGAGAATAGAAGCTTTTGAAATGTGGTGTTACAGAAGAATGCTGAAGGTGAGATGGATAGATTGAATCACGAATGAAGAGATACTGAATCGAATTGGTGAGAGGAGATCGATTTGGCTAAATATGACGAGAAGAAGAGATAGAATGATAGGACACATCTTAAGGCACCCAGGACTTGTTCAGTTGGTTTTTGAAGGAAGTGTAGGTGGCAAGAACGGTAGGGGTAGACCAAGGTATGAATATGACAAACAGATTAGAGCAGATGTAGGATGCAATAGCTACGTAGAAATGAAAAGGTTAGCACAGGATAGGGGGGCATGGAGAGCTGCATCAAACCAGTCTATGGACTGATGACTCAAACAACAACAATGTCCCTTTAATCGTTACTTTATATTTTAATATTCCCCCAGAAAAACAAACTAAAATTTCCAGAATGCATCTCCAAGTTATTCGCTTGATTAAAGTTATTTCAAAATGCGGTTTCACTGAATTTAATAATTAAATAAATTTAAATGATTTAACGAAATGTTAAAGATCAGTAAATTTTATCTCCGCGGACTCTGGTTTCTTCACAAATTCCTACGCTGCTGTGATGTAAATTCAATATTGCGATGTTTATCTGGCTGGAAAAGAATTGTTACATAATTCATGTCCAGCTATATATCTTGTCTCGTGATTTCACACTTTAAAATCTAGTCTAGTCCTAACCATTATTAAAACTTGGATATCCTATGAATCTACGTACAAACCAAACAACTCGCCATATAATTACGATGTCATATCTCGTCATACCATTTATGAATTTTGCACACCCCTCACAGACAAACCGATCATCACAACCATCGCTCTATATTTTGGACAACCCTGAATTTGGTTACTCTGTTCCTTATACTCAAAGTTCGTGATTTCAAATGTTCATTACGTCCCCAATTACAGTATTTCACAATACTTAGATCATTACCGGCTATGAATTTCAACTAAATCCAGCATTTTAACGTTTTCCCTGGCCGAGAAATACAATCTCAATACCAAGCCTGTCCCGTTATCACAACTGAGGCCTCTCACCCCCCAAGCTCGCTTGGCAGTTACATGAAACACCTGGTTTACTCACAGTTGACTGGCTTCTCAAAATGCTCTCTTTAAACTCTGCCGACATAATTAAACAAATACGATATTCTAACCAACAAAATGCACAGATTATGCTTCAAGATGCCCACACTAATTATACGCATCACCAATTAATACCGCTATGGATTTCTATGAATTTCTTTCCATTCTCAACATTGTAAAATATTCCTCGGGCTATCATGTCCCGGCTTCAATGATAGGACTCTAATCTGATTCGCACATCTCATCTCAACTCATATAAAACATTCCTCGGGCCTCAATGTCCCGGCTTCAATGACAGGTCCAACCTGGTTCACAAATCTCATATCAACAAAACTAACCTCTGTTTTCCAACTCCACAATTATCATCGACAAAGAACTGGAATAAAATCCTACTAGAAATCTCGACGTCTAATATGGCACAATGCATTACTCATGAATAACTTCGCATAAATGAGATCGTATTTAATAACTTGATTTTTATGAACAAAATGACTGAAACATTCTACTAGATCTTTTTATTGTCAGTCAGACACAGTTTAAAATGAGCCTAGAAAAACGTTTCTCTCCGTGACCAAATTCATCGCCCTAGGTTCTCAGCCGACAGCGCGCTTCCACTCGATTGAAAATGAGTGACCATGGATTATTATTATTAACGTCAAATTGCAGACAGGGAAAATTTACGTCGACTGAACATCTTAATTTGACATCACAAAATATAGGCAGTACACTCACACGGATGACGATCTACATTGGACGTGATATCACTTCGAAACCCTATTCAATAACTTTTTACAACATTATACGGCACTCGCAAGACTTCAAAAGTTTATCCAATTGGAAAATAAAACAAATGACTCTTTTAGTCGTACTCTCACATTTACAAAACTTAGTAGGGTGACCACTGCGTCGTATATCCCCATTCAAATACACTTTTAGAGATCACGAGACAAGATATAAGAGGTAGTAAGATGGAAAGTCACCTACCTCATGTAGTCATAGGGCTCACCTGCGACCCTGGCATTTTATTTAGCCATTTTTACATTCATGGCTTTACAAACCATTTTTTAAATATTTCTTCAGGTTTCCTGGAATAAAGCATAAAAAAAAGAAAATACCCTTCACTTGTTTGTTGAGTGCACACGATGGACTATAATTATTTACGCACACGAATTACTTAATCACATTAGAATTTATTCAGTACTTTGACCGTCCTATCTGATACAATTATTTCACTCAAGAAAACTATCTCCTCATGGAGTCAAGACTTAGCCGCAGTGGCTAAAATCTGCAGTTGAACTCAGTCTACTTTCGTTGTTTGATTTCGCAGAGCAGCTCAACAATTTTTCGTCCGCTTTGTATCACAAATGCCGGAGAAGGAGACTTCGTCATGGCGTCCCTTCATATTTATAGCAGTTACCCCCTCTCTTCGGATATCTCCCTTTGCCGCCAAGAAAATTTATATAAATTTTCTGACTTACCTAAACTGTAATTTCAAGAGTTTTGAAAGTGACTACATGCTTGCTACATTTCTGGCGGTAGTGTTCATGGACATTTAAAATTTTTACGGGTTCGATTTGCGAGATGATTGACCCCCTTTGATAGGCACTATATTTTTTTGACTTGGCTTGGGTCACGCCATGTACACGCGCTTTGAAATAGTTCACAAAAATGACTTGAGATTCTTCCGCCGTTGACACGTGTGGCTGACGTCACGTACCCCAGAGCGTGGGACAGAAGGTAATCACCCCCTCGTCACGTGTCAAATCCATGCTATCAAGAATCCAACTTTTAGTTTAATTGTTACATTATGCATAATGTTCTTAGGGCACAAAGGTCATGGGTTCAGTATGTATGTGTTGTATACAAGGAATCGGTATACAGAAACACAACATAAATTTATTGCTTCAATAAGTTTTTTTTACACAATATGTACATATATATAACTAAACTTCTTTTGAAGCTGGATGAACTTACACGCAATTAATGATGATATTAACAGTAGACTGAGGGTCTGTTGAAATATACACTTATACACATGAGAATTCTATATACACACGAATCTATCTTGAGGAGATAGTCTGTCAAATAAGGGAGAGTTCAAGATAGTCGAAAACTATCTGCCTTGTAGAATTATTAGTGTACCTTGCAATGAAAGTTCGCACTAACAGAATGCTAGTAATTGCCGTAGGCTTGTCAGGAACTGACATAAATATTCACAATTAGTAGAACACTAATGTTGATGTCGGAGCATAAGTGAAGACTGAGGGATGAGTAGAATACTGGCATCGGGGCTCGACGTGGCTACAGGAAGCGGGAGGTGAGGCAGTGCCAGAGGTGAAACCTCACAACCAGAATTCAGTCCACCTCTTCGACACACATGTTTAAGAGGGATAGCCTCCGTGTTCGAGTGTAATCTGGCGTTGGACACTGGGGAGTCCTCGGAAGTAGCGGAATGCTGCTCCTTTTATAGCGCTGGCTGACGTCATAAGCAAGCGCACTGCAGTTACCTCGCAGAGTCTGGAAAGATCCGGACTGCGACGTGTTGCGGAGCTATCAGGCGCAGAGCTGAGATCGCGAAGGACACACAACAGTCTGTCTGTCTGTCTGTCTGTCTGTCTGTCTATCTATCTATCTATCTATCTATCTATCTATCTATCTATCTATCTATCTATCTATCTATCTATCTTGAGTACTCAGCCCGAAGGCTGGTCCGATCCCCAGTAGCTCCATCAGCCATCAAAGACAACGTAGGCATCATTGAAGAGGTATACTAGGGAAATGAGGACTGAGGTTGTTTCCTCTTGCTTTCCTCACCAAGTCACAAGTTGCTATTTTATACCAGTCTGCCAAGCCTACTGAAATGCATGCGCCAACTGACCCTATGAACAACATTTTCACAACAATAATAATAGGGACTGGCTGGATAAGGAATGACATTAATTGTAGCACTCGTACCTCAGTCACTTTCATATCGTAAAGTCTGAGACAAATCAGTGAAATTAAAAAATTTGATCTAGCCTCTACCAGAATACCTAGTGTACTGTAAACACATGCTCTCGCCAGTAAAGGCATGGCTGGCAGATATGGTGCCCAAATATCCATGAGTTAAGGGACAACTGCCAAATCTCGTTTAAAATGTATAACTATGCTCTTCTTCGCTTAATTTTAAAACTCTCAGTCTAATACTCGGATGTTGATTTCTGTCTTATTGTGCTTGTATGTGTATTGATTATTAATTAACAAACAAATATAATGATATAAATGTTGATTCCCGTAGGGAATCTGAAATATTTGTTCCGAATAAGTAAATTTATAATACCAATATATTTGGTCCGTTAGTGGGCATAAGTTTTCCAGCTAACTCACTCCTGGTTGCCAGCCTTGTCGTAGCCTACACAGTGGTCTCGACGGTATGCACTAGCCATGCGTCTTGGTAGGGGTGCAATTTACCAATTGATGAACCCAACTTAGCACACTGGGGCGAAACGCTGACAGCCAGGAATGAGTTAGCTGGAAAATTTATTATGTCCAAAAACGGACCAACTATATCTATATATATAAAAGCAAGTCGGGCTGGAGCGATGTATATATAAATATTTAAAAATGAAAAAAGACGTGAATTAATGAGGCACTTCCAGAAATCTCAGAAATTTGAAACTTGGTACGGAGGAAACTGATGCCCCCAGGATCCCTAGAAAAATCGGAAATTCTCAAAATTCCCTGAAGGGGGCACGCTGGGGGGGCTCAAATTTTGGGCTCAGCATAAGAACACAGTCGTATAGTATATCCAAAACGATAACCTATAGGTTTCGTGAGCTTAAAAATTTTCGAGAAATTCCTCATTTTTATCCCCTATCCCCCCAAATCAAAATGGCGGCACAACCTGCCAGACGAAGTAGACAATTGAAATTTGGTGAAATTATAGCTTTTGGTCCCTAACCGACGGGAAAATTCCAAGATGTTCAAATTTTTCACTTTTTACCCCCCAAAGATATCGAAATATGGAGGCAATTTTAATGACTGTGCAGACATTCCTTTTGAGCTATTTTTTGGCTAAACGGTAAGTCGTATCACAAAACGGATGGCACAATGTCGCTTCAATTCGGAGTGATATACAACTTTGGTCCAGTGACATTTTGTCGTATCTATCTCCCTTATACGTTAAATTAGGCCGTATTTCTGGATTGTTCGTAAATTTGGTGATTTTTACAAGTATATTTCATTGTTTGACACACTTATAAGAATTATAGGATCATCACGTTGTGTGCGCACATTGGGACGATTAAGGGACATATGTGTACCAAATTTCATGATTCTAGCTTATACATAAGTAGGCAAAAAGTAATGTAAAATTTTAAAAATGCACCCAAATTTCACCCTATTCAAAATTTGATCTCAATTTACCCCCTTAATATGGGAGATACGAGGAAATGGTTTAGAAACAAACATGTAGAGCGATAAAAGAGGCGTCTGATGGTGCAAACCGTTTCTTAATATCATAAACCGTTTAGGAGATATAAATCTCGAAGTGGAAGTCTGCACTTTTCAACGTGCTCATGCTTACCTGTCATCTATATATATAAAAGCAAGTCGGGCTGGAATGATGTATATATAAATATTTAAAAATGAAAAAAGACGTGAATTAATGAGGCACTTCCAGAAATCTCAGAAATTAAACTTGGTACGGAGGAAACTGATGCCCCCAGGATCCCTAGAAAAATCGGAAATTCTCAAAATTCCGTGAAGGGGGCACGCTGGGGGGGCTCAAATTTTGGGCTCAGCATAAGAACACAGTCGTATAGTATATCCAAAACGATAACCTATAGGTTTCGTGAGCTTAAAAATTTTCGAGAAATTCCTCATTTTTATCCCCTATCCCCCCAAATCAAAATGGCGGCACAACCTGCCAGACGAAGTAGACAATTGAAATTTGGTGAAATTATAGCTTTTGGTCCCTAACCGACGGGAAAATTCCAAGATGTTCAAATTTTTCACTTTTTACCCCCCAAAGATATCGAAATATGGAGGCAATTTTAATGACTGTGCAGACATTCCTTTTGAGCTATTTTTTGGCTAAACGGTAAGTCGTATCACAAAACGGATGGCACAATGTCGCTTCAATTCGGAGTGATATACAACTTTGGTCCAGTGACATTTTGTCGTATCTATCTCCCTTATACGTTAAATTAGGCCGTATTTCTGGATTGTTCGTAAATTTGGTGATTTTTACAAGTATATTTCATTGTTTGACACACTTATAAGAATTATAGGATCATCACGTTGTGTGCGCACATTGGGACGATTAAGGGACATATGTGTACCAAATTTCATGATTCTAGCTTATACATAAGTAGGCAAAAAGTAATGTAAAATGTTAAAAATGCACCCAAATTTCACCCTATTCAAAATTTGATCTCAATTTACCCCCTTAATATGGGAGATACGAGGAAATGGTTTAGAAACAAACATGTAGAGCAATAAAAGAGGCGTCTGATGGTGCAAACCGTTTCTTAATATCATAAACCGTTTAGGAGATATAAATCTCGAAGTGGAAGTCTGTACTTTTCAACGTGCTCATGCTTACCTGTCATCTATATATATAAAAGCAAGTCGGGCTGGAATGATGTATATATAAATATTTAAAAATGAAAAAAGACGTGAATTAATGAGGCACTTCCAGAAATCTCAGAAATTTGAAACTTGGTACGGAGGAAACTGATGCCCCCAGGATCCCTAGAAAAATCGGAAATTCTCAAAATTCCCTGAAGGGGGCACGCTGGGGGGGCTCAAATTTTGGGCTCAGCATAAGAACACAGTCGTATAGTATATCCAAAACGATAACCTATAGGTTTCGTGAGCTTAAAAATTTTCGAGAATTTCCTCATTTTTATCCCCTATCCCCCCAAATCAAAATGGCGGCACAACCTGCCAAACGAAGTAGACAATTGAAATTTGGTGAAATTATAGCTTTTGGTCCCTAACCGACGGGAAAATTCCAAGATGTTCAAATTTTTCACTTTTTACCCCCCAAAGATATCGAAATATGGAGGCAATTTTAATGACTGTGCAGACATTCCTTTTGAGCTAATTTTTGGCTAAACGGTAAGTCGTATCACAAAACGGATGGCACAATGTCGCTTCAATTCGGAGTGATCTACAACTTTGGTCCTGTGACATTTTGTCGTATCTCTCTCCCTTATAAGTTAAATTTGGCCGTATTTCTGGATTGTTCGTAAATTTGGTGATTTGTACAAGTATATTTCATTGTTTGACACACTTATAAGAATGATAGGATCATCACGTTGTGTGCACACATTGGCACGATTAAGGGACATATGTGTACCAAATTTCATGATTCTAGCTTATACATAAGTAGGCAAAAAGTAATGTAAAATGTTAAAAATGCACCCAAATTTCACTCTATTCAAAATTTGATCTCAATTTACCCCCTTAATATGGGAGATACGAGGAAATGGTTTAGAAACAAACATGTAGAGCGATAAATGAGGCGTCTGATGGCGCAAACCGTGTCTTAATATCGTAAACCGTTTAGGAGATATGAATCTCGAAGTGGAAGTCTGCACTTTTCAACGTGCTCATGCTTATCCGTCATCTATATATATAAAAGCAAGTCGGGCTGGAGCGATGTATATATAAATATTTAAAAATGAAAAAAGACGTGAATTAATGAGGCACTTCCAGAAATCTCAGAAATTTGAAACTTGGTACGGAGGAAACTGATGCCCCCAGGATCCCTAGAAAAATCGGAAATTCTCAAAATTCCCTGAAGGGGGCACGCTGGGGGAGCTCAAATTTTGGGCTCAGGATAAGAACACAGTCGTATAGTATATCCAAAACGATAACCTATAGGTTTCGTGGCCTTAAAAAGTTTCGAGAATTTCCTCATTTTTATCCCATATCCCCCCAAATCAAAATGGCGGCACAACCTGCCAGACGAAGTAGACAATTGAAATTTGGTGAAATTATAGCTTTTGGTCCCTAACCGACGGGAAAATTCCAAGATGTTCAAATTTTTCACTTTTTACCCCCCAAAGATATCGGAATATGGAGGCAATTTTAATGACTGTGCAGACATTCCTTTTGAGCTATTTTTTGGCTAAACGGTAAGTCGTATCACAAAACGGATGGCACAATGTCGCTTCAATTCGGAGTGATCTACAACTTTGGTCCAGTGACATTTTGTCGTATCTCTCTCCCTTATACGTTAAATTCGCCGTATTTCTGGATTGTTCGTAAATTTGGTGATTTTTACAAGTATATTTCATTGTTTGACACACTTATAAGAATGATAGGATCATCACGTTGTGGGCGCACATTGGCACGATTAAGGGACATATGTGTACCAAATTTCATGATTCTAGCTTATACATAAGTATGCAAAAAGTAATGTAAAATTTTAAAAATGCACCCAAATTTCACCCTATCAAAATTTGATCTCAATTTACCCCCTTAATATGGGAGATACGAGGAAATGGTTTAGAAACAAACATGTAGAGCGATAAATGAGGCGTCTGATGGCGCAAACCGTTTCTTAATATCATAAACCGTTTAGGAGATATGAATCTCGAAGTGGAAGTCTGCACTTTTCAACGTGCTTATCCGTCATCTATATATATAAAAGCAAGTCGGGCTTGATCGATGTATATATAAATATTTAAAAATGAAAAAAGACGTGAATTAATGAGGCACTTCGATTTGTCTTGCAGAAGGCAAGGGATCATGCAGTTTTGTTCGAAAGTCCCCTACTCTATTGAGTTTGGCTTTAGGCCAGTGTGCCCGCTATTATAAACAAATGTTCCAATCTAATATTTGACTAGCATTAGGCATAGTGGCCTGCTATTTTCATGGAAACTCACTAATTCTGTGTGACTGGCAGTATGCTGGCTAGCAGCAGTAAAAAGGGACTGTCATTATAATGATAAATGCACAACTCAATTTTGACTGGTGGTAGGGAAGTTGCCTGGTATTATAATAAAAACTCCTCAACTGTAACCTGTCTGAAAGTAGGAAATGGGTCTGCCATTGTAACTAAAACTCCCCAAATCGATTGTGACCGCGCAGTATGCATTGGGGCCTGCAATTATAATGTAAACTTGCCAACTCGATTGTGAATGGCAGTAGGCAAGTGAGCCTGGCGTTATCATCACAACTCCGCAACCCTCACTTTACATTGGAAACAACGTATGTGGACCTCCCCATGCTATTTCTCGGATAAGGCTAAGAGACATGCAATTTTAAAACAATCTCATTTGCTGCACGCACAGTATTTACGTCGATATCCGTATACAATGTAGAATACCGTAGCGAAGCACGGGTACATTTGCTAGTTGGTATTATAAAACAAAATAATATGTCTTAATATAAAAAATTAACACGGGAAACAATACAATGTCCGTTCTAAATAATATTGCCCGCCTTTGATCCTAAGAGTAGGTTTACAGAACCACGATTAAACATTAATGTAGAATCGAATCATTATTTTCTGACAAAATCATTCTCCAGTAATATACTCTTACCCTGAAGCCCTGGCTCCGATTCCCGGCCAGGTCAGGAATTTTTACCTGGATCTGAGGGCTGGTACGAGGTCCACTCAGCCTCGTGATTACCACTGAGGAGCTATTTGATGTTGAGATAGCGGCCCCCCTCTACAGAGCCAAGGGTAATGTCCGAGAGGATTCGTCGTGCCGACCACGCGCCACCTTGACATCTGCAGGTCTTCGGGCTGAGCAGTGGTTGCTTGTTAGGCTAAGGATCTTCACGGGCCGTTGCGCCATGGGGTTTTGGTGGAAGGAGGGGAGGGAGGAATATGCTGTTATGTTTAAATATATTTTAACCACTGATCTTTAACAGAGACAATAGAGTATCGAAATTTTAATGAACGTGTCTAAAGGTATACTGTCACAGATTTCAGCACCCATAAAGGGCGACGTGATACGAGTTTTGCATCTGAAATTCTATATTCAGAATATGGTGGGATCAAACGCCATACCAGCAGCCCTATAGATTATTTTCTGTAGTTACCCATTTTCACACCACACAAACGTTTGGGCCAAACCTTAATTAACATCACGACTGCTACCTTCTCAGACTTAGTCCATCGTAGGCCATTGTCGCAATTGTATCAGTGATAGGTTAAGCAAATAAGAAAGATTGTGCAGGTCTGAAAGATTGTCAAATACATTAGTATTTCCTTATAGCACAATACTTCTTGTGGATCTTTGTAGGTTTCAGTAAATATCTGTAAACATTTAAACAAAACGAGTAATATCTCCGGGTTCAATATCTATTATGCCTATTTGAAAGTGAAAATCCACAGCCTGTTTCCAGTCATTCGACCGGGTCAGGAATGGGATGAATGAAGCCCCATCTAGCGGCGAGGATAGAAAATGTGCCGGCTGCCGAAGCCTGTCGCACTCCTCTGGGGCAATGATTAATGACTGATCGAGGAAATTAAAAGATATTGGAGAGTGTTTCTGGAATGAAAGATGACAGGGAAAACCGGAATACCCGGAGAAAAACCTGTGCCGCCTCCGCTTTGTCCTGCACAAACATCACATAGAGTGACCACTTGAGCCACGGAACTCCTTTGTGCCTAAAATAAATAAATAAATAAATAAATAAATAAATAAATAAATAAATAAATAAATAAATAAATAAATAAATAAATAAATAAATAAATAAATAAATAAATAAATAAATAAATAAATAAATAAATAAATAAATAAATAAATACATAAATAAATAAATAAATAAATAAATAAATAAATAAATAAATAAATAAATGAATACCTATTACGCCAGTATCTGTCGTTGAAATCGAAAGTTTATATTTTGGACAAACTGTATCAATATTTTCATCTGGTTTATCCAATTTCCTTTACTGTTTGTCCGCTACGATACTACGATAGACAAACTTGGTACCCTTGAGATGTAACTGTCCGAGTGAAAACAGCTTCTTTCTGTTTTCACTCCAGAAGCCCTGAGCTCATAATTGTTTGGTTTAATAGCATGCGTGACGATAATTTTAGACTTTGTGGGAAATTTTCCTCACCAACACGTTGCATGAGTATTAGAATGTCAAACTAAAAGCCTTTCTTGATGCATACTTGTCAAGGAAATATCCTGGCCGTGACCTCTGAGATGTGTATCTTTCTTACATCATACACTTAGAGAAATTTTCAGGTGAATAATCGTCTTATGTACAGAAATAATCTCATTAAGTTCATGTAATGAATTCTTACTCGCGCGCAGACAATGCATAATTTTATTACTCTCGAATTAAAGTCTGGCCTATTCACTGATTATATCAACTTGTGTTCCTCAAGAACTCAGCAAGTGGCTTCGCACTTTGGATCAAATAACTGTGCATTTGGGAGATAGTGGGTTCGACCCCCCACTGTCAACAGCCCTAAAGATGGTTTCCCGTGGTTTCCCATTTTCACACTAGGCAGATCCTGGAGCTGTACCTCAAATAAGGTCATGGTCGCTTTCTTTCCATTCCTACCCCATTCCTATCCCATCGTCGACAGAAGGCCTATTTGTGCCGGCGCGAGATAACAAAGATTGTAAAAAAAGTTTTCAAACATCCAATTTTGGAATACTTATATTGTATTCTTTTTTAAATAATAACCTAATTTCCCTTGTCACTGTGATTGTAAATTACTTGATGTTGGCACTCGACACAGATAGGTTTTATGGCGACGATGGGATAGGAAAGGCCTAGGAGTCGGAAGGAAGCGGCCGTGGCCTTAATTAAGGTACAGCTCCAACTTTTGCCTGGTGTGAAAATGGGAAACAACAGAAAACCATCTTCAGGGCTGCCGGCAGTGCGATTCGAACCCACTATCTCCCGGATTTAAGCTCACAGCCGCGCGCCTCTAACCACACAACCAACTCACCCGGTATGGAATATTTTGGCGGAAGTTTCGTACAGTTATCCGTTTCAGGTGTAATAAATAATTTCGTGTGGCTATTTCTAGCCGAGTGCAGCCCTTGTAAGGCAGACCCTCTGATGAGGGTGGGCGGCATCTGCCATGTGTAGGTAACTGCGTGTTATTGTGGTGGAGGATAGTGTTATGTGTGGTGTGTGAGTTGCAGGGATGTTGGGGACAGAACAAACACCCAGCCCCCGGACCAATGGAATTAACCAATGAAAGTTAAAATCCCCGACCTGGCCGGGAATCGAACCTGGGGCCCTCTGAAGCGAAGGCCAGTACGCTGACCATTCAGCCAACGAGTCGGACTTCAGGTGTAATAATGACCATCCACATACTTTTTAGCTTCGGTGTCTGTCAATTTCTCTGAGTTCTTGTAAATGAAAAACTACTGGGTATCTTTCATCTAATCTTAATATTCAGAATCCGCCTATCCTTGGGTAGGTTTTAGGTTCAATAGTATTTCTAAATGCCTTTGCTGGCAGGACCTAGTGTTTACAGTGCACTATGTCTTCTGGTATGGGCTAGAGCAATTTTGTTACTTTCATTGATCTGTCTCTGTCTTATCCTTGGCTTTGACAATATGAAAGTGACTGAGGTATGAGCGATGCTAGCAATGCCATTACGTATGCAGCCAGTCCCTGCTATGAATGGTGTGAAACTGTTGCTCATAGGGTCAGTTGGTGCATGCATTTCAGTGGGCTTGGCAGACTGATATGTAATAGCAACTTCTGGCTCGGTGAGGAAAGGAACGGGAAACTACCTCACTCCTCATTTCCCTAGTACGCCTCTTCAGTGATGCCTAAGCCATCTATGACAGCTCATGGCAGAACTGTTGAGGATCCAACCAGCCTTCGGGCTGATGACTAAACATGCATACAGTATTTTTAAATCCCTGAATGGACTCAGATAGGAAGATCGGAACATTGATTTAACTCATCCACAAATTATACATGACCAAACTAAATGGAAATCTACCAGGCTTAATGGAAATGAAATTGTTGTTATGTTTTTGGGCTATAGTAGTATAAAATGCTCTTCTATTTCCTTTAACGATTTCGACGAGTGGACGTTCTGCTGTTGGAGTCTTCTTACCACATTTCCCTCTTCTGTTCTTTGGGTTATCTCTCTCAGTTCTATTTTTATCGCTTATATGACGCATAGAAGTCTGAGATAGGCCTGAGCGGACAGCTATTTATACGTGTGTTATATTTTCATGGTGCAAAAGTACGGTATCCAGAAACTCAATTTTGCGAGGAGAAAGGTCCTCAGACTGCCCCATACCTCCGTTATCAATAAACTATTTAATTTCCCCAGTAACAAATTCAAAACCACTGGGACCTTATAAAGTTCCTGTTGCCAACACAGATTTACCGTAAACATCATAAACACAGCAAGAAAAACTGTTAAAAGTTAAACCAAACACACATCTGACACAAAAAATGCTGGAATTATTACCTCATATGTTTATGGTAAGATGGGCGCTAAGGTACTGAACTAAATAAAGGCGAGAATTTGTAGAGAAAATATTTTCCAATAGTTATATTATTATAAAAAATACCATGTCCTACAATGCAAACATCAACAATGGGCTTGGTGTTATATAGGAATACATCCAAGACTCAAGGTGCCAAGTGAAAATAATTGTTAAAAAGGTCCTTCTAATGTAGTATTATTATACAATTTTCCTGCAACAGCTGCAGGTTGCCCAAGGACAAAGAGTACCTGAACAACAATAATGGATATAGATACAGTAGATAATGAGATCGTATGAGGTTAAGTGTAGGCCAGGTATTGTACATCCTGTACAGTACAAATGTAGCCATTTCTTGCTTGATACTGTACTTTTTCATCTATCTCTAGGCTAGAGCGAAATATAGCTTATACCAAAAAATACACAATTTAGATTGTTTAGACTGAAAAATGACCTCAGCGTTTGGGAGTACGTATATATGTGAAAGTGTTTTCTTTTATTTTTATGAAATTCATTAGAAATCAGTACATAAGTCGACTTGGAGATCTTCCTTGCTCACCTCCCGTGGGTAGGCGATAGAGATGAAGAATACACCCATGACATCCTCTTCCTGTCATAAGAGGCGAATAAAAGGGGCGACCAAAAGATGATGACTTTAGAACCATGAGACTACTTCTGAGATGTGTATCAACGGAGGAGGATTACTATGGGAGTAGTACCATTACATGAAGAACACCATGGGTCTGTGTTGCCTGTGCGCGGTGTCATATGTGTGATACACCGTGGGTCTACATTGCTTATGATCAGTATCACTATGTGAGCAACACCATGAATATACGTGGCTTGTGATTAGTTCCACTATATACGGAACTCCATGGGACTGCGTTGCTTGTGAGTAGTACCCTATGTGCGAAACACCATAGGTTTGTGTTACCTGTGATTTGTGCCATTGTGTGTAACAAACTATGGGTCTATTACCTGTGATTTGTGCCATTGTGTGTAACAAACTATGGGTTTATTACCTGTGATTTGTGCCATTGTGTGTAACAAACTATGGGTCTATTACCTGTGATTTGTGCCATTGTGTGTAACAAACTATGGGTTTATTACCTGTGATTAGTACCACTGTAGGAGCAACACCAATGTTCTGTTTTACTAGTGATTCGTACCATTCTCAGGGGCATGTCACCTCTTTATATAATAAGCATCATCCTAGTAATTAAGGAATTGTGAATTGGCTCCCCTGATTGTTTTTGTTTCACGATCATTTCTTTATCATCATCATTCGTTTTAGCTTCTAGTCAGTGGATATATTTTGAAGTTTTAATTTTCATTTCGTTGCACATTATGCAATTAGGGGCCGATAACCTAGCTCTTAGGCCCCTTTAAAGAGCAATAATAATAATAATAATAATAATAATAATAATAATAATAATAATAATAATAATAATAATAATAATAATAATAATCATAATCATCATCATCATCATCATAATCATTTTCTTCTTCTTCTCCTTCTTCTTCCTCTTCTTCCTTGCTCCACCTTATGAGATTATCAACAACATAGCTGGAGGTAGACATTCGTTCATTGGTAGATGCAGCTGATCGATCACAGCACTGCCACTAAATTCTCCTTTTTGAAGAGTTATTTTGACTGCATTACTCATTTCAGTTTGCCTTTACGGTATTTCTATTTTTCGTTTTTGCCATTATTTTGTGAAATATTAATGTCCGCCTCTGTGGTGAAGTGGTTAGTGTGATTAGCTGCCTCCCCTGCAGGACCGGGATCGATTCCCGGCACTTCCACGAATTTTGAAAAGTGGTATGAGGGTTGGAACGGGGTACTCTGAACCTCGCGAGGTCAACTGAGTAGATGGAGATTCGATTCCCTCTTCAGCCATCCTCGAAGTGGTTTTCCGTGGTTTCCCACTTCTCTAGGCGAATGCCGGGATGGTAAACTTATGATCATGGCCGCTTCCTTCCACTTCCTTGTCTATCCCTTCCTCCCTTCCAATCTTCCCATCCCACCACAAGGCCCCTGTTCAGCATAGCAGGCGAGGCCACCTGTTTGATGTACTGGTCCTCCTTCCCGGTTGTATCTCCCAGACCTAAAGTCTCACGCTACAGGACACCGCCCTTGAGGCGGAAGAGGTGGGGTCCCTCACTGAGTCCGAGAGAATATCCATCCCTCGAGGGTAAACGGATTAAGAAGAAAGAACGAAAGAAAGAAAGACGAATATTACTGTAAGTCAAATAAACTGACATAGTTGAGTGCTCTTCTTCCAAATGCAATTGGTCTGGGTAAAATAGTTTCTGTTTATTGTCACTTCCACTCTTTTTATTCAATTGTAAAATTGTTTTAAGCAATTAAAATGATTAAACCTTCGTTTCAGTCGAACTATGCACATTATTTCAAACTCGTACCTCTATTCTGTTTGCAGAATTTTACGAAAATTGGCCTATTATGAAAGAGCGGCCCGCGATCATGCTTAGGTTTCCAATGCAGCCCTCGTGCCCTTACAAGTTGAGAACCTCTGGTCAAGAGGAAGCAAGTATGCCTACTCCTAGGTCCAAGGTTGAATTCCCGACCACTGGGCGCGTTGGCCCTGCGGTCAGGGGCACGCTACTGTGAGCTTGCATCTGGGAGATAGTGGGCTCGAATCCCACTGTCGGCAGCCCTGAAGGTGGTTTTCCGTGGTTTCCCATTTTCACACCAGGCAAATACTGGGGCTGTACCTTCCTTCCAACTACTAGGCCTTTCCTATACCATCGTCGCCATAAGACCTATCTGTGTCGGTGCAACGTAAAGCAACTAGCAAAAAAAAAAAAAAAAAAAAAAAAAAATTGCCGACCAAGTCAGGAATATTTACGTTTATATGAGGGCTGGTTCGAGGCCCATTTTGCTTACGCGAGAATAATTAACGAACTATCGAACCCCGATCTAGAAACCCAAGAATAACGGCCGGGAGAATTCGTCACACTGCCCATGCTCCACCTCATAATCTTCAGGTCTTGGAGCTTGGTAAGCAAAGGCTCATCAGGACTATGATTGGAGGAAGGATATTTTATAATCTGATGTAGGAGAGGGACGCAAGGCTGTGGGTGTGGCCGTTCTGTTTCAATCAGCCTCTTGATTGACGTTGTACACCACCTGCTCTCGGCTCGTGCGGTCAGCCGCCCGCATGCGGGACATGGCTCGTGCTACAGACAAGATCTGCCTTCTGGTAGGAACAGGTGGCGCAGTAGGAGCACCGGTTTCTCTGCCTATAAAGTGACCTGATCAAGCGCGCGCCTAACCTGGCTTCACTGCAATACACACGGTCTGCGAGAGGAGCGAGGATATTCATTTCCGATTCATTATCACTTTCAGCAGTTTTTTCGGGTGTGATTTTCTGTGAGATTCTGCGAGCACTCTATTGGAAGAATACTGAGATGGTATGTTAATCGAGGAATTTGCCGCATAGAGGCCAACGAGATCTATGTACCTTACAGTACTTCTTCTTCCTGTTCATTTTCCAATTACTTTGGGTCGCCACTTTGTGTAAATTAAGTATAGTATAGGGCGCACATTGAGGCACAGCTGGCCGCCGAGCAGGACAGAGTGGGGCAGAGTAGTTGAAGGCAGACAAAACTGCGAAATACATGTGAGCGCACATTGTCACGCAGTGTCCCGTCGGATTTCAGAAAGAACAATGTTTTCTTCCGACTCTGTGATATTGAGGCATCCAATGTAAGGGGAGTTCTTATTCCTCGTTTCATAACTCCATCTTGTCTTATTATTAGAGTGTTCGTTCCTTCGCGATATTTTCATTTTGATTGACATCTTTCTTTGTCGATATGGGCTGATGACCAGGCTATTTTTCACCTTTAAACAATCACGACATAAACCACCACCGTCGCCAGTGTTAACACGATTAAAGATTATTTCCATGTTAGCAATGTTTGGCGCTAATGTGGACTAAGCAACAAAGTTTAAATTCATAAATATGTTATCATAAACGGTAAGGTAGAAATGTTAGAAGACATGAATGATTGGAAATAATATTCTCCATAACTTTGTTATCGGTGGTTGAGGTACATTATGAGAATATGGTGGCCAAAGACCATCTCTAACAAAGATCTTTGGGAGGCCACAAGTCAAAGTCCCATACAGGAACAGATAATGAGAAGAAAATGGAGATGGATTGGGCACACCCTGAGAAGACCGCAAGAAAGTATCACAAGGCAGGCATTGAGTTGGAATCCACAAGGCAGTCGCAGGCAAGGCAGACCGAGGATTACCTGGAAGAGAACCATAGACAAGGAGATTGCCGGAGTTAACAAGACTTGGAGGGAGGTGAAAACTTTGGCGGCAGATAGAACAAGCTGGATAGCTTCTACGCCTGCGTCCCAAGGTGTGGCTGGCCTTGCGGCCGGTTTTCTGCCGCCAACCTTACGTGGTGTGTGGGGGATGTATTCATAACTACTGTGGTGTGTTGTGTGTAGATCAATGTGTATGTTAAAACGAACGCAAACACCCAGCCCCCGAGCTATAGAAATTAACCGGGGGCACTAAAATCTCCAGTCGGCCAGGGAAGCGAGCCCAGGGCCCTTTGAGGCGAAGGCCCCTACGCCGATCATTCAGCTAAGGAACCTGAACTATGTCACCTTGTCCTGTACTACGAATTACATTATTAACATTGTTTCTCTGTTAAATCGATATTCCGTTAT
The DNA here is from genome assembly GCF_040414725.1 of Anabrus simplex. Lineage (NCBI taxonomy): Eukaryota > Metazoa > Arthropoda > Insecta > Orthoptera > Tettigoniidae > Anabrus > Anabrus simplex. Next base: position 43,405,076 of record NC_090269.1, on the reverse strand, counting down.
ACAGTGTTTGTATCTGACGAGGAAACTTCGTATCATTTTGCGGTTGGACGACTTCCGCTCCGTTGACCGCAACGTCGAAAGTCTGATATGCAAAACGTGTGAGTTCCATTACTACCGGCAAATCAAGGCATTTAGCAACTACAGAATAAAATAAGGAAATATATATACTGTATGCAAATTTCTCTACTACAGGGAAAGGCATAGGATCATGATATGTTTTTGGCTTAGAAAACGGAGAGCGAGTACAGGTTCTTTGGTTGTACCCTTCTTAGTAGCCTCTTACGACATGCATGTGGTACGGATAATACATCCCCTTCATTCTACCCACAGTGGTGGTGAAGAGAGCCGATGAATCGAAAGACATATCATCATGATCTACGTCCAACAATGAGGCAGGTGATCCACCACACACCATCTTCATGCCATTTTACAAGATCAAGATTTTCGTCCAAGAAACACGATCGCTGATTTAGCACACTATTTTATGACCATAAATATTCATTATAAGAAAATTTCCGCCCGCCTTTGTGGTGTAGTGGTTAGTGTGATTAGCTGCCACCCCCGCAGGCCCGGGTTCGATTCCCGGCTATGCCACGAAATTTGAAAACTGGTACCAGGGCTGGAACGGGATCAACTCAGCGTCGGGAGGTCAACTGAGCGGAGGTGGGTTCGATTCCCACCTCAGCCATTCTGGAAGTAGTTTTCCGTGGTTTTCCACTTCTCCTCCAGGCAAATGCCGGGATGGTACCTAACTTAAGGTCACGGCCGCTTCGTTCCCTCTTCCTTGTGTATCCATTACATTACAATCTTCCCATCCCCCCGCAAGGCCCCTGTTCAGCATAGCAGGTGAGGCCGCCTGGGCGAACTACTGGTCATCCTCCCCAGTTGTATCCCCCAACCCAGAGTCTGAAGCTCCAGGACACTGCCCTTTTGGCGGTAGAGGTGGGAACCCTCGCTGAGTCCGAGGGAAAAACCGACCCTGGACGGTATCCAGATAAAGCATAAGAAGAAGAAGAAGAAGAAAAATTCTGCTTTCATGGCTTTACCGGGCGGAACACCTCCACGCCGCTAATTCAAACATTGCGCCAGTTGAAACTCCTCTACTGGAGAAAGCCTGAACTTTAACAACCACATTAATTCTAAGGTTTCTCAGAAGATGTCTCTACTGTAAATTTTGAAGTGTTCTGAACTATGTCTGTTTCGATTTGTATTTGTTTTCTCTGTAGTAAGAAGTGTGAACATTCTCTTCTAGATGGCACTACTTAAGAACTACAATTGTGCACCCTAGTGTGAAGTGAAGGAACTTTGTTTTTGAGGAAATTTGGTATTCATAAGTTTGTTCTTTGTTAAATTTCTTTCAGTCATTGTTTGGGTTGGCAGTATAACCCTTCTCTTTCCGCCAGTTTTGAATTTGACCAATGAGGAATTTATGTAATTAATTTTCCACCAATAAGGTGTTTCTTCTTCGTCTGGTGTATTAGTTTTTGCTGTTATCCAATAAAATTTTGTGGGCGGGTTGTAATCATTCATGAAACGTCTCGAATTTTCCACGAGGGTATATAAACTGCTGATTTTCTGGTCTCCTGGCCACTTCAGTAACATCTCTCCTAGTGTGATTATGTAGCAGGGGGCGGGAAGCGCCTCTTTCTTCGGGCAGCAGTTCATCCACAAGGTAATGGCCGTTTAATAACTTTATTTCTTGCTAGCTCAGCAGTTTAACCCTCGGGGCAGGTTCGAAACTTTTCTCATGTAACCTATCCTTAAAATGTAATAGACATTTGGTAAAATTTTGGCTTTTTAACTATAAATTGGGATAGAGAGTGCCTAACCCCCTCGAGCTCCCACTCATATTGTTCTGAGGTGACTACGTTTTCATTTCCTTTTTTTTCTCCCTTCGTAATGTAAATAAGTTTCCTTATCGTGTCACCTCCGTAGTATGGGATTAGCCCTTGCATAAGCGGCCTAGTGCCAAAGAAGTTTTAAAAATGTATTAGGGGTGTAAGTTACGCCTACAACTCAGAATTTGGGGCCATGTAATTGACCTGTTTCTTTACTGAATAGGCCTCCGTAGATTGGGTATTATTACCCCTGTTCTTGTGTGCCTGGAGGGCAGATTGAAGCTGGAGTTTGGTGTGGCCTTTGTATAGGCTTGATCTTTGAGAGCGGGTTTGCTCTTTCTTAAAAGTGGTTTTTCTGTGTGCCTCGAAGAGGCTTTACTGGGTAATTGGGAGCAAGTGCTCCTTGGCATGATTGGGGTTTTCTGCCCCTTTGTTGAATCTTGTATATAGATAAAGTTGGGCTCATTGCTCAAGGATTGTGAGTCTGGGGCTCGAAGCCCAAATCCAGTAACAAACTGTAATTGTACTTTCTTAATTTGTTGATATGCTACTTGGTACCTGTTATATTCTGTTATTTATTTTGAATAGAAAATATAACCTTTATTAAATTTTAAATTAACTTTAATTTCGTAATTGAGACCTATTCCTACCAGCACCTTCTTTCACCTCTGCTGGTCCACCAAGACTCCGTAACAATGGCCATACATATTTGCAAGATAAATACAATTATGAAAAAAAATCGGCTGCTTTCGGGGACGTTACTGTGTGTAAGGAGCTTCGTTGTGACCTATACGAAACGCCAGTCAAAGACAATGGAAACTGATTTTGGGAAACGGCGCCATTTGTAGCTACTGTACATGGAAGGTAGAGATCTGGCACACGGTAATAGCGTGATGAACACCGGTTGCCTGGTTACCACGGTGTCCGTCTTCTGTCCACGCAAAGCTGTCTACCCCGAAGCGATGCACCGAAAAGGGATATAACCGACATTTGTTTTCGGAAAGTGAGCTTTCATCGGAATCACAGTCCAAGGAGAGGAAATCAAAACCTTGAGATTTGCCGATGATATTGTTATTTTATCTGAGACTGCAGAAGATCTCGAGAAGTTGCTGAATGGTATGGATGAAGTCTTAGGTAAGGAGTACAAGATGAAAATAAATAAGTCCAAAACAAAAGTAATGGAGTGCAGTCGAACGAAGGCAGGTGATGTAGGAAATATTAGATTAGGAAACGAAGTCTTAAAGGAAGTAGATGAATATTGTTACTTGGGTAGTAAAATAACTAACGATGGTGGAAGTAAGGAGGACATAAAATGCAGACTAGCACACGCAAGGAAGAGCTTTCTTAAGAAAAGAAATTTGCTCACTTCAAACATTGATATTGGAATTAGAAAGATGTCTTTGAAGACTTTTGTATGCAGCGTGGCATTGTATGGAAGTGAAACATGGACGATAACTAGCTCAGAAAGAAAGAGAATAGAAGCTTTTGAAATGTGGTGTTACAGAAGAATGCTGAAGGTGAGATGGATAGATCGAATCACGAATGAAGAGATACTGAATCGAATTGGTGAGAGGAGATCGATTTGGGTAAATTTGACGAGAAGAAGAGATAGAATGATAGGACACATCTTAAGACACCCAAGACTTGTTCAGTTGGTTTTTGAAGGAAGTGTAGGTGGCAAGAACGGTAGGGGTAGACCAAGGTATGAATATGACAAACAGATTAGAGCAAATGTAGGATGCAATACTTACGCAGAAATGAAAAGGTTAGCACAGGATAGGGTGGCATGGAGAGCTGCATCAAACCAGTCTATGGACTGATGACTCAAACAACAACAAGGAACTATATGGACGTTCCTGCGTAGTGGCATAGTCATGTGGAAGAATTCGGAACTTGCTGCTGTGCTAGAGGGTGGAGAACTTCTGTATCTCACGGAAAAGGGATCTAACTCCAGTCCAAGATGGCGTTTTTCGCAATTAACTCATAATAGAGATTTTGGTGGTTAGACTTCTATTCGACGCATAGCTTCTGTTGACGCTAATACCAGATATACCTCCAGCCCGAAAACACGTTATTAACAATAAAATGAGCCCACGCATTTTATTATTATTAAAAGTACTGGACATGTGTACAGGTTTATTACTCACCATTCATTTCAGATACTGTTGAAAATGTCTTCCTTCGACAGTAAATAATGCCTCACATCGTTTAACAATATTATTTGCCACTTTCTGTAATTTCACTTCGGTAATAGACTATATTTCATGTGTTATTTCGGCCTTCAGTTCTTCTATAGTACGGGGACTATTTAGGTGAAGTTTACCCTTTAATGTCCCACAGTAAGTTAAGTCGGCTGATCTAGAGGGCCATAAATATTTATTGATTGTAACCTGGAAAAGGTAAAGGAGCTAAGTTCCATTTTTAATGAAAATTATATTTCGCTACTGATTTGAGTTATGTATTGAGGCGCATGCATAACTGGCATAGCTATGTGTCTTTTTCTAGTAGTTTGCACACTCCTTATGTTTTTGACGATATGACAAGATATTTTAAGAATATTTTTTCATAGGACATGTTTTAGAGTACCGGAAGTTCTAAAAGTTCTAAAAGAGCTATGTGCACGGAGCCGTTTCCACGCACCGTCAGCTGTTTAGTTTTTCTGAGTATTGTTTATGTTTTTTCTTTAGGTGTATAAAATGGATGTTCTAAGCGCAAGTAAAGCATTCAGAGAAGCTCCTGTTCCTAAACTTCCGTTTAAGAAGCAGGAGTATGTTGCTATAGTCCTAATGTTAAAGAAGCGTTCTGACAGATAACGCAGAAGGGAGTGGATACTGCTTGCCTGGTCGGACAGAAGGGAGTAGGAGTATGGTTTCAATTGAAACTTGGGCGGATCCAGTGCGGTCGCCATAGAGACGTGCCTGCTGTCCACTTGTAGTTCCCAAACCTTTCACTTCTCAGCAACGGCACTTCAGTAGCCCCTCCCTCCTGCGAGAACTGTCAGAATGCTTCTTTTAACATATCATTAATGGCGTGTGGCCTCCGAAGAAGTCTGGTGCAAGTCTTTCGAGCTGACGCCGTACAAGCGACGTACGTGTCTGTGAAGATGGGGCCCTACCTATGATGAGTTCTAATGTCGAAGACGGCGCACACAACCAGTCGCCGATTCTTTGGAATTAACGAAGTAACGTTAAAATCCACGACCCAGTAGAGGCTCGAAGCCGGGACTCAAGGCCAGCACCCTAACCATATAATCATTGAGCCGGACATTTTAATATAACTTAATATTTAATTTTAATAATAGGACTATAGAATTAGTGGAAAACGGAAGACCTGTAAAAAAACGCTGCCTTATGTGAAGGATGAAAATAAAGCCTTTTTCCAAATTTGCTGTGCTCAATAAAGGTGATGGGACAGTGAAACAGCAAAATAAAGTCCCAGGATAGTTCTATAGGCTTATACATGCATCTTTATTTTAGACTGGCACGCTTTTCACGTGACCCCAACATCGAAGCCGGTTTTTCGCAAACAGCTTAATCCATTAAGTGCATTTCTAACTTAGCCTTTATCTCAAAATTCCTAGTTCATTCTTTCCATTACTTCCACCTGTTTGTACCGGCAATCATTCTCACTACTTTCTTTTCTGATGCATCTAGGGATGTCAAATTTTTGAAATGCCAATACGGGACAGATCATGATGACACGACATAAACGCATTTGCTTATTGTATTTTGTTTCATTTTTTATATAAAAAGTTTAAAACCCGTATTTTTCATGACTCTCCACTCTTCCTCTATTGTGTTTCCTTCAGCCTTTTCATTTAGTCCTTGTGCAACATGTTCCTTGAAACAATTCCTCATGCTCTTTTCTTTCAACTTGTCTAGATCCCATCTTCTGGCATTCTTTCCTTTCTTCAATTTCTTCAACTTCAGATGGCATTTCATGACCAACAAGTTGTGGTCAGAGTCCACGTCTGCTCCTGGGAAAGTTTTGCAATCCACCACCTGGTTTCTGAATCTCTGCCTAATCATAATGAAGTCTATTTGATACCTTCCAGTGTCTCCAGGTCTCGTCCACGTATACAGCCGTCGTTTGTGGTGTTTGAACCAAGTATTGACAAGGACTAAATTATGATCAGTGCAGAATTCAACCAGCCGACTTCCTCTTTCGTTCCTTTGTCCCAATCCAAATTCTCCTACTGTACTACCTTCTCTTCCTTGGCCTACCACAGCATTCCAGTCTCCCATCACAATTAGATTCTTGTCACCTTTTACATATTGAATTAAATCTTCTATCTCCTCATATATTCTTTCAATTTCTTCATCATCCGCTGAACTAGTAGGCATATAGACCTGCAGTATTGTGGTGGGCATTGGTTTGGTGTCTATCTTGACAACAATAATTCTTTAATGGTTATGAATTTCATGTTTTTGGTCCGTATTGAACTGAGAATAATATATAAGTAATAATAATAACAACGTAAACGTTTCCACCTTTTCAATACTAAAATATATTCACAAAATTATAAATTACACGGTACTAGTTTCGACCCATCTAGGGGTCATCATCAGCCGTATTGGAGCAAAGATCACTTTTGGCGAAATCCTAAGAAAATGTTATTTTAAAGAATAACAAGTGAAATGAGATATTATGGTAATAGTTAATAATACAAGGAATATACATACTAAGAGGTTTTTAACAAAGAATAAAGTATAAAGGGGTGTTGTAAAAATTATAATCATGGAAATCAGTAAGTTCTTGTATTGAAATGACATATATAAAACTATATATGGCTTAGGAAGAGGGCTTAAGGTGGGGCTGAAGGGTGCGGGAGAAAGTGTAATTGTCTTGGAAAAGTACCTTTGATTAAATTTAGGATTGAGTTTAGGTTGGCTGCATTATTGTTTCTGAGGAAAGTGATAAATAGATCGAAGAGTATGTTGGGTTTCTCTGAGATTTCATTGAGATTGTGACTGGCATTAAAGTATTGGTCTAGGTGTATGTAGTAATTTTCCATTATGTTGAGTAAAGGGCCCTTGTTTGCTAATACGAGGATGTCCATGTCTTGTTCAATATTGGTGAAATTATGGTTATAATCTTGCATGTGTTGGCCGATGGCTGAAAACCTGTTGTATTTTATTGCGTTAGTGTGCTCGTGGTATCTGGTAATGAAGTTTCTCCCGGTTTGCCCGATGTAGGTTTTTTTACAGGTGGTACATTTGCAAACCGGGAGAAACTTCATTACCAGATACCACGAGCACACTAACGCAATAAAATACAACAGGTTTTCAGCCATCGGCCAACACATGCAAGATTATAACCATAATTTCACCAATATTGAACAAGACATGGACATCCTCGTATTAGCAAACAAGGGCCCTTTACTCAACATAATGGAAAATTACTACATACACCTAGACCAATACTTTAATGCCAGTCACAATCTCAATGAAATCTCAGAGAAACCCAACATACTCTTCGATCTATTTATCACTTTCCTCAGAAACAATAATGCAGCCAACCTAAACTCAATCCTAAATTTAATAAAAGGTACTTTTCCAAGACAATTACACTTTCTCCCGCACCCTTCAGCCCCACCTTAAGCCCTCTTTCTAAGCCATATATAATTTTATATATGTCATTTCAATACAAGAACTTACTGATTTCCATGATTATAATTTTTACAACACCCCATTTATACTTTATTCTTTGTTAAAAACCTCTTAGTATGTATATTCCTTGTATTATTAACTATTACCATAATATCTCATTTCACTTGTTATTCTTTAAAATAACATTTTCTTAGGATTTCGCCAAAAGTGATCTTTGCTCCAATACGGCTGATGATAACCCCTAGATGGGTCGAAACTAGTACCGTGTAATTTATAATTTTGTGAATGTATTTTAGTATTGAAAAGGTGGAAACGTTTACGTTGTTATTATTATTACTTATATATTAACAATAATTCTTTCACTATGCTGGTCGTAGTAGCTTACCCGCTGCCCTATTTTCTTATTCATTATTAAACCAACTCCTGCATTTCCCCTATTTGATTTCGTGTTGATAATTCGGTAGTCGCCTGACCAAAAATCCTGTTCTTCCCGCTAACGTACTTCACCTATACCAACTACATCTAACTTTAGCCTATCCATCTCCCTTTTCAGATTCTCTAACCTACCACAACGATTCAAACTTCTAACATTCCACGTTCCGACTCGCAGAATGTCAGTATACATCTTCCTGATGATCGCCCCCTCTCGTGTAGTCCCCACCCGGAGATCCGAATGGGGGACTAGTTTACCTCCGGAATATTTTACCCGGGAGGAAGCCATTATCAGTACATCATTCATACAGAGAGAGCTGCATGTCCTCGGGAGGTAGTTACGGCTGTAGTTTCCCGTTGCTTTCAGCCGTGTAGCAGTATCAACACAGCTAAGCCATGTTGAGTATTATTACAAGGCCGTATCAGTCAATCATCTAGACTGCCGCCCTTGCAACTACCGAAAGGCTGCTACCCCCCCTTTCTATGAACCATTCGTTAGTCTGGTCTCTCAACAGATACCCATCCGATATGGTTGCACCTGCGGCTCGGCTATCTATATCATTGGGACACGCAAGCCTCCCCACCGCGGCAAGGTCACATGATTCGCAGAGGAGGTTCCTTAAGATGTCATTCCTTAATTCTTCCAACATCACTTGACTTCGTTCGACTGCACTCCATTACTTTTGTTTTCGACTTATTCATTTTCATCTTGTACTCCAAGTCTGTGCCTATACTATTCAGCAATTTCTCCATATCTTCTGCACATTCAGTTAAAATAATCATCTCCTCAGCAAATTTCACATTATTTATTTTCTTTCCTTGGATTGCGATTCCCTTTTCAAATTCATCTTTGATTTCCTTTATCCCGTGCTCTATATAAGCATTGAAATGGAGAGGGGACATTCCTTTCTGGATTGCCGCTTCTTTCTCAAAGCCCTCGATTCTTGTGCCTTCAAAGGGATTTTTGTACAGATTGCAGATCATTCTTCTTACTCGTTATCTGATCCTTATCATCTTCAGAGTCTCGAATATGCTAAAGAATGTTTGTATTTTAAAATGCATCATTTTGTGTTGAAAATGTCACTTCCATATATTATATGAAAACCTACAACCTGTTATCCAGTCAATGACCGGGTCAGGGATGTAATGAATGAAACACATATAGGCTGTTATTACAATGGGGTCGCCTCTCCCAAGGTGATTTATTAATGAGTGATAAATGCTATGAAATGATAATGGAGAGTGTTGCTGGAAAGAAAGATGACAGGGAAAACCGAAGTACCCGGAGGAAAACCTGTTCCGCCTCCGCTTTGTCCAGCACAAATCTCACATGGAGTCACCGGGATTTGAACCACGATATCCAGCGGTGAGAGGCCGACGCACTGCCGTCTGAGCCACGGAGGCAGTTCAATACATTATAAATAAATTGTATCCACTAATTTCATGAGCCTCACTCCCAGTGTTCTGTCTGTGAAAGTTGTTTTTCAGAAACCTTGTTGTTTAAGAAATATTGCCGTGGGGGAGGGGGGATAGTAATGACGCATAGTCTCCGAAGAGGCTTGAGGCAGGTATTTCGAGTTGATGCCGGTTTGGGCGACCTGCGTGTATATGAGGATCAATTCGAAGATGGCACACACACCCAACCACAGAGCCATCGGAATTAAACAATGAAGGTTATCCCTGACCCAGCCGGGAATCGAACCCGGGACCCCCTGGATGCTGACCATTTAACCATGGAGCAGGACATTGCCGGTGGTAATATTAGGTTACAGCCCCCCCCCCCCCCCTACATATTTCATCTCGCAGGAGATCTATAGTACGCTGGAGGCCAATGACACAGAGCTGTGGCATAACGTTTTGAAATGCAACCACACATCCAGTACCAATCCCGCTATCTTGAAAACAGAAAAGAAACCAAACCCCATGTCACAACAGCCCCGAAAGGCCATGGCCTACGAAGCGACCGCTGCTCAACCCGAAGACATGTAGATTACGAGGTGTCGTGTGGTCGGCACGATGAATTCTCTCGGTCGTTTATTGACTTTCTAGACCGGGGCCGCTATCTCACCGTCAGATAGCTCCTCAATTGTAATCGCGGAAGTTGAGTAGACCTCGAACCAGCCCTCAGATCCAGGTAAAGATTCCTGACCTGGCCAGGTATGGAACGCGGGACCTCCGGGTAAGAGGCAGGCACACTACCCTTACACCGCAGGGCCGGCGCATCTTGATAAGAGAAGAACAAGATAAGCTGACTACGCCACTGAGATCAGCTAGAAAGCTACGACACTTGGTTAAATTTGTACAAAATATTGCAATAACACACTCGGGCCTACCAGGAAAGATTAAAGGGGCCAATGCCACCTAAAAAAATACCTGCATTCTTACAGAGGAACAAGATGGTCTTGAGGATGAGGTGATGTGCCTGGGAGGCTTGAGGTATAACTATGTGTGAGGTTTCTAATGGAATACGTAATGAGTTCTGATCTCCAGCATTTCGTCCCAGAATAACCTGTTCCCTGTCATCATTAAGTAGCCTATAATTTAAAGAAAAATGATATACATTTTTACACGATAGCAGGATTTTTTAAAGCCTAATAGCATGTTAGCCACAGCCGTTATTTTTGGTGCTACTTAGCTTCTCAGAACCAAACTCAAGGCTTCCTTTAATGATATTTCCCGATGACTAACCCACGGAGTTAAACTGTGGATTGGTTATGTGGGCAGAGAGGGGCCGTTAATGTAGATGAAGATATCACAGACGTAGTAAAGGACCTGGGATAAGTAGCCTATATCTTAATTGAGCAGTGGAACGAAATGTTCCCTCCAGGGTCTAACGGTTGACGAGACACCTCATACTTCCTCGGGGCCCTGATTGAGTCTCACATTACTCCAAAATATGTGAGGTGAGACTATTCTTAAATGTTCTTGTTTGAAATTACTTGGTCAATAGTTCTACTTATTTCCTTTCACTTTCACGGTTTGCATTCTATGTTTCCTTATTCTTCTTAAATAAAACCTTAATATAGGCCTATTTATTCTTGTTCTTCCGATTGTCGAGACACTGTTCATCCTGGCATGGAACTAAATGGAAGTACACGTACAACTGAATACTAATACAACAGTAACAACAACAACAACGACTACTACTACTACTACTACTACTACTACTACTACTACTACTACTACTACTACTACGGAGCATGGGGCCGTGCGGTTAGGGTCGCGCAGCTGTGAGCTTGTATTTGAGAGAGTGGGGTTCGAACCTTACTACCGGCCGCCCTGAAGATAGTTTTTCGTGGTTTCCCATTTTCACACCAGACAAATACTGGGGCTGTACCTTACTTAAGGCAACGCCCGATTCCTTCCAACTCTTAGCCATTTCCTATCCCATCGTCATCATAAGACCTACCTGTGCTGCTGAAACGTGAAGCGAATTGCAAAAATAAACCAATCTATTATTAATAGAAAATGGTAAGTTTTATGAAGTACAGAAAAAAGTTAAATTTTATTTATACAGAAGACTAGCTGATGTAGCCATGCTCCGCTACGGAATTCTATATGGCATACAGAATTCTATGTTAGGTAGTCTACACGTAGTGAGGAAGACTGTATTCAATTGCATAGCTGTTAACGTTACCCCAGAAACACGACGGAGAAGTTACCATACGTCTTTTCTCATGTGAAGACTGGGTTAGGGAATTTTCAGTGTAATGGCAGGCCTGCTTGCCTACCATCAGTCACAATCAAGTTTTCATTATAATGGCAGACCTCACTCTCCACTTACCTTTTTACATCCTCAGAAAGTCCGACTCGTTGGCTGAACGGTGAGCGTACTGGCCTTCGGTTCAGAGGGTCCCGGGTTCGATTCCCGGCCGGGTCGGGGATTTTAACCTTAATTGGTTAATTCCAATGGCACGGGGGCTGGGTGTATGTGTTGTCTTCATCATAATTTCATCCTCATCACGACGCGTAGGTCGCCTACGGGAGTCAAATAGAAAGACCTACACCTGGCGAGCCGAACCCGTCCTGGGATACCCCGGCACTAAAAGCCATACAACATTTCATTTTTTCATCCTCAGAAAGACTTTATTAGTGGTTTTCCCAATTGAAATCGACATAGGGCATTGCAATGACGTCAGTAGTAATATCGCGATTAAAAGCAATGCTATCATATGAAATACTCGATCAAATGAAAAACCACACATTTCCTCACTTTTAACAAACAGTACTACGCTGCCGATCTAACAGTCCAAAGTTCCAGAGCTGGAATGACCAGGCCTCAGACAGCCGTGAACACTCCTCTGCCATTATTCCGTTAAGTGTGCACACTGGTCGTTCTAATCAGCGCCTCAGGGTAGGGATCGAATTGTTGGAATACTATGATGGACTAGTGTGTTAAGTACCAACAGTATCAGAAAATGTATGAACCAGAAGAATGGCATGCTAAAGAGGAAAGTCATCTAATTCCCCAGCTGTTTCCCACCAATATTCAGGCAGTCTGTTATATTCAGTACGCAGCAGTAATCCCATCTATCGGAGATGAATGGTAACAGAAAAGACAAAGACCATCACTGCAAACAATGGTCAGTGTAATGTTATTGTTGATCAATTTTATGAGCTTTCGATATTGCAGGCCTTCACATTTAGTTTTCTTCCACTCTGAAATACTACTCTTATCCTAGCCAGTACGGTTAAACTGAATAAAACATAAATGATCGGAAGTTGTGTTCACTATAACTTTTGTCATGTAATACTTTTTGGTAGGGCCAATAACATAGATATTTACAAATTAAATTTAGGCGCCTTCCCCTAAACTACCATTTTATCCAGGGTGAATAAAATTATTTATAGGCCAGACTATTTTGTTATTCTCCGACTCTACATCATCATCATCATCATCATCATCATCTGTTTACCCTCCAGATTCGGCTTTTCCCTCGGACTCAGCTAGGGATCCCACCTCTACCGCCTCAAGGGCAGTGTCCTGGAGCTTCAGACTCTTGGTCGGGGGATACAACTGGGGAGAATGACCAGTACCTCGCCCAGGCGGCCTCACCTGCTATGCTGAACAGGGGCCTTGTGAAGGGATGGGAAGATTGGAAGGGATACACAAGGAAGAGGGAAGGAAGCGGCCGTGGCCTTAAGTTAGGTACCATCCCGGCATTCGCCTGGAGGAGAAGTGGGGAAACCACGGAAAACCACTTCGAGGATGGCTGAGGTGGGAATCGAACCCACCTCTACTCAGTTGACCTCCCGAGGCTGAGTGGACCCCGTTCCAGCCCTCGTACCACTTTTCAAATTTTCGTGGCGGAGCCGGGAATAGAACCCGGACCTCCGGGGGTGGCAGCTAATCACGCTAACCACTACACCACAGAGGCGGACTCCGACTCTACATACCGATTTTAATTAAATTTTGTTTATCCATTTTCTGGAGGCTCGGCGATGGTATGGATTAGCAACAAATATTCATAAATATCTCCGATATCATATCCGGTCCGGTAAAAATGTATAAGACATAAATGATCGGAAATGTAATTCTATACACCTTCAGTTGTGTGTTTATTATTTTATCGATAGGACCATTAATAACATAAATATTTGAGAATGAAATTTTAGTCCTTCCCCTAAACTACAATTTCGCTTAGCGTGAATAAACTGATTTATAGCCTAGATTGTAGCGGCTCATTCCCCGACTTTACATACCGATTTTCATTAAATTCTCTTCAGCCATTTTCTCGTGATGCGCGTACATACATACATACATACATGACTGAAAATTTAAAAAATGCATTTTCTTTTTAATGTGGACAAGTCCGATGCAGAAATACTATTCTTTTTAAATTCTGAGCAATGTACAGACAAAACTCTTATTTTATATATTATACTGTGGATGTAAAGGAGGAATGAGAGGCGAAGAGAGGAAATTAGTTGGCGGTGGAGATGTTTATTGAGGGGTGGTGGTGGTGGTGATTATTGTTTTAAGAGGAAATACAACGAGGGCAACCTCCTCTATATAGCACTAATCAGAAAGAAACAATGGAAGGGATCCGATCCTTCGAATGAAGATATCGGCCAAAGTAAGACGAGAACCACGAAGGGCGTGAAAACGAAAGACTCGCCAGCTTCGGTACCTAATAGCGTCGGGGTCGGTAAAGAACAAGAGTTGGCCATGGGAAGTCGAATATGATAGATACAAGCAAGGAGTCTGGCAAAAGTAAGTGGAAGCAATGCCAAGACTCAGCTAAATGGTTCCGTGGTCGCCAGCCCACACTGCCAAGCTGAGAGTTCCTGGGGCCCCTTTTAGTCACCTCTTACGACTGGAAGGGGCTACCGTGGGTGTTATTCTATTGCCCCCTTCCACAGGGTGTAGACGATGAGTGATAAAATTGAGAATCTAAATTTGGACTGCTTAATATATAACACAAATGAATGAAGAAAGTGTCAAAAGAAACAGTGGAGTTTCTGTTGAGAGGATGGAAAGGCTGAGGAAGAACGTTAATGCGATGGATGGTGAAGAAAAACAGAAGACGAAAAGACCTGGACTGGAACACGGTGTTGGTTAACGAATCGTGGAGAAATGGTTTAAAGCGGAGACAAATCACTTGTTTCCCAGTCCGGTTATATGTGATTTAGGAATAATAATAATAATAATAATAATAATAATAATAATAATAATAATAATAATAGATCTGAGCTTGAGTCTAAACTCCCGCTATACTGTATGATAGTAGTGAAATCTAACAGAGACTAATCAAACTTTACCATATCCAAGAAATTACATGTTCTTAACTAGATGTCTCTACCTGTGATTATAAATGCCATCTAGTGTTTTGAAGTGTAATTAATTTGACTGAGAAAGCTCATGTTTTTAAGATTTGAGAACCTGATTGCCTTTCAGTTGCTTTTTTTTAAAAACTTTTTTGAAGTTGTCACTAACTTTGATCAACCATTGAGATTTCTGCCTAATGACGTAAGGTTCCACCAATCAAACTGTTTCTGACATCATTCTTCTAGATTAGTCAGGCAGCCCCACTAGATATTGCGATGAGTTTTGAAACTAAGGTGTTATACTTCATCGAGGCTTAGGGCCAGTTTCATCAACCGCTAATGGAGCGTTAGTGAACACCTCGTTAATTTTTTAACGTGGCGTTATGGTAATCGCTTTCACCGAACACTATAACAAGCTCGATAACTAACGTGGCATTAACGTTAACGATCAAGTCAGCAGTGTGTAGCATTAACATTATTTTGCTCTTCCGAACTGTGCCGATCATAATGCTATTCATTTGTCATCTTCTTCCTATACGCCTTTTGCGAGGAATAAGAGGTTCATTTGAAACTGAACTTACTTGATGATAGAAAGAGATAGTAAATTAGACTACGCACAGAAGAAAATTAATCATAATGGAAGGTGACGGGAAAAATGGATATGGCGTATGGCTTTTCGTGCCTGGAATTTCCGAGGACATATTCGGCTCGCCAGGTGCAGGTATTTTGATTTGATGCCCGAAGACGATCTCCGCGTCGTGATGAGAATAAAATGATGATGAAGATGACACATACACCCAGCTCTCGTGCCAGCGAAATTAACCAATGATAGTTAAAATTCCCGACCCTGCCAGGAATCGGACCCGTGGCCCCTGTGACCAAAGGCCAGCACGCGAACCATTTAGCCATGGAGCCGGACGGTGACGGGAAAAAGAATGTTCGGGGCAGTAATTTTACTTCACTGGAGAAAAGGATTGTCACTTTACTTTCTAAAATATGTGGGAGCGTTATAGAATGTACAAAGAAGGATGGTACATCCCTAAAGGGAAAAGAAATTTTGTGCAATGAGTTAGTAAATGAAGTCAATAGCCACTTGAATGTGACCGCGTGGTCAGCAAAACTGATAAAATACTTGTACGACAACCTAAAAAGAAGCGCAAAAAAAGAAACCTATTATTGGAGGGACAAGTTTGAGCGGTCCAAGACGGGAGGTGGTACGGTTCATTTATTCCAGCATTTAAGTAGATGACCTCGGAGATTATTGCATTAATCGCATTGATCGGCAACGAATTGAGCCTCTTTGTAATGACGTCGTGTGTGATGCAGAATATCACGGTAAGCCACCATTATTTCTTTATCATGAATTGGGTTCGGAAGTTTATGACTTAAAAGAAGTACAGAATGTGCAAGCAAATATGCCTTAAAAACTAGTTAAATGCGACATAAAGACGGTCAAATATGACTTAAACATTAGTGAGTGCTAGGTTGCAAGTATTAGAGTATTGCTAACATGAAACGTGTCAAAAAGTGATAAGTGATAATATAGCAGAAACATGTAATCATGCAAACTGACTGAGTTACAGTAGGCAAATTAAAACTTTACAGCCTACTCGTACTTCATTCAGTATCATAACCCCGAGGCGCAGTTCTCGCTCTGTTTTCCTAAAAAGGAACGAACAAATAAGTATTAGCATGCTGTCAGCGTACGTCTATACAGCATCTCTTTCTCGGAACCCTGTCTTCTAAACCTGCTACCTATCTTTTACCGGAAAAGAAAGAAAAATACATCTACAACAGTATTTTGAAATCCTGTGTGTGAAAATCGACGCATATAACATGTACCTTGTTAAGAACGGTGCTTCAACTTGAACAAAAATGCTCAAAATATGTCCAAACATTACCTTATATCACTAAAATGAGAAAACATAGCCAAACATTACCTTATATCACTAAATTGAGCAAAATATGGCCAAACATGACCTTATTATTAATTGAGCAAAATATGGCCAAACATTACCTTATATCACTAAATTGCTCAAAATATAACCAAACATTACCTTATATCACTAAATTGCTCAAAATATAGCCAAACATAACCTTATAATTCTAAATTGAGCAAAATATAGCCAAACATTACCTTATATCACTAAATTGCTCAAAATATAGCCAAACATAACCTTATAATTCTAAATTGAGCAAAATATAGCCAAACATAACCTTATAATTCTAAATTGAGCAAAATATAGCCAAACATTACCTTATATCACTAAATTGCTCAAAATATAGCCAAACATAACCTTATAATTCCAAATTGAGCAAAATATAGCCAAACATTACCTTATATCACTAAATTGCTCAAAATATAGCCAAACATAACCTTATAATTCTAAATTGAGCAAAATATAGCCAAACATAACCTTATAATTCTAAATTGAGCAAAATATAGCCAAACATAACCTTATATCACTAAACTGAGCAAAATATGGCCAAACATTACCTTATATCACTAAATTGCTCAAAATATAGCCAAACATAACCTTATAATTCTAAATTGAGCAAAATATAGCCAAACATAACCTTATATCACTAAACTGAGCAAAATATGGCCAAACATTACCTTATATCACTAAATTGCTCAAAATATAGCCAAACATAACCTTATAATTCTAAATTGAGCAAAATATAGCCAAACATTACCTTATATCACTAAATTGCTCAAAATATAGCCAAACATAACCTTATAATTCTAAATTGAGCAAAATATAGCCAAACATAACCTTATAATTCTAAATTGAGCAAAATATAGCCAAACATTACCTTATATCACTAAATTGCTCAAAATATAGCCAAACATAACCTTATAATTCTAAATTGAGCAAAATATAGCCAAACATAACCTTATAATTCTAAATTGAGCAAAATATAGCCAAACATAACCTTATATCACTAAACTGAGCAAAATATGGCCAAACATTACCTTATATCACTAAATTGCTCAAAATATAGCCAGACATTACCTTATATCACTAAAATGAGCCAATTATAGCCAAACATTACCTTATATCACTAAAATGAGCAAAATATTGCCAAACATTACCTTATATCACTAAATTGAGCAAAATATGGCCATACATTACCTTATATCACTAAATTGAGCAAAATATGGCGAAACATTACCTTATATCACTAAAATGAGCAAAATATTGCCAAACATTACCTTATATCACTAAATTGAGCAAAATATGGCCATACATTACCTTATATCACTAAATTGAGCAAAATATGGCG
This sequence comes from Anabrus simplex, assembly GCF_040414725.1. Taxonomy (NCBI): domain Eukaryota; kingdom Metazoa; phylum Arthropoda; class Insecta; order Orthoptera; family Tettigoniidae; genus Anabrus; species Anabrus simplex. The sequence goes on along the minus strand of NC_090269.1, from coordinate 43,387,141 downwards.
AAAACATTACCTTATATCACTAAAATGAGCAAAATATGGCGAAACATTACCTTATACCACTAAAATGAGCAAAATACGGCCATACATTACCTTATATCACTAAATTGAGCAAAATATGGCCATACATTACCTTATATCACTAAAATGAGCAAAATATTGCCAAACATTACCTTATATCACTAAATTGAGCAAAATATGGCGAAACATTACCTTATATCACTAAAATGAGCAAAATATGGCGAAACATTACCTTATATCACTAAAATGAGCAAAATATGGCCATACATTACCTTATATCACTAAATTGAGCAAAATATGGCCATACATTACCTTATATCACTAAATTGCTCTAAATATAACCAAACATTACCTTATATCCCTAAATTGAGCAAAATATGGCCAAACATTACCTTATATCACTAAATTGCTCAAAATATAGCCAAACATTACTTTATATCACTAAATTGAGCAAAATATGGCCAAACATTACCTTATATCACTAAAATGGGCAAAATATTGCCAAAGTAACAAAAATGACCGAAATATCCATTTATACGCAACATAACATTGCTTTAAATGGGGTCAGGGACCCATCATTCACACTTATCTTTCATACTGAGAGTAAAAATGACCTCGGGAAAGAAATATGATTTTTACTTAACCTCCGAATCTCAATCAAGAGACGTTAGAAATGTCATTATATGAAATGATGCCTTGGTTTTAAAGCATTGTTGTTATTTTGTGAGACATCTCTTTTTGTATTACTATAGAGAGGTTTTTAAGCTGAATTTAATTAACTGGACAGATCATTAATAAATACAGTAGCATAATCATATTATAAATTAGGCTTACCATGTTATTACATTGTGTAGGCTACATGTGATTATAATCTCCCTTCTTTTCAATTTATATTTCAGTACAACATGTAATGTTGTTACAATATGTTAATAGGCTACGTTAATGGAATATCAATATAAATATACGTACCTCTCTGTCTTCTATAATTGACAACATTTAATTTCATTTTAGATGGTGATCAAAATATGGTTAAGTGTAAGAGAGGGCCTATAGCCCTAACTTCGCCACTGAACAAGGCACTAATAAATAGGTAGTATGAGTATGTGATATGAATTACCTCTTTGCATAATATCTCAGTATTTCTTCCTGTAGGGTACTCTAACCTCTCTTGTATCTCTTCAGGTTCTTTTCTGACAATATATTTCAATAACCTATAGGCCTATCACTCCGTAAACTGCTTTCCTGTGATGTAAAGCATACCGGTATCATTATTTCTGCGTAAAACATCCTGTCTATCAGCAAAGAGAAAATAATCTAATAAATAATTCAACTGAGCAAGAAATAAAAAATCTCTTCAAGCCATTTATATTTTAACACGACGTTAAGCAGCTTAACGGAACGAAAGTGCTACGTAAAATTAACGGAGAGTTTAACGGCGCGTTAGCGTTTGATGAAACAGCCATTCTATGAAGAATCCCCTTAAAACAGTTTAATGTAGCGTTAAATCCTTGACGGAGTTTGATGAAACTGGCCCTTAGAGAGTGCTACGTTAACTGAACAGGAACCCTTCTGGGGGCCAGATGAGGTTGGAGCTGGTTCTGGCGTAAAGAGGTAAACCAGAACTTTAAGCTTCTAAGTTTATTTGTTGTTAACTTTCTCTTGTAAATCAATTTGTTGTCGTTGTTTTGGAAAAGATTATAAAGAAAAGAAAAGAAAACAGTCCTTGCTAAATAAACTTGTCAAAATTTAATTTTTGATTCACGCTATCTCCAGCCATTTACCCTTCACGCTTCTTTCCCTATCTGCACCATGGAAATCTCTGTAATAATAATAATAATAATAATAATAATAATAATAATAATAACATCGTTATCGCCGCATGTACGCACCTTACTTTAACGTTTCGTTTTTTCCGACGATACCAGAGAGTGGACTTGAATTTTAATTGGTCGATTGATGCTGGAGGGAACAAAAGAAAAGGACTTTCTGCCGCGGCACGAATAGTACCGAAGTTCTTTAGCAAATGACTGCTGGTAATGTTAGCAAGTTAACAATTGGTAGTACTTCTCTTAATTGTGTCTGTGAACTTGATGTAGGTAATGATACTGTACATGCGCACTCTGGCCTTCTCGCTAAACAGCTGGGAAACAGTTGCTACAGCTGATGTAACAATAACAATGTTGATGATTGTTGTCATGTAGAAAGAGGTAATATCTCCAACCGTTATGGGAAACGCTCAGCCTTCAAGAGTCTTGATGAATCATGTGATATCTGTTTATATCTGAAGAAAGAACTTTCAGTGAAAGTTTCCTGTTCTGTTGGATTTATCACCGCAGTTGTCCTGAAGCGGAGTGGTCAGGACAGTGGTGAATCAAAGGGAGATATCAGGGTGGGGAAAAACTAGACCCCCACCCCTGCCTCAGTTTACAATAATTTCACTGACTTTACTTTTAAATAACCTAAAATGTTTAGTTAGAAAATAGCTAGAGTGAGAACACTGAATTAGAATGTGTCAATAGTAAGGGGAATTTTTAACATACACTACCACTAAGCTCACCGTACAGAACATTATTCCTTCTAGTGCGCACGTACAGAAGGATCGTTAAGCCTGTACAGATGGCGCAATAAATGAGTCCCGTGCTCAACCGCACGCGCACTGCCTCTGGTGGTGGTGGTGATTATTGTTTTAAGAGGAAGTACAACTAGGCAACCATCCTCTATATAACACTAATCAGAGAGAAAAATGGAAGGGGTCCGACACTTCGAAAAATGAAGGTATCGGCCAAAGGAAGACAAGGGCCACGAAGGGCGTGAAAATGAAAGACTCCCTAGCCCTCGCAAACCTAATAGCGTCGGGGTCGGAAAAGAACAAGAATTGACCAAGAGAGGTCGAATAGGATAGATGAAAGTGAGGAGCCTGACATAAGTAAGTGGAAGCAATGCCAGGACTCGGCTAAGGGCCCCGTGGGCGCCAACCCACGCTCCAAAGTTCAGAGCCCCTGGGGCCCCTTTTAGTCGCCTCTTACGACAGGCAGAGGATACCGTGGGTGTTATTCTACCGCCCCCACCCACAGGGGGGACACTGCCTCTATGTGACGTAAGGAAGTAACACAGTGGCAATAAGGGGCAAATGCGTTTGGCCGTGCCGATGGCCATACGGTGCGTGAAGTTGTTGGATTTGTGTTTCGCAGCGGACTGTTCAGCGTGTCTACAAGCAGTGGCCACGAAACACGACGTCAGAATTGTGGTTGGAAATAGATCTTGATTGAGAGGGTCCGGAGTCGTTCGTTTCACGGCTTGTGAATTAAAATCGCTTCCAAACCCGACAGGAATTAGCGCAGTCAGTGAATGAAGGTCCATCCCAACCTGTTAGCAAGATAATATTGCGACGGGAACTGCATGCAATGGACATTAGGAAGTGGTAACCTCGCAAGAGGCTATTGCTCACACAGGTACATAAAGCTGCGCCTCTTCAACGGGCTAGAAATCACCGAACGTGGGCAGCAGCTGACTGGCGGAACGTAATGTGGTCTGACGAATTACGTTTTTGCCTGTATTCCAATGAAGCACGTCGTCCAGTGTACCGAAGGCCAAATAAAGCATTTAACCCTTAACGGGTGCGGGGTCAGGTTCAAGTCGGAGGTGTGTCTGTGATGTTTCAGGGGTGTTTTTCGTATCATAGAACACATGATAATCGCATGGCGTTAAGTCTGGACTGTATGGAGGATGTTGCCTTACCTCCCACTTGCATCGCTTCAGCAGATTGGACGTTTGGCGGGCCGTTTGAGGTGTTGCGTAATCGTGCAACAAAATGTTGGTGCACGACGATTCCGAAACGATGAGGAGGTGAAAGCAGGTGTCTCCAGGTGGTTACATAGCGCGGGAGGTGATATCTACGCATCCGGAATCGAAAAGTTGGTTGAACATTCCGAGAAATTTTTACAGTCTGTTGGGGACTGTGTAGAGAAGTGAACTTACATTGTATGTTGTCATAGCCGTGTTGCCTATGTGTAGGTGGTTTCACATATGGCCATAACTTGGAAGTGTAAGTTACTTTTTGATTCCCCGTCGTACCTAACTTAAGCCCACGGTTGCTTCCTTCTTCCCACCCCCAGAAATCCCCTGCTCAGCGTAGCAGGTGAGGCTGCCTGGGAGAGGTACTGGTCCTCCTTTCCAGTAGTATCCCCGACGAAATATTTCACGCTCCAGGACACTGCCGTTGAGGCAGTAGATGTGGCCACTCGTTGAGTGCGGGGGAAAAAGGCAACCCCGGAAGGTAAACGGACAAATTAAAATAATAATAATAATAATAATATTAATAATAAACAATTTAGTTATTCATTACTTATTTAATTGCTTATTAATTATTCTAATTTCTATTTTACAGTCTACACAACATTTTAAATATGTTTAGCACATTATACATACATTGTGTAACCGCATATAATTATATTTATTTAACTTATAAATTCATAATTATAACTCAAATAGATTTTTATTACTTTTTGTTATACTTTCACTTTAGGTAGGATTTACCAGAAAGTTAAAGAACTCCCGCGGGACAAAATTCTAGCACCTCGGCTTCTCCTAAAGCCGTAAAAGTAGTTATGGGACGGATAATTACTTATTTTGTATTGTTTTTAATTACTGTTTTACACTATGCACAATTCTTTTAAATTGTTTAGCAGATAATACACAATATTCATGCGTGTCTATTTATGTATAAATGTTCTTTTAATAATTTCAGTTAATATATAATACATTTTAATGTAGGTATGTACATATATAGTCGACAAATTTGTAAACAGTGTTAGTAGGGCCCTGAAGTTGAAGACCTATGAATTTCCTAAAACGACCTAAAATATATTAAAAAAGTACCTAAAATTGGCAAAAAGGAGTTAAAATTTTGATGCAAATTTAATTCATAGTTTTAGTTTTAATGACATATTTAATGAAGGAATACAATGTTTTAAAATACTACATTCTGGTGGTATACAACATACAGTGCAAAGACTATATGAGTGACTTACTTCTTCTTTCAGACACAGAAAGAAATTCTGAATTTGTTAAAAAAGTACTTGCACAATTTAGAATGAAAAATCTTTTCCACCTAGAATGAATTCGGTAAACCCGCAATGGACATCCTGGAAAAAGGAATTGAAATTAGTATAACTGGAATCATGTTTGGCTTCACACCACCAGGGTTACAGAAATTGGAATTCAGAAACCTTACCTCAGTTAGTCACCTCCAGGTTCCTAGGTGTAAAGGATAGTCAGTTTTCAGATGGTACGTTGCGAAAACCCGCCTCTGTGGTGTAGTGGTTAGCGTGATTAGCTGCCACCACCGGAGGCCCGGGATCGATTACCGGCTCTGCCACGAAATTTGAAAAGTGGTACGAGGGCTGGAATGGTGTCCACTCTGCCTCGGGCGGTCAACTGGGTAGAGGTGGATTCCATTCCCACCTCAGCCATCCTCGAAGTTCTTTTCCATGGTTTCTCACTTGTCCCCCAGGCAAAAGGCGGGATGGTACCTAACTTAAGGCCATGGCCGCTTCATTCCCTCTTCCTTGGCTATCCCTTCCTATCTTCCCATCCTCCGTTAGGTCTCTGTTCAGCATAGAAGGGGAGGCTGCAGGGCGAGGTACTGGTCCTCCTTCCCAGTTGTATACACACGACCCTAAGTCTCACGTCCTTGGGGAGGTAGAAGTGGGATCCCTCGCTGAGTCCGAGGGAAAAAACAACCCTGGAGTGTGAACAGATTAAGAAAGGCAGACGTTGCGAAACATCGAGAATCTTTCCTCCACAACAATGGATGTTAAGGGTTCATACTTGAACCAAGTGACATCTTGAGAAACACTCACATCTAAATTTTCTACTTTCAGTATTTCACTTATCTTGCACATAATTTGATACCCCTGGGTATTTTTTCAAACAGTAGTTTCATTTTAAATTTCATTTTCATTTCATTTTCTCTCTTGTCAGATATGGTTCAAATATACAGACTGAACCAAAATTCGCGCACTCGGGCGTCGCAGCGCGACTTCTCACATGCCAGCAATAAAAAAGTGTCTCTCACAAAAGTTCGTCCTTCGAGTATATCAGGCAGAAAAAAGGACGTTTAAGAGTGGCAATCTGGCAACACTGTAACCACATGTAGGGTAACTACCTCTGTCAGCACATATTCGTCGTGCTGTACAGTTGGTGCAGTGGATAGAGTTTTGGGTTAGCATGCAGGAGGTCGAGGGGTCGATCCTGGGTTGAGGCGTAGGCTATGTTTCTTATTTCGTAAATGTAGTCCAGGTGGTATCGTATCTGGCATCTTAATCGTCAACAGCGAATAAATTAACGCCCACGACGTGGAAAGGGTGTCTTTCAAAGCTGACCAATGGAAACGATTGTTCGTCCATTTCTAGGATCGTAGTATGTAAGTGCAAATGGTTTCTACAGGACCTGCTACAATCGCTGTTGACAATTAAGATGCCAGATACGATAACACCTGGACTACATTTACGAAATATACCGGGCGAGTTGGCCGTGCGTGTAGAGGCGCGCGGCTGTGAGCTTTCATCCGGGAGATAGTAGGTTCGAATCCCACTATCGGCAGCCCTGAAAATGGTTTTCCGTGGTTTCCCATTTTCACACCAGGCAAATGCTGGGGCTGTACCTTAATTAAGGCCACGACTGCTTCCTTCCAACTCCTAGCCATTTCCTGTCCCATCGTCGCCATAAGACCTATCTGTGTCGGTGCGACGTAAAGCAAATAGTAACATTTACGAAATAAGAAACATATGCCTCAACCCAGGATCGACCCCTCGACCTCCTGGATGCTAACCCAAAACTCTATCCAGTGCACCAACTGCACAGGACGACTAATATGTGCTGACAGAGGTACCTACGTGTGGTTACAGTGTTGCCAGATTGCCACTCTTCAACGTCCTTTTTTTTTTTTGGCCATATATACTCGCAGGACGAACTTTTGTGAGAGACAACTTTTTAATAATAATAATGTTAATTGTTTTACGTCCCACTAACTACTCTTTTACGGTTTTCGGAGACGCCGAGGTGCCGGAATTTAGTCCCGCAGGAGTTCTTTTACGTGCCAGTAAATCTACCGACACGAGGCTGACGTATTTGAGCACCTTCAAATACCACCGGACTGAGCCAGGATCAAACCTGCCAAGTTGGGGTCAGAAGGCCAGCGCCTTAACCGTCTGTGGCACTCAGCCCGGCAGACACCTTTTTATTGCTGGCATGTGAGGAGTCGCGCTGCGACGCCCGAGTGCGCGAATTTCGGTTCATCCTGTATTTACTGTATATACTAGAGAAAATATGTTTAATAATAATAATAGATGAATTAATGATGATTCGAATTGAGAATGTGCGGTAAAAATCTACTCGAAAGAATATGAAGTTGCAAAAAAAAAAAAAAAAAAAAAATGCCAATTAAGACCTAAGAGAAGCTAAAAGAGTAAAGCCAAAAAATGCTGAAAAAGGCAAAAGAGGAAAAATAAAACCTACCATTTTCTGGCGTACAATGACCCAGATGAGCATATGTTGCGCCTCGTCTTCGGACACTCGATAAAAAAAGGATTTTTCCTCAACTATCGAACCCAACTGATCAGACGTAAGCGAAGGTCACGTGGCCTTAAATGCAATGGCGTATAGCTTTTAGTGCCGGGAGTGTCCGAGGACATGTTCGGCTCGCAAGGTGCAGGTCTTTTGATTTGACCCCCGTAGGCGACCTGCGCGTCGTCAAGAGGATGAAATGATGATGAAGACGACACATACATCCAGCCCCAGTGCCAGCGAAGTTAAGCAATGATGGTTAAAATTCCCGACCCTGCCGGGAATCGAACCCGAGGCCCCTGTGACCAAAGGCTAACCATTTTGTCATGGAACCACACACCTGGCATTAATCTTGCCAGGATGAACAAATAATCAATCAGTCAAATCGATCAAATCAATCGAAACAGATTTTGTTGAACTGAATAAATATGACGTTGTATCGGCTAGATAGTTCAAATTGCGTTGGGGGTAATTGCGGTATTCATTGTCGTACCGACTTAAAACGTGCAGTAGAATAGTTACGACTACAGATTCAAGTCATGTGTGTTGAGCTATTGGTTAATAATAAATTGCAATTTATCGGACCGGTGTTCAAGCTCCCTGACATACGACACTTACCTGACCTTGAAGTGTCCATATCAGAGTTAACTCTACCGTACGAGAACATTATCATTCTTGGTGACTTCAACACTAATCTACTAGCTACCAGTAACCAGTCAATATCCTTACAAAACCTAGTCCACGGCATGGACTTCAGTATACTGAATTTGGACGCGACTAACGACGTACACATAGTAAGTCTTACGTCTCGTGCACTAATCGATCTTGTTACTACAAACAGTGGTAAAACAACGATAGATTGCTGTACTAGGCATTTTAACTCATTGTCTAATTTGCTTATGTTACTCACGCAAGGTACCAAAATACAGGCAGGTATGTAATACGAAGGGACTTTCCAAATTTTGAAATTGAGATATAAGGAAATGAATTATATGGACTTCCTCGCAATGACGTTCTAGTGACTAATGACATTGATGCTAAGTTTGACAGACTGACCTCATTAATACTAGAGTTGTATGACAAATATTCTCCTAAGAAGTTAATTCAAGTTTCTTATCCATTTTCCCTTTGGCTAACAGGTGAAATTAAGTCCGTCACGGCAAATCGGGATGAGCGATATAGGACAGGGATAGTAAGACTTTTCCGACTAGTATGTCTGTTACTTTTTAATGTTTAGTGTGTCATCGGTCATTTTACTTTAAAATCATCATGAAATCTCTCATTTGACTTAACTTAGGTATTACATTTCATTACATATAGGCCTAAATCGATTCGACTGAATGTTTAATGGTTTTATCTTGCAAACATCACTGAAAATTACATATTTTTAAAGAGGCAAATTTTAGGAATAAGACATATTTTTTCTTCAACCTAAATTTAAAAAAACTCGCCAAACAATTAATTAATACACACTTTTTTTGCTAGTTGTTTTACGTCGCACCGACACAGATAGGTCTTACGGCGACAATGGGACAGGAAAGGGCTAGGAGTGGGAAGGAAGCGGCCGTGGCCTTAATTAAGGTACAGCCCCAGCATTTGCCTGGTGTGAAAATGGGAAACCACGAAAAACCATTTTCAGGGCTGCCGACAGTGGGGTTCGAACCTACTATCTCCCGAATACTGGATACTGGCCGCACTTAAACGACTGCAGCTATCGAGCTCGGTCACTTATTTATTAAAGCGTAATGTTCAAATATGCATGTTGCAAGTTTTTCGACCTATTTATCATATGTTTAAAACATTAAAATAAGTTAGCATGTTATCTGATGTGCCACAGAAGTCGTGTTCGCATGCAGGTGACACACGTGTCATAGGTTCGCCATCCCTGGCACAGGACGAGGGAAGACAGGAGGTGACGTCACCGCGTTCTGCACTGCTTTCTCGCAACCTCAGAGGAAAAGGAATTAGTCGGAGGCGTGCTGGATGCATCGATGTAGGAGATAAAAGGAGACAGATCTGGTGTTTTTTTTGGCTAGTTGCTTTACGTCGCACCGACTCAGATAGGTCTTATGGCGACGATGGGACAGGGAAGGGCTAGGAAGTGGAAGGAAGCGGCCGTGGCCTTAATTAAGGTACAGCCCCAGCATTTGCCTGGTGTGAAAATGGGAAACCACGGAAAACCATCTTCAGGGCTGCCGACAGTGGGGTTCGAACCTACTATCTCCCGAATACTGGATACTGGCCGCACTTAAGCGACTGCAGCTATCGAGCTCGGTAGATCTGGTGTTAATAACACAACTGATGTCTTCGATATCGTAATGTAAGAGGCGATCAAAAAGTTTCCATTCGACGGTCGTACAGTCCTGATTCGCGATGCCAATCTGGTACAATCACCGTGAGCACTGAAGCACTCAACCCACCGACGCACGAGGTTGAAGATCCCCGTGTGGTAAAACAGAGTGTCCTGCTGCGTGAAGAAGTCCTTAACCGCCTGCTGCACATTCTCGTCCGCCAGGAAGCGTCGACCCTTCAAGGCCTTTTTGAGGAGACCGACGGCATGACAGCGCCTGTCTGCCCTAATCGCCTCATCCACCGTCCGCTTGTTGTTGTCCGTAATTGATGAGGCTGGCTTTCCGGATCGACCGGCGTCTTGATTCGAAACGCGACCCGCACGGAACATGGTGCACCATTCCACAACCGCGGTTTCCGACAGACATGCTGCCCCATACACAGTTTTCATTCTCCGATGCATATCCACCGGTGTTTGTCCTTCGGCAGCCAAGAACAAAATAACAGCACGTTGGTCCTGTTTGGACGCATCTGGTTATAACATCGCCATAGTTCACGGGGCCACATTTAACGCACGCACCTGAGCACGACACGACTGCCACACCCCCGTGCTTATATACCCACATCGGAGTCGCGCTACGTTTCACGTCCTCTGCAGCAAAGCCTTCAAACGGAAACTTTTCGATCACGCCTTGTATTAATGCTGACTGCTTGAAATACACAGTTGGATCTCATTACAAACAATACAATTTCTATTATATGAGAAAAAAATACAACAATTGGAGTTTATTAGAAAGACGGCCACGTTACAGCGTAAAAGAACAGAACATATTAAAATTTTATCTGCAATTTAGAAGAGAGCTATACAGAAAAAAATTCGTGGACATTTTCCTGCATTTTATACTTTGGCTTTTCTTGAATTTATCAACGTTAGGACTTGTCTGGGTAATCTGTAATGGAAGACTACATGTTAGGTTGTGATCTGATATGGTATTTCGGGATTTGGATTTACCAAAATTTGTCAACAGAAAACAATTGTTCGCACACGTATGTCGAATCGAATATACAGGGTCTCTCACCTAAACTAAGACCGTCAAAGCGGCGTGTTTACTCTCCGATTCGTAAGCTGCAGTATGGGAGGCACGCGCATAGTTCTTGACCTTCCAGGCAGCCTGCACGTGTTCGATCTTGCAAGCATCAGTCGCCAATATGAAACTCAGCTGTTAACATGGGGAGACAGTTATCAATGTAGCACCCTATTTTCGCATGTAAAAGTTCAGGTCTCATCTTAATGGTCGTGCCAACAGTCATAACTCTCACTATTGGTGTGCAGAGAAATCCTAGTGAAGTTTATGAAGTCCCTCATTATGATAGGAAGATTGGTGTTTGGCGTGTTGTTAAGTGAAAGACGAAAAATTCGGCCTATTTTTTTTCGAGACGACAATGAACGCAGAGAGGTACCAAGATGATACATTGACACGGTTCTTCCATCAGTTAACGGAGGACAGAAAATTACGTGGGTGTTTTCAACAAGACTCAGCCCCTGCTCATACAGCAGAAGATTCCCTCCTTACAATGTCTGAATTGTTTGCAGAAAGAGTGGTCTATTTCCCATTAGTTCTCCAGGTCTAATAGTGATTGGTGTTTACTTGTGGGTTAAACTGAAAGAAAAAGTGTATCGAACAAATCCTCACACATTGAAGGAACTGAAAGAAAATATTACGAATGAAATAAAAAGAGTTACAGCGGCAGAAGTCACTCATGTCAGCCGGAATGTGGTTACCAGATACAGTGCCTGTATAACCCAGGAATGACGACACTTCCAGCATCTTTTATAAGGTAAGATTTCATATAAGATTGTACACACGCTTGAAGCAGGGCGGCCGCGCACGACGTAAGTTGGGCTGAGGCGGCTGCCGCAGCGCAGAGTGCAAACACTGTGCGTTCGGTCTTAGTTTATATGAGAGACCCTGTACATAATATTCATGCAGCAAATGCATACAGTTCCGGAAATCTGGTTTGGGGAGCATACTTGTAAAAATCAGCCATGTCCTGCTTGTGTTTATATTTACCTTTCAACGAATCGTCAAATTGTAAACTTAAGAGTCTCATTTGGTACCTGTTAGGAACATTGTTGACATAGACTGAACAAGGAGAGGGCGTGTAATTCTCTGGTAAGTCCGCATTTAGAGTACGGCTCCCTCACCAGGACTACTTGATACTAGAACTGAAAAAATAAATCAAAGGAAAACAGCACGATTTGTCCTGGGTGATTTCCGACAAAGGAGTAGTGTTACGAAAATGTTACAAACTTTGGGCTGGGAAGACTTGGGAGTAAGGAAACGAGATGCTCCACTATGTGATATGTTTCGAGTTGCCGGTGGAGAGATGGCGTGGAGTGACGTTAATAGAAGGATAAGATTGAGCTTCAAATATGAAAGTTCGTAATATGAAGATAAAGTTGGATTTTAAGAGCACTGATTGGGTCAAATATTCATTTATAGGGAGAGGAGCACGGGATTGGACTAAATTATCAAGGAAAATGTTCGATAAATTTTCCCAGTTCTTTGAAAATATTGAAGAAAAAGTTAGGTAAACAATTGATAGGGAGTCTGCCACCCCGGCGAAAGCCCTAAATGCAGATCACTGTTTGTTTGTTTGTTTGTTTGTTTGTTTGATTGATTGATTGATTGATTGATTGATTGATTGATTGATTGATTGATTGATTGATTGATTGATTGATTGATTGATTGATTGATTGATTGATTATCGGGCGAGTTGGCTGTGCGGTCAGGGGCACGCGGCTGTGAGCTTGCATCCGGAAGATAGCGGGTTCGAATCCGACTGTCAGCAGTCCTGAAGATGGTTTCCCGTGGTTTCCCATTTTCACACCAGGCAAATGCTGGGGCTGTACCTTAATTAAGGCCACGGCCGCTTCCTTCCAACTCATAGGCCTTTCCTGTCCCATCGTCGCCATAAGACCTATCTGTGTCTGTGCGACGTAAAGCAAGTAGCAAAAAAAGATTGATTGATTGATTGATTGATTGATTGATTGATTGATTGATTGATTGATTGATTGATTGATTGATTGATTGATTGATTGATTGATTGATTGATTGATTGATTGATTGATTGATTGATTGATTGATTGATTGAATACGGGGTTGCAAAAAGCGGAAAGATAGTAGAAAATATTTCTACACCTTGAAACCTGGATTCGAACTGGTGACGAAGACTCTTTAGAATTCAGAGAGACTAATATGCCGGGATGAGTGGCTCAGACGGTAGAGCGCTGGCTTTCTGACTAGAACGTGGCAGGTTCGATCCCGGCTCAGTTCGGAAGTATTTGAAGGCGCTTAAATACGTCAGCCTCGTTTCGGTAGATTTACTGGCACGTAAAAGATCTCCTACGGGACTACATTCTGGCACTTTGGCGTCTCCGAAAATCGTAAAAGTAGTTGTATGTATGTTGAGTGCTCACCCCTGAGGCTGGTTTGGACTTCAACAGCTCCGCCATCAGCCGTAATAGGTGGCGCAGGGATAAGAAGCGCCTGGGTTGAATGGGAGCACAATGAGTTAACTAGAGCAGAACTTAACACAACGTGTTTTGAAATTTTATTTCTTTCCTTCTTTTATTGAGTTTAAAATTGGAGAAATAGAAAATCTGAAGAATAAAAACCATATAATGAGCTCTTAAGCTCTAAAAATATAGTGGACTTAGAAGTCCCAATATCAGGTACAAAACTTGAGAGAATTACAAATGGTAATTTACACAGAAAAGAGCTGAATTTCCCTTGGCAGGTACAAAATTTACAAGAGCACGATTTGCTCGTATAATTTATACTACAGGGGAGTCTGCGCTCCAAATATAGTCCAGCCTCGCAGAAGCATCAATTTCATATGGCGCACATAAGTTCCACCTGACAACCTATAGGTTATTATAAGTTAAAAACTTCATTTTCCCGTATTGAACTGAGATTCACAATTAAAATAACAAGGAAGGTTCAACCTTTTCAATACAAAACGTGTTGCATAAGATGTTCACAACATAATATTTATTAAATAGTTAGAACCGGTTTCGACGCTCATTGTGTCATCATCAGCTACAAAAATCACAAATGGGCAAAGTACATGTCATAAAAATTGCATTAGTAACTCTTGCATGGCTGAATACAAATGGTAGACTGCTTTTTCTTAAAAGCTAGAAGAACTTGAGTAAAATATGATGATGTGATGTGACACATAAAAGCATAGTAGTTTGATGGGTAAGTATTGTGCATAAAATTGAACTGATGCTTTGAACATAAAAGTCTGAATATGATGATAAAACGATGTGGTAAAAACAAAGTAGTAAAATTGTCCACTCTTCTGATGTTCAATTCAGGCACATAAGTCCAGGTCCGATGTTATATAGCAATACCAACAAAACGATTTTGTCGAGGCCGGGACACCTGATGTTGGGTGATTGAATAAGGTTGATCTTCGAATTAGTCTCAGCTCAACAGGGTGGTGAGTCTTGTTTAGCGTTCTGAGTGTGTGGTGTAAGAAGAGTTGTGGAAAAAAAATAGTAGTTTGATGGGTAAGTATTGTGCATAAAACTGAACTGATGCTTTGAACATAAAAGTCTGAATATGATGATAAAACGATGTGGTAAAAACAAGAGTCCACAACTCTTCTTACACCACACACTCAGCACGCTGAACAAGACTCACCACCCTGTAGAGCTGAGACTAATTCGAAGATCAACCTTATTCAATCACCCAACATTAGGTGTCCCGGCCTCGACAAAATATTTTTGTTGGTATTGCTATATAACATCGGACCTGGACTTATGTGCCTGAATTGAACATCAGAAGAGTGGACAATTTTACTACTTTGTTTTTACCACATCGTTTTATCATCATATTCAGACTCTTGTGTTCAAAGCATCAGTTCAATTTTATGCACAACACTTACCCATCAAACTACTATGCTTTTATGTGTCACATCACATCATCATATTTTACTCAAGTTCTTCTAGCTTTTAAGAAAAAGCAGTCTACCATTTGTATTCAGCCATGCAAGAGTTATTAATGCAATTTTTATGACATGTACTTTGACCATTTGTGATGTTTTTAGCTGATGATGACGCAATGAGCGTCGAAACCGGTTCTAACTATTTAATAAATATTATGTTGTGAACATCTTATGCAACACGTTTTGTATTGAAAAGGTTGAACCTTCCTTGATATTTTAATTGTGAACCTATAGGTTGTCCTCCGTTACAGTATTTGCATACAGTTGGCCCTAAGTAGGCTTATCTATTGCTCAACAGTTATATAATTTACTGTTCTCAAACGGAACTAACACTAGAAACACTTACTGAATAAACAGGAGCATGGTTGCCCATACTAAATGGTCTTAACGACAAAAGAAAGAGGTTGGTTGTAATCGGCCATAAAGAAAAAGCAAGGAGGTGAAATACCTTGCACTCATAGAAATAGTTAAAATCCTAAGTGGGCTAGTCCTATACTACACCGGGGTAACTAAATGTGAAACGTTAATGCCAAATAAGTATTAAAGAAATACAGAGGTTTAGAAACTTTAGTCATCCCATGCCACGTTGAATTGGAACCAACCGAGGGTATCACTCTTTCTTCCCTTACATTACACTAGGGAATAGAGCACAGTCCTTAGACTTGCCGAAAATTCTACATTTAAACCACCGAATTTAGAAATTTACACTAAATAAAAGATGTTGAAACCTTCCCCTCAAGCTATCCGCAGGAGCTATCGCATGTCTATGAAAATTCTGCCATTACCTTGAATCGCTGGGCCTTCCTCATGAAGGCCGCGCCTCTGCCTCCTGCTTCACGTTAATTCACCCTCCTCATTCAGACAATACGGCCCTAAAGCGTCCAGCTATTATAGTATTTTAAGGGGAAGCTTCCAGAACTCTTTACTGATAGGCTGGATTCCTGTACACTCCCCCAATTTTAATTGGCTAGACAAAATATTTACAAGTTAGGTTGATTACTATTGAAGAAGAAGGAACCAGCTGAAGTGTTGACAACTTTGATACACAAACAAAACAATCCTCAAAACCTAAGATTTGCTAACTACAAAAATAAACATTCCTTTGTGAAATAATTAGAGTTCATCCCACTAGAATGAGAAATTAAACCGATGATAGAGACATCTAAAAGCTGAAGACCAAAGTATCTTGTAGTACACCAGTGCAAGTTTGTTTACATAGATGGTCTTATATAAGGCCTGGCCTATAAGCTAACGCAGAACAGGTATAACAAACGGGCAATATCCTACAAGGCCAAAATCCGAAATTATAATTCGGTAATAAAACCGGGAGGATTGTACGCTTCAGAGTGCCTAATTTTAAAGAAAAGGGTGAGCTGCAAGAACTCGAGAAGAAGCATCTGAGGAGAATTCTGGGACCGCAGATGACTACTGATGGGACTGGGAAGAAAAGTACGCTGAAAAATATCACGAACACAATGCGGAAACGAAGGCTGAAATTCTGCTTAAAGGCCACCTCCAAGTAGATAGAAGAGGTCAATAGGCTTGCGGAAGAAGTTGTAATTACAATAGAGGTGTCCAGCTCCATGGCTAAATGATTAGAGTGCTGGCCTTTGACCACAGGGGTCCTGGGTTCGATTCCCTGCAGGGTCGGGAATTTTAATCATCATTGGTTAATTTCGCTGGCACAGGGTCTGGGTGTATGTGTCGTCTTCACCATCATTTCATCTTTATCATGACGCGCAGGTTGCCTACGGGAGTCGAATCAAAAGACCTGCACCTGGCGAGCCGAACATGTCCTCGGACACTCCCGGCACTGAAAGCCATACGTCATTTCATTACAGTAGAGATGGTCCACAACAGAAGAGAGTTCAGAAGAGGATTCGACAGACTAAAATCATGTGAAGAGAAACCACTAAAATAGAGACCGGAACGGAACGTTTCTGAAGGGGAGAGAAAGATGAGAAGCGAAAGAGTTTTGGGAAGAGAAGAGAAGAAAGACCAAGTTCTATGCGGTCCACAGTTGTCGAAATTCGAAAACAAACAAACAAAAAAGATGACCAAGATGCTGCTACTCGTGATGATGGTCGTAACAATGACAGAAATATTCGTTCTCGAGTAAATAACGTAAAACTTGATCCAAAACATTTGTATGAGTAATGTGGAGCGTGTGATTTGCCTCATGTAGGATGTAATGACGGCACACTTTTATCATTGGTGTAATGTTACCTATCCTTACGCATTTGATTTTTTAATAATATACCTCATGATTATATTCAAAACGAATAAAGTTTATATACACATTTATTTTTTTCCCGATCTTACAGTTTACACAACCTAATCGATCTTAACGGAGAAGAATAAGAATCCTCAATTGGAAAAAAAAATAATGCAAAACTACGACTATTACAGCAAAGACAAAACATGACATCTAAGTTTCCTGGGGGTATTTTTTGTCCTTGCTGTAATAAAGTTTATAATTCACTCTACAATTTATCATCCAATTTACCTTTTCTTTTTACTTTCTTTTGTCGTGATGTAGTACGATGCTTTATACTTTAGGACAAACATGCATCTTACACTTAATTATTTTAGTTGGTATTTTTTACTTCCTTCTGCTACATATTTTTAAAAAATAAAAATGCTTTTCTTTCCGGTGTAATCCATTCTTTGTTTCATAATAATGTTCTTTATTTCTCTCTGATTTTATTTTATATTCTCTACCCAAATACAGGGTCCCTCATATAAACTAAGACAGAACGCACGGTGTTTGTACTCTTCGTTACAGGAGCTGCCTCAGCAGAACTTGTGTCCCGCGCGGCCGCCCTGCTTAGCCTATATACAATCTTATATGAAATCTTACTTTATAAAAGATGCTGGAAGTGCCGTCCTTGCTATGTTATACAGGCACTATATCTGGTAACCACATTCTGGCAGACGCGAGCGAGTTCTACCACTGTAATTTTTCTGATTTCATTCGTAATGTTTTCTTTTAGTTCCTCTAATGTGTGGGGATTTGTTCGATACACTTTTACTGTCAGTTTACCCCACACACTGTTAGATCTGGAGAACGAGGGGAAAATAGACCAGTACTGATCACTGTGTCTGCAAACACTTCCGAGATTGTAAGAAGGGAATCTTCTGCTGTATGAACAGGGGCTGAATCCTGTTGAAACCATTCTCGCGATTTTCCTTCTTCAGTTAACTGTTGGAAGAACGGTGTCAAAATGTCATCTTCCTAGCTCTCTGCATTTACTGTCGTCTCGAAAAAAGTAGCCCTAATTATTCGTCTTGCACACCAAACACCAATCTTCCTATCGCAGTGAGGGGCTTCATAAACACCACTAGGATTTTCTGCATTCCAGTTCCAAGATTTATGACTGTTCACACGACCATTAAGATGAAACTAAAACTAAAATATGGTGTTGCAATGATAAGATTCAGACTGGCGACTGATGCTTGCCGGGTCGAACACGTGCAGGCTGCCTGGGAGGTCAAGAGCTATGCGCGCGCCTCCCATACTGCAGCTTACGTATAATGCCGCTTCGACGGTCTTAATTTACATATTTCATTTAGCCACCATACCATACCCCTTACTTCTCTGTTTGAAAGATTTTCTTTCCTTATTTACATGTTTTTGAATAATTTAACAGAATTTCCATAATATTCTTTTAGTGTTACATTCTGCCATAATCATCTCCTCTTCAATAGCTTTCACTCTATTCGTTACTTTCTTGCTGAATTTCTTATCTTTGCTCTGAATCGCCTTACCCCAGTAGTTTCCCATTCCCATTCTGTTGAGCATTGTCGTAACTTGGTATGGTAAAATCAACATTTCCCTTATACAGTATCTTAATTGTAGCCTTATCCATCTTCCTGCATCCATTTTTGTTGTAGCGAAAGGTTTCTGACGACATTCAGTGCTGTTTGATGTGGTTTTCTTTTTTTCCGATTTGCTTTACGTCGCACCGACACAGATAGGTCTTATGGCGACGAGTGTTTGATGTTTAGACCATATTTGTAATTTCAGCTCTGTTTTGCCATTATGAAGCCTCCGTGGCTCAAGCGGCAGCGTGCCGGACTCTCACCGCTGGGTTCCGTAGTTCAAATCCCGGTCAACCGATGTGAGATTTGTGCTGGACAAAGCGGAGGTGGGACAAGTTTTTCTCAGGGTACTCCAGTTTTCCCTGTCATATTGCATTCCAGCAACACTCTCCAGTATCATTTCATTTCATCTGTCAGTCATTAATAATTGCCCCAGGGGAGTGGGACAGGCTTCGGCAGCCGGCGCAATTCCTATCCTCGCCACTAGATGGGGGCTTAATTCATTCCATTCCTGAGCCGGTCCAATGACTGGAAACAGGGTTTTGATTTTCATTTTTTGTCATTATGCTGTATTACCGTCGAATGTATTCTTGTTAACAATATTTAATTAAGTGAAAGCTGCCTCTTGTATGTGCTCAGGGCATACTAGTGTGAGTTACATACCTTGTTCGCAATAAGTGTTTATGTACGTTCCCCATCTTATGATTAGAACGTGTACACCCGAAAGGTGTTCATGACTCGTTTAGGTTTCGCATATGGCAATTGCCTGGAAATTAAATATCATGTGTAAGAGCTATGAGTGTATTACCTGAAGTAGGTAATTGCGTTTATACAGGCAAGTAATAAAACCGACAGGTAATATCTGAGTGGTCCAGGGAGACAGTGAGCAAGGCATCTGTATACTGAAAGTTTGGCTGTTGCATCCGGGATGGCGGCTGTTTGATGCATATTTCGATGCTAATGGAGGGAATTCTGAACATTTCATGTGAGAGAGAGTTTCATGTGGTATTCTGGTATGTTCTGTTCCTGCATATTTGTGTTCGGGAGACAGTGTGTTCGAACCCTACTGTCGGCAGCCATGAAGATAATTTTCCGTGGCTTCCCATTTTCACACCGATAATGCTGGAGCTATTCCTCAATTAAGGCTACGGCCACTTCTTTCCCTCTCCTAGGCCTTTCCTAACCCATCGTCACCATAAGTCCCATTTGTGTCAGTAGGACGTGAAGCAAATAGTAAAATTTAAAAAATTAAAAAAATGTTCCTGTGCGTTTTTGCATTATTAATGTAGAAGATGAGTTCTAACATGGAAAAAAAATAAAGCGTTTCCTTACCCATGTCCACATAACATATTTTCTTCTTCTAGTGTAAGGAATGTGTCCTAAAAATTTGCCCCTTCGTTACACACTGTAAGTACTCGTAAAATTACTGTTAGTTGCCGGGTACGGTTGGGTAAGAGGGATTTTTTAGCATACATACATACATACATACATGCATACATACATACATACATACATACATACATACATTATCATTTTAGACTGTTATGCCTTTCAGCGTTCAGTCTGCAAGCCTCTGAGAATTTACTAAACGTCGCCACAATCCTCGATTTGCAAATAGTGTTGTGGCCTCATTTAGTTCTATACCTCTTATCTTTTAATCGTTAGAAACTGAGCCTAACCATCGTCGTCTTGGTCTCCCTCTACTTCTCTTACCCTCCATAACAGAGTCCATTATTCTCCTAGGTAACCTATCCTCCTCCATTCGGCTCTCATGACCCCACCACCGAAGCCGGTTTATGCGTACAGCTTCATCCATCGAGTTCATTCCTAACTTAGCCTTTATCTCCTCATTCCGAGTACCCTCCTGCCATTGTTCCCACCTGTTTGTACCAACAATCATTCTTGCTACTTTCATGTCTGTTACTTCTAACTTATGAATAAGATATCCTGAGTCCACCCAGCTTTCGCTCCCGTAAAGCTAAGTTGGTCTGAAAACAGACAGATGTAAAGATAGTTTCGTCTGGGATCTGACTTCCTTCTTACAGAATACTGTTGATCGCAACTGCGAGCTCACTGCATTAGCTTTACTACACCTTGATTCAATCTCACTAACTACATTATCATTCTGGGAGAACACACAACCTAAATACTTGAAATTATCGACCTGTTCTAGCTTTGTATCACCAATCTGACATTCAGTTCTGTTGAATTTCTTACCTACTGACATCAACTTAATCTTCGAGACGCTAATTTTCATACCATACTTATTGCACCTATTTTCAAGTTCCAAGATATTAGACTGAAGACTTTCGGCACAGTCTGCCATTAAGACCAAGTCGTCAGCATAGGCCAAACTGCTTACTACATTTCCACCTAACTTAATCCCTCCCTGCCATTGTATACCTTTCAGCAGATGATCAATGTAAACTACGAACAGCAAAGGTGAAAGATTGCAGCCTTATCTAACCCCTGTAAGTACCCTGAACCAAGAACTCATTCTACCATCAATTATCACCGAAGCTCAATTGTCAACATAAATGCCTTTGATTGATTTTAATAGTCTACCTTTAATTCCATAGTCCCCCAGTATGGCGAACATCTTTTCCCTCGGTACCCTGTCATATGCTTTCTCTAGATCTACAAAACATAAACACAACTCCCTATTCCTCTCGTAGCATTTTTCAATTACCTGGCGCATACTGAAAATCTGATCCTGACAGCCTCTCTGTGGTCTGAAACCACACTGATTTTCATCCAACTTCCTCTCAACGACTGATCGCACCCTCCCTTCCAAGATGCCAGTGAATACTTTGCCTGGTATACTAATCAATGAGATACCTCGATAGTTGTTGCAATTCTTCCTGTTGGGATTTTTTAATTGAAGAAAAAAAAACAGGCACAACTGATTCACCGGGAAGCCTGTATATTTTACTTCAGATTAATGAATCGCATTGCTTTGTTATGACGTCACGAGTAGCACTGTGTCGGTCTTGCGGAAGTGACGTCACCAATCGCGACTTCATGGCTTGGAGAAACAAAATATACAACCTCAGCATCTTGCTGCATCATGGCAGTGACCTATCCCACTCGTAGTCTACTATCAGTGAGTTGCTCGGCTCCATGGCTAAATGGTTAGCATGCTGACTCTTGATTAAAGGGGCCCAGGACTCGATCCTGGTCGGCGATTTTAAATTTATTTAGTTAATTCCCTTGGCTCTGGAGCTGGGTGTTTGTGCCGTCTTTATCATTATAATTGATCTTCACAGACACGCGGGTCGCCTACACGGTGTCAACTCGAAAGACCCGCACCAGACCTCTCTGGATGTCAAATGCCGTTATTACTCTATCAATGAGTTGTAACCTGAGTTTATGGAAAGGATTTTTAGGCATAAAGGCGCAAATGTCTTCTACCCCGCACAAGGGTTCTGCAGTGAGATAAGCGATCTGAACTATCAGAACCCCTAAACTGTATGCAATTCACCTACGTAACTGTAGAGCGACTAGAGGATACTTGCGCCTTGTTCAAATACCTTTGCATTCTAACGTGTTAGTGTCTAATAACCTTTCCCTATTAATAATATACCGCAGTTTTGTCATTTCTAGTCCACAAATAACTTTGCTCCATATCACAAAAAACAAAAAATTACTTATGCTGTTATTTTATGAGTGGAGGGCTATCCATTGATGCATTATGAGTTAATTTATGTTCCACACCGGCTTGACCACGCACTTGCAGGTACATTGATGCCTGGGCTGACAGCTGCTAGGAAAAGATGCGCGCGAAGCGGAATATTACTACTACTACTACTACTACTACTACTACTACTACTACTACTACTACTACTACTACTACTACTCCTACTACTACTACTACTACTAGGTACAACTATTAGGGACTGCTGCTACTACTACTACTACTACTACTACTACTACTACTACTACTACTACTACCACCACCACTACTACTAGAAGCTACTACTACTAGGGACAACTACTACTAGGCGCTACTACTACTAGGTACAATTACTAGGTACTACTAGGGACTACTACTACTAGAGACTACTACTATGTGCCGGGCTGAGTGGCTCAGACGGTTAAGGCGCTGGCCTTCTAACCCCAACTTGGCAGGTTCGATCCTGGCTCAGTCCGGTGGTATTTGAAAGTGCTCAAATACGACAGCCCCGTGTCGGTAGATTTACTGGCACGTAAAAGAACTCCTGCGGGACTAAATTCCGGCACCTCAGCGTCTCCGAAGACCTTAAAAAGTAGTTAGTGGGACGTAAAGCAAATAACATTATTACTACTACTATGTACTACTAGGCGCTACTACTACTACTAGGGACTATTACTACTACTCCTACTACTACTACCATGGACTACTACTAGGCGCTACTATTACTACTAGGTGCAACTACTACGTACAACAACTACTACTACTAGTAGGTACAACTACTAGGTACTACTAGAGACTACTACTAATAGGGGCTACTACTAGGTACAACAACTACTAATACTACTACTACTACTACTACTACTACTACTACTACTACAGTATTGACTACTACTACTGCTGACTATTACTACTAGTACTACTAGGGACTACCACTACTACTACATTGTGCGGTTTAGGTCACGTAGCCATCAGTTTTCATTCGGGAAATAGTGGGTTCGAACTCCACTGTCAGCAGCCCTGAAGATGGTTTTCCGTGTTTTCCTATTTTCACGCCAGACAAATACCCGGGCGCTTTCTTCCCACTGCTGGCCCTTTCCTATCCCATTGTCGCGACGAAAAGCAATTTGTTAAAAAACTACTACCCCCTAAAAATTTTTTTTGGGTCTTTCAGACTGTTACGCGATATCTCAGCCCAAGGAGATTTGAAGCTGTAATTTGTCTTTGTGGAAGAGAAATGGTACACCACGGAAAACCATTCTCAGGACAGCCGACCAGTCTCCCCACCTCCCGAATGCAGAGCTGCGAGACTAGTAAAATTAGCCACTGTTGAGTCAAGGCCAGTCTGCTTGGTGCGAAGCACTAACTCACACATGTCAAGTAGTGAAAGGGACCCTGAGAAAGAGATGGGCCTGCAACTGGTAGTGCAGCTGTCAGCGATCTGCTGGTGAGTATTAAGTAGTGTGGAGCCTATCTGTCCTTACCGTATCAGCAAGAGGTTCACTGTAGGCTTAACTTCCAGGATCGGGTTAATAGACATGGTGTTTCCGAAACACTCTGAAACACTTCTCTATGGAACTATGAATTTTCGATTTTTCTTAACTTTAGGGCAGTTACTATACATTAAGCAACTCCGCCCAATGTAAGTACAATTTTCGAAGTGGATTCTACATAAAACTGTAGGGAGCGTAGAAGCCGAGTGACATAATCATTGGCCTCTAACTAAGGTGGTCATAGTTCGAATCTCAGCAAAGGCATGTAGAATTTTTAAAATGAAAAGGCATGCCTCTGTGGTTAGGTTTCTACGTACAACTGGATATTGCTATGATCACGATATTAACTGTCACATAAAATTTCGAAGTCCGCCTCGGTGGTGTAGTGGTTAGTGTGATTAGTTATCACCCCAGGAGTCAGGCTCTGCTACAAAATTTGAAAAGTGGTATGCGGAGTGGAACGGGGTCCACTCAGTCTCGGGAGGTCAACTGATTCCCGCCTCAACCATCCTTGAAGTGGTTTTCCGTGGTTTCCCACTTCTTCTCAAGGCATCCTTCCCTCTTCCTTGCCTATGCCTTACAATCTCCCATCCTCCACAAAGAGTCCTGTTCTGCATAGCAGGTGAGGCCGATTGGGTCAGGTACTGGTTCTCCTCCCCAGTATCCCCAACCAAATATCTCATGCTCCAGGACTTTACACCTGAGGCGGTAGAGGTAGGTTCCCTCGCTGAGTCCGAGGGGAGAAACCAAACCTGGACGGTAAAATGACAACATATGTTTTTTTTGTGATATCGGAAGCCAACTCACTTTCAACTCAGTTAATAACAAAAAAATAAAATTGTCTAAAGTGGACTTGCAGGAATAGATGCACTTGGATCTGACGAATGAATGCCGTATTTTTATTTCTTAATAAGTTAACCTAGTGAGCCTCCGTGGCTCAGGCGGCAGCGCGCCGGCCTCTCACCGCTGGGTTCCGTGGTTCATATCCCGGTCACTCCATGTGAGATTTATGCTGGACAAAGCGGAGGCGGGACAGGTTTTTCTCCGGATACTCCTGTTTTCCCTGTCATCTCTCATTCCAGCAACACTCTCCATTATCATTTCATTTCACCTGTCATTCATTAATCATTGCCCCAGAGTAGTGCGACAGGCTTCGGCAGCCGGCACAATTCCTATCCTCGCCAATAGATGGGGGCTTCATTAATTCCATTCCTGACCCGGTCGAATGACTGGAAACAGGCTGTGGATTTTCAGTAAGTTAACCTAGATTTTTTTGCTTATTGTAAGTGCAGGGCCGCTCATCTAATTCTCGTCGTGGAACGCGGAGCCAGTAATGACAGTGACCGCGCTGAAGGAAATGGACCAGTCTGGTGGAGCGAATTTGGATCTTCTCGGCCGTGCTAGAATGTCTAACGTGGGAAAGAGGAGCCTGACCGAGAAGAAATATGTTAGAAAAAAAAGGTCGATGTTTAATAAGGTTACTGGAAGGTATAATATAAACCAAACCCCATGGCGCAAGAGCCCCGAAGGCCCATGGCCTACTAAGCGACCTCTGCTCATCCCGAAGGCCTACAGATTACGTGGTATCGTGTGGTCGGTACGACGAATCCCCTCTGCCATTATTCTTGTGAAAAGCATAATATTGGGGGTGATTTTGTTGTAAATAGTGGACAGAATACATGAGATTTCTGAGAAAGAGGTATTCAAATCAGGAATCGACGAGATAGCCTACCAGCTCACCAAAGATATCTATAACGAACTGTCAATAACTTTCACATCCAAGCTAAGACAATGTGTCTAGGTGGCGAAATACTGAGATGGGGGTAGCACAGGGTGGGGTGTTATCACCACTTCTGTTCTCCCTATACATGAATGACCTATCAGAACAACTGACGAACTGTAAATATCACTTATACGCTGACGATATCCAATTGTTTATTCATACCAAGCCGAATGACATACAAGAAGCAACCATGAAATTAAACGAAGACTTATTTAACATTAACGAATGGACTAGTAGCCACTGCCTGAAAGTAAACCCATTAAAATCGCAAGCCATCATAATAGGATCTAGAAAAGCGCATGCCAAGTTAGAAAGCATCAACGTACCGGTTGTCAAGATCAATGAAACACCTATAGCACTGAAAGACTCCGTTAAGAACCTTGGAATAATTTTTGATAAGTATTTAAGTTGGCCAGAGCACGTAACAAAAATTTGTCAACGTGTATTCGGTTCATTACACTCACTATACAAACTGAGAGATTTTCTACCTGTCAAAACCAGGAAACTGCTCATTCAAGGACTAATACTACCAATATTTGATTATGGTGATGTAGTCTATAATAACATAAGTTGTTCACTTGGTTCTAAACTTCAACGGGCGCATAATGCCTGCATTCGATTCATTCTAAATGTTCCGCTCCATTCCCACATCAGCCCATTCCTCCATCTGCTGTCCTGGTTAAGATTATGTGATAGACGTAAATACCATGCTGTTTCTCTTCTTCACAAAATACTGCGAACAGGTAAACCACATTATCTGAGAACAGATTTCAACTACCTCTCTCCCTCAAGCAGAACACCCTCAAGGTCATCAGTACAAACCCTGTTGTCCATCCCCACTCATCACAGTAGTACGTTTAACAAGTCATTTGTACCGGGGACCATACGTTCCTGGAATTCTCTCCCGGCTGAAATTAGAGACATAAGCAACCTAAAGCTATTCAGAAGAATGTGCTGGAAATTTTACCTACACTCAGATTGATTTACTCTTAGAAGTACCCTTAAATTTTAGATTATTAAGTTAAATGAATAAAATGTCAATGTAAGGTTAGAAACATTATAGTTTATATTTTTCGAGATATAGCTCTAATAATAGTAATTATTATAAATTAATTTTAAAATGTTAAAATGATTTTTATGATGCTTTACATTTCATACAAATTACATTTCACATTAACTTTAAATTATAATTAACTTATTTTTTAAGTAGTTATAATGTTCAGTATATTATGTTTATACAGGTGCATAATTATATGGTTTGGCATAATAGCAGGCTTCATAGCCTGATCCCCGCCATGTACAGAAAGACATTAATAAATAAATAAATAAATAAATAAATAAATAAATAAATAAATAAATAAATAAATAAATAAATAAATAAATAAATAAATAAATAAATAAATAAATAAATAAGACATTACTGTACAGTAATTCGACCTGAAGCATGCAGCATAATGCCTCTCAATGAATAAAAAAGATCTCGCAGAACAACCAGAAGCCAAAGAAAGGAAGATTCCAAGGAAGATCTTGGGCCCAGTAGAGGAAATTAGAGAATATAGGGGAAGGTATAATCAGGCACGCCGACTTTGGGTAATTATTGGGGGGGGGGGGCTGATAAACATGAACAGAGGCATGTGAAATTAGGAACAACTATCAATGTAAATCTTCTTTACTATATATAAAAATGGATGTATGTGTGTAAATGACACATCTCCTCCTAAACCACTGGAGCAATTTCAACCAAACTTGGTACACTTATGAATTACTATATGGAGACGAGCACTGTGGAGGTAAGCCATCCATAGTTCCCTTAGGGGTGTGGTTAGAGGGGGGGCAATTTATAAAAATAATCATAAAAAGGTATCGAATGCACATTTTTGGGGTCGCTGAGATGAATGGTGACACTCCCGACTTTTAAAAGTCGAAGTTCAGCTCCCTTTCGTGTGGGGGGGGGAGTGAGGGGGAGTGTTAAAAAAATTAAACTAAAATAGTGTCGAATACATAGTTTTCGGGGTCATCGAGGTGAATAGTACACTCCGAATTTTTAGTATAAGGAGACAAACCACGTGGGGGTAAGACAGCCCAGGAACCCTTACGGGCGGGGAGCGAGGGGGCTTAGATATTAAAATTATCGAAAGTAGTGTCGAATCCATACTTTTCGGGCTCACTGAAATGAATAATGACACTCCGAAATTTTAATGTGCAAGTTCAACCCCTTCGGGGTGGGAGCGATTGGGGAGTAACTTACACTGACTGACAGAGCAAATGCAACACCAAGAAGGAGTGGTCAGAACTTTATGCCAATTGCAGGGTAGACTGACGTCACTGAGGTATGCTCATGATGTGAAATGCGCCGCTGTGCTGCGCATGTAGCGAACGATAAATGGGACACGGCGTTGGCGAATGGCCCACTTCGTACCGTGTTTTCTCAGCCGACAGTCATTGTGGAACGTGTTGTCGTGTGCCACAGGACACGTGTATAGCTAAGAATGCCAGGCCGCCGTCAACGGAGGCATTTCCAGCAGACAGACGACTTTACGAGGGGTATGGTGATCGGGCTGAGAAGGGCAGGTTGGTCGCTTCGTCAAATCGCAGCCGATACCCATAGGGATGTGTCCACGGTGCAGCGCCTGTGGCGAAGATGGTTGGCGCAGGGACATGTGGCACGTGCGAGGGGTCCAGGCGCAGCCCGAGTGACGTCAGCACGCGAGGATCGGCGCATCCGCCGCCAAGCGGTGGCAGCCCCGCTCGCCACGTCAACCGCCATTCTTCAGCATGTGCAAGACACCCTGGCTGTTCCAATATCGACCAGAACAATTTCCCGTCGATTGGTTGAAGGAGGCCTGCACTCCCGGCGTCCGCTCAGAAGACTACCATTGACTCCACAGCATAGACGTGCACGCCTGGCATGGTGCCGGGCTAGAGCGACTTGGATGAGGGAATGGCGGAACGTCGTGTTCTCCGTTGAGTCACGCTTCTGTTCTGTCAGTGATATTCACCGCAGACGAGTGTGGCGTCGGCGTGGAGAAAGGTCAAATCCGGCAGTAACTGTGGAGCGCCCTACCGCTAGACAACGCGGCATCATGGTTTTGGGCGCTATTGTGTATGATTCCACGTCACCTCTAGTGCATATTCAAGGCACGTTAAATGCCCACCGCTACGTGCAGCATGTGCTGCGGCCGGTGGCACTCCCGTACCTTCAGGGGCTGCCCAATGCTCTGTTTCAGCAGGATAATGCCCGCCCACACACTGCTCGCATCTCCCAACAGGCTCTACGAGGTGTACAGATGCTTCCGTGGCCAGCGTACTCTCCGGATCTCTCACCAATCGAACACGTGTGGGATCTCATTGGACGCCGTTTGCAAACTCTGCTCCAGCCTCGTACGGACGACCAACTGTGGCAAATGGTTGACAGAGAATGGAGAACCATCCCTCAGGACACCATCCGCACTCTTATTGACTCTGTACCTCGACGTGTTTCTGCGTGCATCGCCGCTCGCGGTGGTCCTACATCCTACTGAGTCGATGCCGTGCGCATTGTGTAACCTGCATATCGGTTTGAAATAAACATCAATTATTCGTCCGTGCCGTCTCTGTTTTTTCCCCAAATTTCATCCCTTTCGAACCACTCCTCCTTGGTGTTGCATTTGCTCTGTCAGTCAGTGTATATAAATAATAGAAAATAGTGTCGAATCCATAGTTTTCGGGGTCGCTGAGATGAATAGTGACTCTCGGGCCTTTTAATATCAGGATACACACAACGTGGGGGTAGTACACTCTAGGAACCCTTAGGGGAATAGAGGGGGGGGGAAGGGGCGAGGTGTCTGAGATATAAAAATCATCGAAAGTAGTGTCGAATCCATACTTTTCTGGGTCGCTGAGATAAATAGTGACACTCCGGAATTTTGTTAAGTCCAAGTTCAGCCCCCTTCGTAGTGGGGGGCGATGGAAGAGTGATACATAAAAATAATCGAAAATAGTGTCGAATCCATAGTTGTCGGGATCGCTGAGATGAATAGTGAGACTCCGGATATTTTATAAGTCCAAGTTCATCACCCTTCGGGGTGGGGGGCTAGGGGGGAGTGATATATAAAATTAATCAAAAATAGTGTCGAATACATAGTTTTCGGGGTCGCTGAGATGAATAGTGACATTCCGGATTTTCAGTATCAGGAGACAAACCACGTGGGGGTAGGGCACCCCAGGAACGCTTATGGGAGGGGGTTGGGCGAGGGGTTGAGATATAAATATAATTGAAAGTAGTGTCATATCCATACTTTTCGGGCTCGCGGAAATGAATAGCAACACTCCGGAATTTTTTAATGTCCAAGTTCAGCCCTCTTCGTGGTGGGGGGCGATGGGGGAGTGATATATAGAAATAATACAAAATAGTGTCGAATGCATAGTTTTCGGGGTCGCTAAGATGAATAGTGACACTCCGAATTTTTTAGTATCAGGAGACAAACCGAAGTTTAGCCCCCTTTATGGTTGGGGAGGGGGATTGAGATACAATAATAATCGAATATACTGCCGAAACCATAGTTTTCCGGGTCGCTGAGAAGAATAGTAAAATTCCGGATTTTTAAAGTTCAACTTCAGCCCCCTGTGGCACACGGGGTGAGAAAGGGTGAAAAAATAAATTGTCAAAATTACCGAGATAATGGACGTGTGTATGTTCCAGTATGACTTTCAAGTATGACTTACTACCTGGAAAACATACTGTGGGAGTAAGACGCCTCTGGAACCACTAGGGAAGCGGGTGAAATATAATCCATATTAATAAATGGAAGTCAGTTTGGCGCGATCTGCAGTATATATATACTGTACTACATATATATATATAAACTAAGGCATAAAAATGAAAACGGACGTGAATTGGTGAGACAATTCTAGGCATCTTAGAAACTTAACACTTGGTACCAGACAAGTTGATAACTTCAGGATCCCTGAAAAATCTAAAATTCTCAGAATTCTCTGAGGAGGACACGCTGGGAGTTTTAAATCTGCATAAGAACACGGTCGGCGATATTTATCCAGAACGATAACCTATAGGTTTCATGGGCTTAAAAGTTTCCTGAAAGTCCTAATGTTTAACCTCCTCCCCCATATCAAGATGGCAGCACAATCTCCCAGACGAGTTAGAAAATAGATATTTGGCAAAATTATACCTTTTAGCCTGTAACCGACGGAAAATTTACGAGATGTTTAAAAATTTTATTTTTTGCCCCCGAAAAATATCGAAGTATGGAGGCAATTTTAATGACGGTGCAGACCTTTCTTTTGAGGTATTTCGTGGCTAAACAGTAAGTCGTATCACAAAACGGATGGCACGATATTGATTCAATTTGGAGTGATCTACAACTTTCGTCCTATGACGTTAAATTTGGCTCTACTTCTGGATTTACCTAAAATTTGCACACTGTACACGATGGTTTGATTCACTTATAGGAAAGAAGGGTCATCAAATTCTACACGAATATTGGCCCACCCAGTAGCCATATGTGAGCCATGTTCTATGTTTGAACCTGTCGCGTAAGTATCTGAAAAGTAATTCACTGTGTGAAAACCTTACACAAATTTCACCCTATTCAACGTTTCTAAAACAATCTCAGGTTTAAATAGAGAAGATATGAGGAAATATCATAGGGCCAGCTATTTAGATCGCTAAATGAGGCCAGAGGCGTCTTTTCGTACAATTTGTTTTTCGATATGATGCACCGTTTAGCAGCAGTTATTCTGTAAATGAAGGTAAACATGCATATACTTCCGTATGTCGATCTAGATATATTCATTTAAGTCGATTTGTAGCGATCTAGAAGGGGTGTGTCTGACATTGTAATTAATACTTTACAAATCAATAGTGACTATCAACAGGAGTGCGTCTGCTGTTGTAATCAGTACTCCCCGCATCGACTTTAACTGGCAGTAGGAATGGGGTCCTCCTCCAAACATGTGTAAAATTGTAATTAATAATTCCTTCTCGATTTGACTAGCAGAAGGCAAGGGAGCGTGCATTTTTTCAAAACGCTTTACCTGATTCTCTTTATCATTAGGTATAGGTGCCCCCTTGCAAGGGTGCCCCCGATTATAAACAAATTTACCCATCAAAATGTGACTTACGTTACGCATAGTGAATTGCGGTAGACAAGTGGACCTGTCGTTATCATGACAGCTCCGCAACTGGCACATTACATTGGAAACAACGTCTGCGGACCTCCCTATGCTTTTTCTAGGATAACTCCAAGAGACATGCAATTTAAAAATTCTTTTTCACTTCATGTACAGTAATTTACTTCGATATCCATATATAATGTAGAATACCGTAGCGAACCACGGGTACATTTGCTAGTATACTGTACATATAAAATAACAATATTAACAAAGAAACAGAACAAGAGCTTGTTTCTCAAATACATTTTTGAACGAGTTTTCACA
This sequence comes from Anabrus simplex, assembly GCF_040414725.1. NCBI lineage: Eukaryota > Metazoa > Arthropoda > Insecta > Orthoptera > Tettigoniidae > Anabrus > Anabrus simplex. The sequence goes on along the minus strand of NC_090269.1, from coordinate 43,355,049 downwards.
TGTAAACAGAAAAATAGAACTTGATTCATAAATATTTTCAGGAATGTTTTATAAACGAAGCTATGAGAAATTAATCACAAGTAGAATAATTAGAACTTGCTTCATAAATACATAGGGGCTGCCTGGCCAAGGCGGTAAAGGCGTGCTCGGTTCGCCCGGAAGGACGTGGGTTCGAATCCCCGTCAGGAAGTGGTAAAATTTAAGAAACGAGATTTCCTCTTCCGGAGGGGCATATAGCCCTGAGGTTCACTCAGCCTACACCAAAAATGAGTACCAGGTTAATTCCTGGGGCAAAGGCGGCCGGGCGCAGAACTAACCACTCTACCCCATCAAGTGCCGAGGTTACGGATAGTGGAAGCCTTTACCTTCCACCCCTCCAAGGGCCTTCATGGCCTGTATGGAAATGACTTTGACTTCATAAATACATTTTCTTAATAAATGTCTTATTAAGGTGTATTATGCATTTCATGACACGAAATGTGAAAAATTCTACCACCAGATGTAGGCCTCTGCTTGAACAGTTTCCATTGGGAAATGTAGTTCTCTGAAGGAATGTCCGCTTTATAATCTCATTTCTTGATATAAAACCATCCACCACCTTCTCCTAATTTAACGCCTTAGCAGCCTCCGAACTCCACGTTTAAGGGGACTTAACATCTAGGAGGAGAATGTTTGGAGCGGCAAAATGGCACTCTGGCCCCCTAAGATCACTTTTGGGGGACAGAGGGTTTTCTTTCTAAGGTCACTTAACACGAGTGAGACCAGAAAGATTTTCCACTCGAATCTTCGCCTACTTTCTGAATAAGAAACCTAAAGGGGTTTGGTTCACCGAGATGGAAAAGGATTTACAGGAATTGGGAATCTTACGTGATGACATCTTGCAACGTAACACGTTAAAGAAGAAACTTGAAGGTCTACGGAGTTTTCGAACAAAACCTAAAATGAAGACAGGCAAGACGTGGACCAATGAAGATTTTTTAAATATATTTGTCGGTACGTCAAAAACTCATGGGGAACAAAATTCTGGAACTTCGGGATCTCCAAAACCCGTAAAAGTAGTCGAACATAATCCCTACAACGTATTACTATTATTACCGTTTTTGTCTTGTGATTTAACACTCGCCCAGTACTCTCGCATCCTTCTTTGGTGAGCTGGACGCTTTAAGGTCGTATTGTGATTGTCATCTTCATCGCTCCAGTTGATTGTGTGCGGCGTGTACTAAGGAGGCAGGGGCCGCAGGTCGGAGTTCGGAAGGCCCAGCAACTCAAGGTAATGGCAGAATTTTCTTAACATGTGATAGCTCCGGCAGACAGCTTGAAGGGAAGGTTTCAGACATCTTTTATTCATGTAAAGTTCTAATTTCATGGTTTAAGTGTAGATTTTCTTCAAATTTGAGGACTCTGTTCATATCCCTGCTGGGAAACATGTAATGTAAGGGAAGAAATAGTGAATACCCTCTGTTGATTCCAATTCAACTTGGTATGGGGTGATTAAAATTTGTAGTCATATAAACTTTTAACACTCTTTTGGAATTTAATGCTTTTCATGTAGCCACCCCGGCGTAGAATAGGTTTAGCCTCTTAGCACTTAGGGTTTGAAAACCTTCTAGAATGAGTGTAGGTGTGTCGCCTCATACCCTTTTGTTCATGGCCAATCATGTTCACCCTTTTTCTTTTTACAATAAGGCCATTTAGAATGGGCACTTATTGCCCCTGTTTATGTTTCTGGAAAAGAAAGTGAAAAACTGTTGAGCAGAAGAGAAGCCCAAAACAGGGCTAAGCGACTGTAAATAGCTTATTTGAAGATTGTCAGGTATCACCTTGAGCAGTGTAAGAAATTTATACCTCTGAGAGGCTGGACTGTATTAATTTTGGAGATCAGACTCCTTGGCTAGGGAAGCTAGTGGAGCAAATGTGCTCTTATAAAATAGCGTATCTGTTTCAGAGCTATAATGCTTATCTCTTCGTACATTATCATGTTGATAATTCTCTCTGGTTTTGTACCTGATTTCGGACTTTAAGTCATTGTTGTTGGAACTGTCGAGCTCATTATTATATTGTTATCGTTTATTCAGATCTTCTATCGATCAAAATTTAAGCTCAAAGAAGAAAGGAAAGAAATAAAATTGCAAAATTTAGTGCATTAACTTATACTCTGGTCAATTCCTTGTCCGCCCACTCACCCCAGCACCTTCTTACACCTCTGTGAGCCACGGAATTTCCGTATCAATAATGTTAATGATTTTATGTTCCACTAACTACTTTTAGAAGAAAGCAACGGGAAACTACCTCACTCCTCATTTCCCTAGTACGCCTGTTCAGTGATGTCTAGGCCATCTATGACAGCTGATGGCGGAGCTGTTGGGGATCCAACCAGCCTTCGGGCTGAAGACTAAACATACAACTACTTTTACGGTTTTTGGAGACTCCATCGTGCCGGAATTTAGTCTAACAAGAGTTCTTTTACGTACCAGTAAATCTACCTACACGAGTCTGACGTATTCGAGCGCCTTCAAATACCACCGGACTGAGCCAGGATCGAACCTCCGAAGTTGGGCCCAGAAGGCCAGCGCTCTACTGTCCGAGCTCCTCAGCCCGGCACACCAAGTGGTTAGCTCTACGTCTGGCCACCTTTGCCCCCTGGATTAAAAAAAAAAGTGCTTTACGTCGCACTGTCACAGACAGCTCTTACGGCGATGATAGTACAGGAAAGAGTGGAAAAAAGCGACAGTGATCTTAATGAAGGTTTACTCCCAACATTTGCCTGGTGTGAAAATAGGAAGTCACGGAATATATCTTCGGGGCTGCCGACATGGTCGATCGAAACCAGTATCTCCCGAATGTAAGCTGACAGCTACGTTACGCAAACCACGCAGTCACTTGCTCGATTCCCTGGAATTTACCTGTTACTTATTCCTAGTGTAGACTGAGTGAAACAGGAGTGACCATCTCGTTTCTTAATTTATCGACTTCTGATATCAAATCGATCCCCTTATTCTTCAAGGCGAACCAAGCCCTGCTTCACCGCCTCGGATAGGCAGCATCCTACGGATGACACAGACTTCTAGGAAATCATCTCTTACGCTAAGTACCTGCTCCCCACCCAGGGGCACAAACTTTCCGAGTTGTTCAAGGCAACTGCAAGCCTCACGTTGCTTCCACTGATTACTGACTGGCTCCATTCTCCCTTTTACCTTTCCGGGTCTACTTTAATTCTTTTGTAGTCGCGACATCATTAGGTTTACGAGGTCAAGGTAGACAAGGTTCACTTTCTCCGCCGGATATCCCGAGTATTAAAGGACTACAAACTCTTTCTCTACCTTCTTCACTAATAAGTAGGGCTCGGAAGTCGAAAACCTATAAATTTCCTAAAATACCTATCGAAAGACCTAAAAATCTAAAAAGGACCTAAATGGCAAAAAGAACCTAAAAATGGCAAAAAGGACATAAAATGGCAAAAAGACCTAACAATGGCAAAAACGACCTAAAAAGGACCTAAAATTGCAAATAGGATCTAAAATGACAAACGGACATAAAATGGTAAGAAGGACCTAAAATGGAAAAAAGGACCTAAATGTCAAACAGGGCCTAAAATGGCAAAAAGGACCTAAAATGGCAAAAAACAACTAACAATGGCAAAAAAGACGTAAAAGGGCAAAAAGAACCTAAAAATGGCAAAAGGGACCTAAAATGGCAAAAGGACATAAAAATGACAAAAAGGACCTAAAAGTGCAAAAGGACCTAAAAATCTAAAAATGATTTAAAATGGCAAAAAGGACCTAAAATCGAAAAAAGGACCTAAAATGGCAAACGGACCTAAAATGGCAAAAAGGACCTAAATTGGCAAAAAGGACCTAAATGTCAAGAAGGGCCTAAAATGATCTAAAAAGGCAAAAGGGACCTAAAATGGCAAAAGGACATAAAATGACAAAAAGGACCTAAATATCTAAAAATTATTTAAAATGGCAAAAAGGACCTAAAGTGGCAAGAAAGACAACAATGGCGAAAGGGACCAAAAATGGCAAAAGGACATAAAAATGACAAAAAGAACATAAAAATCAAATAAGGACCTAAAATGGAAAAAAGGACCTGAAAATGGCAAAAAAGACTTAAAAATGCGATCCAAATTCATTCTTAATTTAACTTTTAATTACGTATTTAATGTTTAAAAATGCAAAATTCTGATGTGCAGCATACAGCGCTAAAACATATGACAATCTTCTTATTTCAGTCATTGTATATTTTTAGATTATTATAATTTAATATAATTTTAAAAAAAGGAATGCCATGTTTGTTAAAAAGTACTTGCAGAATTTAGAATGAAATATTTTTTTGCACCTAGAATGAATTCAGCACACCCGCAATGGAGAGCCTGGAGAAAGAAATTGAAATTATTATAACTGGAATCATATTTGGCTTAAGGCGACACCCTGGAGATAAAAATATATTTTTACCTAATGCATGGATTTTCACGAAATTTTTGTGGGAATTTCGGCTACATAAAAGTAGAGATATCACGAACATTTCTTTCATATACAATTAATAGTTTTTCCTAAATATTTCCTTAGAAACTTTAAATTCCATTTTTTCATGAAATTTAATTAACATGTTAATGTAAATTCGTAGTTAGGTAGATACTACTTCGTTTAAAAGCACTACGTATATATTTTTCTGTACATAATTTATATAAGGAGATGTATATCGTACTAACGTTTGTGTAATTTTTACGTTCTTAAAATTTGGACTTAAATCCTTACTACTTGAAAAAATTCTGCAATCAAAAATTCCATACGCAGGTTTCTTAATATAGCTGTGATACATATACCACACAAATTTTGTTACATTTGGCAGAATATTATGGGAGAAAAATGGGATTTAAATGTAAAGTTACACTTGGCAAACAAAGCATTATTACAGTGATAAATTGTTTGAATTCAGCGGAATAACTTCGTGACAAGAAAAAATAAATTCAAACCTTTCAATTTCGGTCATAAAAAATTCACCAAAATGATCAAAATATCGATTTTTACCTCTGGAGTGACGCCTTAACCACACTAGGATCACAGAAATTGAAATTCGAAAACCTTACTTCAGCTGATTTTGCGATATATTACAATAATCATCTCCAGGTTCTCCGGTGTAAAAAGGATTTACAGACAACACGTTGGAAAATATCGAGAAACTTATCTCCACACCAAGGGATGATAAGGGCTTATACTTGAATTAAGCGAGATCTTCCTCTTAAAAAAAATTGAAATTTTCATCTTCAATATTTCACTTATCTTGCTCATAATTAAATACCCCTGGTTTTCTTCAAGCATTAGTTTGGTTTTTTTTAAAATTTCATTTCCTCTTTTCAAATACGGTTCAAATATTTGTGTTTGCTAGAAAGAACATGTTTACCGATCTCGATAGCTGCAGTCGCTTAAGTGCGGCCAGTATCCAGTAATCGGGAGATCGTGGGTTCGAGCCCCGCTGTCAGCAGCCCTGAAGATGGTTTTCCGTGGTTTCCCATTTTCACACCAGGCAAATGCCGAGGCTGTACCTTAATTAATGCCACGGCCGCTTCCTTCCAATTCCTAGGCCTTTCCAATCCCATCGTCGCCGTAAGACATATCTGTGTCGGTGCAACGTAAAGCAAATAGCAAAAAAAAAAAAAAAGAAGATGTTTTAGAGGTGACGGATGAACTAATGATTCGAACTGAGAATGGACAGTAAAAATGTAGTCGAAAAAAGTTGAAATTGCAAAAAAATAGCGGTTGAGACCTAAACAAAGGATAAAAAGAACCAATAACCCAGAAAACGGCGAAAAAGGTAAAAAAAGACAAATAAAACCCACCGTGTTCTGGCCTACAATGACCCAGAATGAACACATATTATGTCGGGCCTTGTCTTCGGTCACTCGAGAAAAAAAAAATGTTTCCTCAACTTCCATGCCTTACTGAGTTAGCCGTATTGCTTCCACTGATTACTGACTGGCTCCATTAATGTCACTGGATAGTATAATATAAACCAAACTCCAGGGCGCAACAGCCCCAAAGGGCCATGGCCTACCAAGCGACCGCTGCTCAGTCCGAAGGCCTGCAGATTACGAGGTATCGTGTGGTCGGCAAAACGAATCCTGTTTGCCGTTATTCTTGTGAAAAGCATAATATTGGGGGTAAGTTTGTTGTCAAAAGTTGGTAGAATACATGGGATTTCTGAGAAAGAAGCATTCAAATCAAGAATCACCAAGACGGAAATAGCCTACCGACTCACCAAAGATATCTATAACAAACTGTCAATACCTTTCACATCCAAGCTTAGACATTGCTGTACAGTATATGCAGCAGATTGCCTCTCGATGTATAAGAAAGGTCTGGCAGAATTACTAGAAGCCAAATAAAGGGAGATTCAAAGGAAGATCTTGGGCCCAGTCGGTGCGACGTATATTTACAATACCTGTATTTGTACTATCCAGCACTCCCTCAATTTATGAAACAAAGTATTTCTATCTCTTGTACAATAATAAATCACAATTAAAAGAAATATTTTGATATACAGATTTTAATTGTCTATTTTTTAATTGATCATTATAACACGAACCATATGATGATTTAAGTTTTTTCTTTTGCAGGTCAGTGTAGATGTCTTCTGGACTGGATGTGGACTACCTTCTGTCAGAATCAACGCTGAGTATGCCGTCGTCTTCGCTCAAACCTCTTCGTCTTTCGGGCCCACCTCCATTGCTAAAGGGTTGCCTTGTAGTCCTGTGCCCAATGGTGTGGTACAGTTGGTTCAAAAAATTCTGATCAGGCTTGACTCAAGCCTAGTTTTATCTTATTATTTAGAGATAACTTTGATCAACCTCCAGTGGCTTCAGAGACGATGAAAGGTGTGTTACAACCACTGTGTTCCACCTGGGTCCTGCACTGCTTCAACTCTTATATCGAACTGCTGCAGTCATAATTTGGTCATATTTTGTTACCTTTCGACACTCACGACATTAGTGCGACTGAAATTGTGATGTCTCATTTTCAGAATTCAATTTTGAGTTGACTATAATAATAATAATAATAATAATAATAATAATAATAATAATAATAATAATAATAATAATAATAATAATAATAATAATAATAATAATAATAATAATAATAATAATAACAATAATAATAATAATAATAATAATAATAATAATAATAATAATAATAATAATAGAGTTGGCTATGCAGTTTGGGTCACGTAGATGTCAGCACTAGTGGTTTAACGTCGCACTAACACATAAAAGGTTCTCAGTGACGGCAAGATGGGAAAAGGCCTTAATTATTGCACAGCCTGGTGTGAAAATGGGAAACTGCGGAAAACCATCATCATGACTGCTGACGGTAAGTTTAGAACCCAGTATCTCCCGAGTGCAAGCTCAAAGCTGCGCGACCCTAATCGCACGGCCAACTCACTCAGTATAATAATAATAATAATAATAATAAACGTATGGCCTCACCTACAGTATGCAGACATTTTGGTTAGGTGCCATGTAGACTGCCTTCACGTCAATTTCGATTTCTCGTTTGACTTTATCAGAGTTTGCCTAATGGAGCTGGTAAACGCGCGATCGGTTCACTTGGAAGGTTGTGGGTTCAATTCCTCATCAGGCAGTCGAAAGTTTAAGAAACGAGATTTCCAATTCTGGAGAGATACATGCCCTTGAAATTCACAGAGTCTACACCAAAAATGAGTACCAGGTTAATTCCCGGGAGCAAATGCTACTGTGCTAAGACCTTAACCACTCTACCCCTATTACTGCCGAGATTATGGATGGTGGAATCGTTTACCCTCCACTTCTTCGAGGGTCTTAGTAACCTGCATGCATACAGGTTTACTTTACTTTATTCTAGGTGGTGACGTTGAGACTAGACCTCTGTCGGCGACCTATGGCCGAATTTTAATGAATTTTATCGGGTAAACACCAAATGTGTCACCAGGGATCTTTTACAGGCCGACATCGTACGACGTGGAGAGTCGAATGGTCCTTTCTTCCGCCCTTCAAATATCCGACTACCTCTGCCGGGTTTGAACCCGCTATCGTGGGAACTAGAGGCCGATACTCTGCCACCGATCCACAGAGGCACTTATACCTGATATAGAAATGTGTTATGCACATGTTTGTATACGTTGTTAATGTGTCTGAAAAAATATAAAGTTCATAATTTGAAATATTAAAACCGGCGCACTTTTGAAGGACCCTTTACATAATCCAAGCAGTATACGCAAATATGTAGTCTCTATTCTTCTTCCTTTACCGAGAAAGTGGGCATGCGGTTTGGGTCACGTAGCTTTCAACTTTCATTCGGAAGGTAATGGGTTTGAACCTCACTGCCGGCAATTTGAAGATTGCTTTCCGTGGTTTCCTGTTTTCATACCAGGCCCCTCTTCTAGGCCTTTCTTATCCCATCGTCGTCAAAAGGCCTATCTGTGTCGGTGCGACGTAAAGCAAATTGTAAGAAAAAAAAACTCTCTTCTTCTTCTTCTTCTTCTCCTCCTGATGATGATTATGAGGACGATGATGCTGATTTATAGTTTAAAGGGGTCTAAGTTCGAGGTTGTCATCCTCTGTAAATTCTTCAGCTGTAATATCCTTCTTGATACTGTACATGTCCTGAAGTTTGCTTTTAACAATAGTAGATTTATATAATAACTAGGAAGTTGAAGACCTACAAATTACCTAAAAGAGATCTATAAAATTACCTAAAATTATCCAGAGAAGGATCTAAAACTGGCAAAAACGACTTAAAAATTCGATCCAAATTCATTCATAATTTTAGGTTTAATCACATATTTAACGAAGGAATATAATGTTTAAAAAGGCAAAATTTTGGTGGCATGCAACATAAACTGCAAAAATACTTCTTCTTTCCGACATTATTTTTTGATAAACATAATTTAAAAAATGAATTCCATGTTTGTTAAACAAGTACTTAAACAATTTAGAATGACATTTTTCCCACCTAGAATGAATTCAGCGAACCCGCAATGGACAACCTGGAGAAGTAATTGAAATTAGTATAAGTGGAATTATATTTGGCTTAACCACAGTAGGGTTATAGAAATTTGGAATTCGGAAACCTTACATCAGTTAGATTTGCAGTATATCACAATAGTCATCTCCAAGTTCTTAGGTATAAAAGATCGTCGGTTTACAGACAGTACCGTAACTTGAGATACGCAGAGAAACGTCTCTCACCGGATGATAAGGGTTCATACTTGAAGCAAGTGAGAACATCCTCTTCAAAAACACTCCCATCAAAATTTTTCTGTTCAATACTTCACTTATTTTGCACATAATTTTATACCCCTGGTTTATTTCAAGCACTCGTTTCATATTTTAATATCATTTTTATTTAATATCGTAGGTTCAAATACCCCCTACATGTATTTACTTCACGAAATATGTTTTAAGAGGTGATGGATGAATAATGATGATTCGAATTGAGAATGGGCAGTAAAAATGAAATCGAAAGAAGCACAAGTCGCAGAAAGGTCGTTAAGATCTCAAACGGGCTAGAAAGGACTAATAACACAATAAACGCCGAAAAAGGCAAAAAGGGACACACAAAACTCATCATTTTCTGGCTTACAATGACCCAGAATGAACGTATATTATGTTAGGCCTCATCTTCGGACACTCGAGAATAAAAGGATTTTTCCTCGACTTCCGAGCCGTAATAATAACAAAACACTTTATCCATCAAGTGTTTCCTGTTCTTCCGCTCAGTTTACAACGTGTTCAGAAAGTAGGAGCAAAATGCATGTCACCATTCTCTGCGTTCATTATCATTCTAATGAGGGGAGTGGGCAGACAAGACAGCTGCTTGTATCTTTTTATTGCTTCTTTTCTTGTCTTTGTGATGGTCCGCTCAAGGAACGACACCTCGTCGCTCCCTATACATGAAACACGGCCCTAGAATATTTTGAATACTAACTTGGCATTAGTGAATTCCATCAGGGATCTTGGCGTACTTTTGAAGCGTCTTACTACTCACTAGAATGTTGTCCAGCTCCTTGGCTAAATGGTCAGCGTAGGCTCCGTGTTCGATTCCCGGCTGGGTCGGAGATTTTTACTTTAAATGGTTAATTCCATTGGCCCGGGGACTGGGTGTTTGTACTGTCCCAAGCACCCCTGTAACTTACACACCACACAAAACTATCCCCCACTAAAAGAACATGCAGTTTTCTATACATGGCAGATGCCAACCACCCGCGTCGGAGTGTCTGCCTTATAAGGGTTGCACGAGTCTAGAAATAGCCACATGGTTTCCCATTTTCACACCAGGCAAATGCTGGGGCTGTACCTTAATTAAGGCCACGGCTGCTTCCTTCCAACTCCTAGGGCTTTCCTGTCCCATCGTCGCCATAAGACCTATCTGTGTCGGAGCGACGTAAAGCCCCTAGCAAAAAAAAAAAAAAAAAAAAAAAAGAAATAGCCACACGAAATATACGTTAAGCCTTAAACAGACCTCATCGTGTTATTCTACAGGAGAAGCGTATGTGCCGCAATCGGGTTTCACCCTCTCCCTTCCTACTATTATTATATATCAGGTCATTCATTTCATCTTATTAAATCCTCTGATGAAGCTGATGTCAGGAAGGGCATCCGGTCATACTAAATCGCTATAGAGATTCATTTTCACTTCGTACTCGACCCCGTGGAGAAACGGGACAAGGGATGGACACATACACGCACTTGGGTAGACATCCTGTATGACGATTTGGCATTCCTAACTTCTCAGATATCCTTATGATGAAGTTATAATAAATAGGGAGGTCACAATAAATATCGCACATAAACACTAACTATGCACAAACAGAATATTGTGTACACCATTGCTGGTATTATTCTGGACACTCATTCAACCAAGTGATTGGTACTCTTGTCACTGGGAATGTTTACAACCATCTGAGGTTAAGAGGCACATGATTCAACTCACTGTGGTTTTTGCAGCAGGGCAACCCTTTCTACACATTCAGTCACGGCTCTTGTACAGGCAACCAGTATGTATTTAGGTATGAGTTGGTGGGCATGGTGTTACTCTATTGGGAATCAAGGCATAATGCATGGGAAGATCGACTCTTATACCAAGAATGATTTCCTGGACGAAGACTACAATCCGTGGATGCGTTCTGAAGGGTTGAAAGACGCCTGTGTGAAAGGATGTTCGCTGGTCGGTATGCTCCAGTGACGTCTGGGGATAATGGCAAGCTGTGCATAATGAAAATGGGAGCAACCCGCAATGTGCTCAAATTTACACTGACTGACAGTGACAATGCAACGCCAAGGAGGAGTGGTTCGAAAGGGATGAAAGTTGGGGAAAAAACAGAGACGGCACGGACGAATAATTGATGTTTATTTCAAACCGATATGCAGGTTACACAATGCGCACGGCATCGACTCAGTAGGATGTAGGACCACCGCGAGCGGCGATGCACGCAGAAACACGTCGAGGTACAGAGTCAATAAGAGTGCGGATGGTGTCCTGAGGGATGGTTCTCCATTCTCTGTCAACCATTTGCCACAGTTGGTCGTCCGTACGAGGCTGGGGCAGAGTTTGCAAACGGCGTCCAATGAGATCCCACACGTGTTCGATTGGTGAGAGATCCGGAGAGTACGCTGGCCACGGAAGCATCTGTACACCTCGTAGAGCCTGTTGGGAGATGCGAGCAGTGTGTGGGCGGGCATTATCCTGCTGAAACAGAGCATTGGGCAGCCTCTGGAGGTACGGGAGTGCCACCGGCCGCAGCACATGCTGCACGTAGCGGTGGGCATTTAACGTGCCTTGAATACGCACTAGAGGTGACGTGGAATCATACGCAATAGCGCCCCAAACCATGATGCCGCGTTGTCTAGCGGTAGGGCGCTCCACAGTTACTGCCGGATTTGACCTTTCTCCACGCCGACGCCACACTCGTCTGCGGTGACTATCACTGACAGAACAGAAGCGTGACTCATCGGAGAACACGACGTTCCGCCATTCCCTCATCCAAGTCGCTCTAGCCCGGCACCATGCCAGGCGTGCACGTCTATGCTGTGGAGTCAATGGTAGTCTTCTGAGCGGACGCCACGCCGGGAGTGCAGGCCTCCTTCAACCAATCGACGGGAAATTGTTCTGGTCGATATTGGAACAGCCAGGGTGTCTTGCACATGCTGAAGAATGGCGGTTGACGTGGCGTGGCGTGCGGGGCTGCCACCGCTTGGCGGCGGATGCGCCGATCCTCGCGTGCTGACGTCACTCGGGCTGCGCCTGGACCCCTCGCACGTGCCACATGTCCCTGCGCCAACCATCTTCGCCACAGGCGCTGCACCGTGGACACATCCCTATGGGTATCGGCTGCGATTTGACGAAGCGACCAACCTGCCCTTCTCAGCCCGATCACCATACCCCTCGTAAAGTCGTCTGTCTGCTGGAAATGCCTCCGTTGACGTCAGTCTATCCTGCAATTGGCAAAAAGTTCTGACCACTCCTTCTTGGTGTTGCATTTGCTCTGTCAGTCAGTGTATATTGAAGAAGTAGGAGACAATTTCGAGCGCTTACTCGTTAATCAGCTCGCTGCGATCTAGGACTGATTATTCGCCCACAATCCTGTCGTAACAGCTGGTAAACCCTCTAAACATGCAAACATAGTAGAGCACTTGGAATGTGATTTGAAAATCCACAGCCTCTTTCCAGTCATTCGATCGGGTCATGAATGAATGAATGAATGAATGAATGAATGAATGAATGAATGAATGAATGAATGAATGAATGAAGCCTCCACCTAGCGGGGAGGATGGAACTGTGCCGGCTGCCGAAGCCTGCCGCACTTCTCTGGGGCAATTATTAACGACTGACAGATGAAATGAGATGATATTGGAAAGTGTTGCTGGAATTAAAGTTGACAGAAAAAAGCGGAGTACCCTGAGAAAAGCATGTCCCGCTTCCGCTTTGTCCAGCACAAATCTCACATGCAGTGACCGGAATTTGAACAATGGAACCCAGTGGTGAGATGCCGGCGCGCTGCCGCCTGAGCGACGAAAGCCATCTGGAATGTGAAATGTGATAATTATTTACTACCGACGTCCATTATTGCGGCTCACGTTGGACTGAAGTAAAAACACAGAAAATTCTGTCATCACCAGAACACAGCACAACTGCCGTTGATCACCGCAGTCGCGGAGAACTTTATTGCACTTAAATTATCTTTATACCGTAACACTTAAGTGTCAACCAAGTTTTAAATCAGTTCCGATCATTCCTTTTATACGTGTAGCACGGTTGTATGCGTTCATTCCCCATTACCTCCTCATCGCTGGTTTGTCAGCAACGAATAGGATGTATTTCAAGCCAAGTACCTAATACACAGCAACTTATTTTTCGGTTGACAGGGAGATGTTTTCACGCTGGGGTAGAAGCTGCAAGTTGTAAAGATCCGAAGAAATTGGGATGGATTATTCACTAGGTATGATATACTCTGAACTTAATAACCAAGTTGGTAGTTTTAGGTGACAGTTGGTAATGTAATTCATAGCACCGATCCTCAAGTTTTACGTGCGTACGAAATGTTAGGACATAAATTTCACTTCAGAATTCGACATGGATTGGCCGCGATTTGAATCGTGGCCACCTTCGTGAGAATCATGCTCGTATATTGTATACAAAACAACCTATTTATGAGTGTAATAATATTTTGTATATTTCATTAATTACTTATTCTATCTGGTTTTTACTCTGTTGTAATTGGAGTCAAGATCTGTTGTGGATCCTAATAAATAAATAAATAAATAAATAAATAAATAAATAAATATTCTTGTTCGAACCCTTGACTTTTTTTTTTGCTATTGGCTTTACGTCGCACCGACACAGATATGTCTTATGGCGACGATAGGACAGGAAAGGGTAGGACTGGGAAGGAAGTGGCCGTGGCCTTAATTAAGGTAGAGCCCCAGCATTTGCCTGGTGTGAAGATGGGAAACCACGGAAAACCATCTTCAGGGCTGCCGACAGTGGGGTTCGAACCTACTATCTCCCGAATACTGGATACTGGCCGCACTTAAGCGACTGCAGCTATCGAGCTCGGTACTCTTGATTTTCACAATTTACTTGTTGTTACGAAAGGTGATAATCACGGCATTCTTTCCTTTAGAACAACAATCAGCACCACTAGAGTACCTCTTACTTGTCTTGGTTCGATTTTCATTTCCATAGTTTACTGTAATAATATTAATAACAGTTTTACGTCTAACTACTTTTATGATTTTCGGAGACACCCACGGGAGTTCATTTACGTGCCGGTAAAACTACTGACACGAGGTTGGTTTATTTGGGCATTTTCAAATACCATCGAACTTAGCCGGGTCGAACCCGCGAACTTGGGCTCAGAAATCAATCAATCAATCAATCAATCAATCAATCAATCAATCAATCAATCAATCAATCAATCAATCAATCAATCAATCAATCGATCAATCAATCAATCAATCAATCAATCAATCAATCAATCAATCAATCAATCAATCAATCAATCAATCAATCAATCAATCAATCAATCAATCAATCAATCAATCAATCAATCAATCAATCAATCAATCAATCAATCAATCAATCAATCAATCAATCAATCAATCAATCAATCAATCAATCAATCAATCAATCAATCAATCAATCAATCAATCAATCAATCAATCAATCAATCAATCAATCAATCAATCAATCAATCAATCAATCAATCCTGATCTGCATTTAGGGAAGTCGCCCAGGTGGCAGATTCCCTAACTGTTGTTTTCCTGGCCTTTTTCTTAAATAATCGCAAAGAAATTGGAAATTTATTGAACATCTCTCTTGGTAAGTTATTCCAATCCCTAACTACCCTGCCTATAAATAAATATTTGCCCCAATTTGTCCTCTTGAATTCCAGCTTTATCTTCATGTTGTGATCTTTCCTACTTTTAAAGAAATTACTCAAACATATTCGTCTACTGATGTCATTCCACACCATCTCTCCACTGACAGCTCGGAATATACCACTTACTCGACCAGCTCGTCTCCTTTTTCTCAAGTCTTCCCAGCCCAAATTTTGCAACATTTTTGTAACACTACTCTTTTGACGGAAATCACCTAGAACAAATCGAGCTGCTTTTCTTTGGATTTTTTACCGCTCGAGTCGCTCAGTCCGCCTTTCCTTTGTTTGTGAGCACAGGAGTTAACGTTCTTCAACTGTACGAGGTATTCCTGGTGGCGTTATTATCTGTAGTTCTGTGACTTACAAGATTTCCTGTTTCGCAAGCAGTTATTGTTCCTTTTTGGTAGAGCAAATTATGCTCGGCGCTAGTAATTAAATTCCTAAGGCCAGGAAAGATACGTTTCATTAAGAACAAGTGTTCTTAAGGAGCAGCATAATTGTTTAAATGAAGCCTACTCTACGTGAATACACCACCGAACTATAAAGTACATTTAGCGGTTGATCTGTTTTTTAGCAGTTAGCTTTTTGTGGGGCTATCCAAGCCGTGTTTGGATTTTTGCCGGATGTCCTTCCTCGTACTCCATGAGTTTTCAGGTGGTGCAATTTCCACCCCAGGATTCACAGGTATTCTAACCTCGGTCGTCCGGGTAAAAATCCAACAGATAAGCCACTGTGAAGATCACGTCTCCCTATCAGCGCATTTAGAACCTCCATCCTGCCAAGACGACTTCTGCCCAGCCGAGCAACCTACATATAGGATTACGAAGTGTGAAAATGTCAGAGTAACGATTTCTTCAGTCGTATTACTTAGTTTCACGGTGGAATACGCTGCGTCTCATACTGAGCAGGTCCTGAACACGAGGCTGAGTGAAACTCGCTTCCAGCTCTTGTTAAAATCTTTGGACGGCCTGGGAATCGAACCCAAGACTACCACTTCAATACGAAGCTGATATGATTGGTTTTTCCTTCATCGCATCATTCCTACCTTTATGCACGGTCTGAAGACCATTTAATCTCAGTTTCGGACTTAGTCTGATGCCCCTCCTGTAACATGAGCTAGTCTATCGAAGATTCCACCGAAAGTCGGTGCGATTCGAGTGTGGGACACTCAGTTCGGGAGCCGAGTATCTAGATCACTGCACGAACGCATCTCTCCTTGTACTCGTCTACATAATATACTGTAATCAATCTGTAATACTCGTCTTTACGGTTGTTGTTTAATCAGGAATTGCATTCTCTTGTCACAATGAACAAGGGACCGGAAACAGGATTAATGCAATTAGGTACTGACATAATTTAGAACAAACGATTTATATAAATATCGGATTACTCTTTGCTCTCTGCTTTCAATGAACGTACTGTTGGCATAAAGAAGTCTTAGAGCTGGAGGTCATCCCAAAATCTGTGTAACGAAATAGTGTCACGCAACAGAATGTGTAACGCGATGTAACCTAGCAACAGTATCTCGAGAGCTGCACACGCCGTGGATATGTATATCATGGCCATCCATCAATACTTCACATCACATTCTGCACGGTTGCTAGGTAACATCGCGTCACACATTTTATTGAATATATTTATGATCATTTGATTTTAATAACACATGTAAATAATAATAATAATAATAATAATAATAATAATAATAATAATAATAATAATAATAATAATAATAATAATAATAATAATAGTCTAATAATAATAATAATAATAATAATAATAATAATAATAATAATAATAATAATAATAATAATAATAATAGACCCCTAATAATAATAATAAAAGCTTTACGTCCCACCAACTACTTTTTTGTTTTCGGAGACGCCCAGTTGCCGAAATTTAGTCCCGCAGGATTTCTTTCACGTGCCAGAAAATCTACCGACACGAGGCTTATCTGCAAATACCACCGGACTGAGCCGGGATCGAACCTGCCAAGTTGGGTTTTAAAAAGCCAGCGCTCTACCGTCTGAGCTACTTAGCCCGACAATAACACTTTGTCTCCATCTCTAAAACACGTTCCGGCACGTAGACTACTGTTGACAAAAGCTTCAGATTCGGCTCAAGGTTTCACGGTGCCATCTGCTCTCCTTAAAGCACTGCGCTCCAGTCGGTAGTGTATTTAAAATCAAGCAGAGTGCAGCGGTACACACTGAAACTCTACTAATGGAAATATTATACTGCATACACTACGCTACATGAGCAGAAATGCCTGTTGAACAAGAAATCAAATAAATAAATAAATAAATAAATAAATAAATAAATAAATAAATAAATAAATAAATAAATAAACTTAGACGTATCTTGGTTTGAATCTTACAGTGCACTATCCATAAAATGTTTTCTAATTTCAACGTCAAATCAGTGAATTAATAGCGCCCTTTTTGCTTGGTACAGTCGCATTATTCTTCACTTAATTCCAAATTCACATATTAATACATTCTTTACAACAAACGGGGCTCCACAAGCACATGGAATGGAGACTATAACTTTCCTGGCCGTATTTGTTTGCTACTCATTTCTGCTGTAAGCTGAGTGAACTCCAGCGCCATTCGCCTCACCAAAGGGTTTTTAAATTCTGGAATTCCTTACTGCATATTATTATTATTATTATTATTATTATTATTATTATTATTATTATTATTATTATTACTATTATTATTATTATTATTATTATTATTATTATTATTATTATTATTATTATTATTATTATTATTATTATTATACAAGGAGTAAGGCCTCTCCATAAGTTGAAACAGCTGCTGTATTTCCGACTGTGATGACATCCATTCTGAACGATTGTATATCCTTGTAGTTTTACCTTTTGGGAACAGATGTCCCTAACAGCTACTTTTTAGTGCTGCCTTGCGTCGAGAGACTATAACTATTATAGACCATGTTTGTGTTTGGAGGTTTAGTAACCTAAACTTTTTTGGGGGCTATTTCTAGCCGAGTGCAGCCCTTGTAATGCAGGCCTTCCGATGAGGTTGGGCGGCATCTGTCATGTGTAGGTAACTGCATGTTATTGTGGTGGAGGATAATGTGTGGTGTGTGAGTTGCAGACATGTTGGGGACAGCATAAACACCCAGCCCCCGGGCCACTGGAATTAACCAATGAAGGTTAATATCCCAGACCCGGCTGGGAATCGAACCCGGAACCCTCTGAACCGAAGGCCAGTACGCTGACCATTCGGCCAACGAGTCGGACATTCGCCAATCAAAACCCTTGATATCAAATTCTTTTCCTCCAATAAAAATGATATTACAGACTTGTTCTGGAACTAACTGCCAGCCCCTATAAAAGCTGTGAGATTTTTGATCCAAGTCATCTTGCTGCTGTGTATGTCTGTATATTTTACGATGTCGAGGACTGAAGAGATCTCCCTCGGGAGATACTGAGTCGGGGACTGGCGTGAGAAGGCGGCTGAATTTTGACTATGTGAACTTTTTGTGTGAAGAAAGGGGAGATCCCAGCGTTCCCCATTAGAATGTAACGGTTAGGTCGTCCGGCGTTACATGAATTTTATGTAGGGCTTTCTCATTCGACTTTATTTAATGTAAATTTCTCTAGGCAGTCTGCGGACCTCTGTTTCTGACAGGCTGTCTGTCCATTCACCCACACATATTTACATTTCTCCGCTCATTATTATTATTATTATTATTATTATTACTGTGGTTGGTGGATCAACAGAGGTGAAAGAAGGTGCCGGGGTGAATGGGTCTAACTACCAAATCAAAGTTAATTTAAAACTGCAACAAGGTTATATTTTTTTCTCTTTTTTTAAAAAAAATACAAGTAACAAGGAAAAAACGAGTCTAGGAAAGACAAGATTGGTGGTAAAAACAGAACTTGGGCTTCAAGACCTCACTTTATACTTCCTGAGCTACACGCTCAACCTAATCACCTTACTTAAGGGCAGAAATCCCCTAATGCCTGCAGCACATGCTTCCAAAATGTCAATGTCAAGCCTCCCAGAGGCACCTTTACAACACTTGAAAAGAGCTGACACGCTCTCAGTTTTCCAAGCCTCTTAAAGGCAATACCAGACTTTACACTTAATTGCCATAAAGGCACAACTTACAAAAATGACACGGGGGTATCTTATACCCAACCTACTGGGCCTTAGCAGAAAAAGAACAAGTTAAGTAAATGGCCCGAAATACCAACATGAATGGAGGCGTGTACTTGCACTCGTAAATACACATTCTGAAACCTAACAGGCACTCGGCCGATGAAACAGGGGCTATTCCCAAACTATGGAGGTGACTCGTATAAGAATAATTTAAGACATTACAGAAAGGAAGAAAACCAGTTACGAAACGTAGTCACCTCAAACCAATATGAAGGGGAGCTCGAGAGGGAAAATCACTCTCTATCCCCGATTTACGGTTACCTCTACCTCCTCAAGGGCAGTGTCCTGGAGCGTGAGACATTGGGTCGGGGGATACAACAGGGGAGGATGACCAGTACCTCGCCCAGGCGACCTCACCTGTTATGTTGAACAGGGGCCTTGCGGGGGATGGGAAGATTGGAAGGGATAGACAAGAAGAGAGAAGGTAGTGGCCGTGGCCTTAAGTTAGGTACCATCCCGGCATTTGCCGGGAGAAGTGGGAAACCACGGAAAACCACTTCCAGGATGGCTGAGATGGAAATCGAACCCATTTCTACTCAGTTGACCTCCCGAGGCCGAATGGACCCCGTTCCAGCCCGCATACCACGTTTCAAATTTCGTGGCAGAGCCGGGAATCGAACCCGGGCCTCCGGGGGTGGCAGCTAATCACACTAACCACTAGACCACAGAGGCAGATATTATTATTATCATTATTATTATTCGCTATGCCCAACTAAGGAGTGCGATTGAACTTATTTTGACTGATGCCTTTGCCTTTTTCTTTTCCTAAAATTTCTTTGTCTTCTCGCTGTGGCTTTTTTTGCAATCTTCTGGCCAGGTTTTCTTGGTGGTAGTGCTGGGATGGTCTGCAAAGCGGTGATTGTCTACTAATTCTCTGAACTTAGATCTAATACAATGTTGTCTGTGATGCCTATTTCCTGAAGATCTTTCCAATTTCAAGCAGCCAATTGTTTTTACAATCATTGGTAGCGAAAGGTTGAGAATTTTTTGGTTAATCTCTGATTGCTCATTCTGAGAATATGTCCGTAAAATTCCGAACGCCTTGTCCTAAATGTGTCTGAGATTTTCTCTGAGTGTTGGTTTAACTCATGAGACTCCCTTATCCAGATTCCCCCTGTACAGACAGGTCCAAAAATTTTCCTTAAGAGTTTGTTTTCCTTACCTTTAATCAATGATCCACCCTTAATGATCAGTGTCGGTGCGACGTAAAGCAACTTGTAAATAAACAAAACGAAGAGCTGCAAGGCCTAAATTTTATATTTCGGGTATAATTTTTTTATTGCGTCTGTTCGAAGTGAGTCCGTACGCTCTTTGTAGTTTTAGAGATCTTTTCTTCGGTTGCTTCACGATTCAGTCTTGAAGCCTGGATGACTTCTCCTAGGTATTTGAAATGAGTTACTTGAGATATTTTGCCAAATTGGGTCTTCATTGATTCTCCATCTAGATACCGAAGTGATCCTTCCATGTAGTGGATTTTATGGTATTAGATCTGGAGTTATTATTATTATTATTATTATTATTATTATTATTATTATTATTATGTATTGTCCTACTAATTGGATGAATGGTCAGCGTTGAGGCCTTCGGTTCAGAGGGTCCTGGGTTTGATTCCCGGCCGGGTCGGGGATTTAAATCGTGTTTGATTAATTCTTCTGGCTCGGGTGTTTGTGTTTGTTCCAACACTTTCCCCTTCATATTCAGACAACACACTACACTACTAACCACCAGAGAAACACGCAATAGTGATTACATCCTTCCATATAAAGTTGGCGTCAGGAAGGCCATCCGGCCGTAAAACAAGGCCAAATATACATGTGCGACACGGTTCGCACCCGGGACCCCACAGCGGTGTGGGAAAAGTGTAGGAGATTATTATTATTATTATTATTATTATTATTATTATTATTATTATTATTATTATTATTATTATTATTATTATTATTAATGTTATTTGCTTTACGTCCCACTAACTACTTTTACGGTTTTCGGAGACGCCGAGGTGCCGGAATTTAGTCCCGCAGGAGTTCTTTTACGTGCCAGTAAATCTACCGACACGGGGCTGTCGTATTTGAGCACCTTCAAATACCACCGGACTGAGCCAGGATCGAACCTGCCAAGTTGGGGTTAGAAGGCCAGCGCCTTAACCGTCTGAGCCACTCAGCCCGGCTATTATTATTATTATTATTATTATTATTATTATTATTATTATTATTATTATTATTATTATTATTATTATTATTATATAATTCGCTGGGGCCATCAAGGACACTGAACTTGGCCTTCTTTAGAGCCCAAATTTCCCTCATTCTTTGTGAGTGGGCCTGCTTACGCTCCTCTGTCCAAGGGGCACCGTGTCTTCTCTTCGGTTGCTCGTCTCGGTTTAGCCCGTTCGTCAATATTTTCTTGCGGAAGAGATCTCTGTTAAGGGCGTCTTCAGCTGAGATATGTAACATTTGCAGATCTTCTTTGGTATTTCTAAACCAGGGAATTGTGGTTTTGGGGTTTGAATCAAAAAAGTGGAAGATTTCTTTAGTTAACTTTCTTCCGTCCATTCTTTTCAGATGACCGTAAAATCTTACCCGTCTTTTTCTGATCGTGTCGGTAATTTTCTCTATTTTGCTGTAGACTTCCTTGTTGGATTTTTGATGGATTCCATTTTTGTACTTAGATCCCAAGATTCCTCTCACAATTTTGCGTTCTCTTTTCTCCAGTTCTTCAAGGTGTCCTTTGTTGGCATTTAGAGACAGGGTTTCGGCTGCATATAGAACTACTGGCTTCAGAACTGTTTCATAGTGACGTATCTTGGTGTTTTGGGAAAGGCATTTTTTGTTGTAGAATGTGCGGGATGTTTGGTAGGCTATTTCCAGTTTGCGTACTCGCTCCTGAAGTGCTTCTTTGTCCAGTCCATTTTTCCTGATGATCTCACCCAGGTATTTGAATTTGTCTACTCGGGTGATGTCCCCGTATTTTGTATAGAGTTTTGGTGGAGCCTCTTTGATGTTAGTCATTACTTCCGTTTTCTCAAACGATATCTGCAAACCAGTTTGTTCGGCAATTTCCTTTAAAATTTCAACTTGAGCTCTAGCGGTTTCTAAGTCGTTTGAGAGAATAGCAATATCATCGGCAAATGCTAAGCAGTCTGTTGCGATCCCCTTGGATTTGGTTCCTATTCTCAATGGACTGTACTTGGTTTCCTGTAATCTCACCCGCCAGGTTCTGATGATCTTTTCAAGAACACAGTTGAAGAGTATCGGGGATAGCCCATCACCTTGTCGGACTCCTGTTTTGATGTCAAAGGAATGCGAGAGACATCCGTGGAACTTCACCTTGGATTTTTTATCGGTCAGAGTGGCTCTAATTAATGCCAGCAGTTTCAGATCAACTCCAAATTCATTTAAGATGTTTAGCAGGACTTCCCGGTCAATGGAGTCGTACGCTTTCTTAAAGTCCACAAAGACAGACACATACTGCTTGGACCTTAGTGTACAATATCTGATGATCGTTTTGAGATTTTGGATCTGTTCAGCTGTTGAGCGACCTTTTCTGAACCCTCCTTGGTATTCACCTATTTGATGTTCGACTTGTGCTTCCAAACGCTCCAGGATGGCAAGTGATAGAATTTTGTAAGTCACGGGTAGCAAAGATATTCCTTTGTAGTTGTTGATGTTCTTCATGCTGCCTTTTTTGTGTAATGGATGGATCAAAGCTATTTTCTATCTTCGGGTAGGGTCTCCTTGTTCCAAATTTCTTCTATTTGCTTTTGCAAGATATCAAGTGATTCCTCTGGGGCATATTTCCATAGTTCTGCTACTACTGAGTCCTCCCCTGGCGCTTTGTTATTTTTGAGACGGGCAATGTGGCGCATGATTTCGTCTCTGTCGGGTGGTCTGGAATCTGGGTACCTGAGTAAGGGTTCCTTGGTCTCAATGGCGCTTTGCGGTTTAGAGCATATAAGTAAATTCTTGAAGTAATCTGCCAGAATGGTGCAATTTTCTTCATTTGACGTCGCCAGTGTGCCGTCCTTTCGCTCAAAGCATAGAGATGGTGGTTTATAGCCAGTGAGTTTGCGTTTGAAGGCTCTGTAGTACTCTCTGCTTTCATTTTTCCTAAAGTTTTGTTCTATCTTTTCTATGAGAGATTTTTCGTATTTACGTTTCTCAGTTCTGAACACCCTAGCTGCTTGGGCACGTTGGGTTTTGTAGGATTCCCAATCATTTTCTGATTTCGTAGAGTAGTACTGTTTCCACGCATTGAGTCTTTCTTGGAGGACTGATTCGCAGGTACTATTCCACCAGGCATGCTTTTTGCTTCTCTTGATTTCTGCAACGTCTTTGGCGGCCTCAACAAGGAGACTTTTGGCGTTGTTAAAGTCACAGTCGTTTGGTCTATCCTTCTCCTGGAACTCCTCGACCCTTTGCCGAAGTTTATCATTGTAGAAGCGTGTGATCTGTTTGGTTGTCTTCCTTGTGTTTGCGGGAATTGGTTTGTATTTGATAAGAGACATATAATGATCTGAGGCTACATTGATGCCTTTCTTTACCCTGACATTCATAATCTCAGGGCTGTTTCTCCTGGAGATTGCAACATGATCAATTTGGAACTCTCCGGGAGCTTGGACGGGAGAACGCCAAGTCATTTGCTTTCTGGGTAGATGGCGAAAGTGGGTCGACATGACCTGCAGGTTGTGATTTTCGCAAATGGACACCAGTCTTTTGCCGTTGGGATTGGTTCTTTTATGAGCAGGGTAATTTCCTGTAACTTTTTTGTACTTCTGTTCACGACCTAGTTGGGCATTGGAGTCACCCAAAAGAAGCTTGACATGGTGTTTGGGGATTTTGTTTAATTTTTCATCCAGTAGGTCCCAGAAATTATCAACTTGGTCTGGATCAGACTTGTTCTTATCGTTTGTAGGAGCATGTGCGTTAACTAGGGCGTAGGTTTTGTTCGCGCATTTAATTGTGAGTATAGACAATCTGTCATTCACAGGCTCGAAATTTGCAACCGATTTAAGGATCTTGGTTCTAACAGCAAACGCGGTTCCAAGCATCACAGCTCCATTGCGCTTTGCTCTTGAAAAATCGGTAGCCTTCGGATTCAAAAATCTCTTCATCTGGGTACCTTGTTTCCTGTAGGGCCACTATGGATATCTGATTTTCGTGAAGAGCTTTGGTGAGGGTTTTCAGCTTGCTAGTTTGTGTAAGTGAATTTATGTTGAAAGTTGCTAGAAAAGTTTTAGATTTTGGCCTGAGTTTTTGACTCTTCGGGGTACACCGAGACGCTCCGACTCGTCTCTTTCATGATGTCGAGTCTCCCCCAGAATCCGAACGAGACTCGTGCGCCGTGGCGTTCACGACGAGGGATTTATCCGAAGATTTACCCCCTGGGGTATGTTTCTTGAAACGTTGTGCCATCATGCTTTTTGACTTTACTTTGTTTTGGACGGGTACCCATCCTTTTACAACTAGGGTTGTTAGCCCTAGAGGTTGCCTCAAGATGTTTTCTGGCTTCTGGTCATTTACCAGTCTTCGCCGTAACCCTGGCAAGGGACCAGTTTTTTTTCACGGTGGTATTTTATTTCCCTACTACCCTCTGACTCTGCTGGCGGCAGAGCCAGCGAGCTTCCCCAATTCCAATGGGACGCGCCCGATGGAGGTAACCGGTAAATCCCCACACGGGTATTATTATTATTATTATTATTATTATTATTATTATTATTATTATTATTATTATTATTATTATCATCTCCTTCCCTGGTTCACGGCGCACCGTTTGAGAAACACAGCAACGCGCTATTAAGTCAGACACTTATCTGTCATATGAAGAATGTCATTGCCTCTACCGCCTTGTTGTTAGAAGGACATTCCTTTAACGTTGAGGTCAATTAGCTCTCTTTAACATAAGATAATAGACTCGTTACGTGGACTCCCCTGGTGATAGCCTGCTAGTCGCATTAAGAATGACACAAATATCCTTGCTAATATCTTACATATCTTGTCCTTGAAATAAAGTGCGTGGTTATGGGAGTTAATAAGGCTAAATCAAAGCAATCGATCATTATCAATGGGGCCCGAATTCATATGTAATTACATATTCCATGCTTTTACTTGCAGACACCTGAAAACGTTGGCGAATTGTGGTTCTGATATCGTTATACCTGTGTTTTTTATTTTACATATTTTTGCAATTACAAGTTACTTTACATCGCATCGACACAGATAGGTCTTATGGTGAAGATGAGACAGGAAAGGGCTAGGATTGGGAAGGAAGCGGCCGTGACCTTAATAAGGTACATCCCCAGCATTTGTGTGGTGTGAAAATAGGAAACCACGGAAAACCATCTTCAGGTCTGCAGACAGTGGGGTTCGAACCCACTATCTCCCGAATACTGGATGCTGGCCGCACTTAAGCGACTGCAGCTATCGAGCTCGGTTTTACATATTTTTACATATTATTAGTAATATTACATATTTTAACATACTATGTGAAGAATGTAGGGGCTGCCTAGCCGAGGCAGTAAAGGCATGCTCGGTTCGCCCGGAAGGACGTGAGTTCGAATCCCCGTCAGGAAGTCGTAAAATTTAAGAAAGGAGATTTCCACTTCCGGAGGTGCATATGGCCCTGAGGTTCACTCAGCCAACACCAAAAATGAGTACCACTTTAATTCCTGGGGACAAAGGCGGCCGGCATAGAGCTAACCACTCTACCCCCATCAAGTGCCGAGGTTACGAATAGTGGAAGCCTTTACCTTCCACCACTCCAAGAGCCTTCATGGCCTGTGCGGGGATGACTTTGCTTTTTGCTTTTAATGTGAAGAATGTAACATTTTTGTACACATCTCGGTAATTATTCAAAAAATTAAATATCATAATCATTGTCTAAAGGCAATGCCTTGTCTATGCAACCATTCTTTCCTGTCCTCAGCTCCTCGTTTCATTTCATGATAAGAGCCATAATGAACACACTGTGCCAAGTCTTGAAGGAATTTTCTCCTCAGTCGTCCTCGGCCTTTCTTCCCTGTGATTTTCCTTTCCAGCAGATTGGTAAGAAAGGTATTATGACGCAAGATGTGGCCAGTGAATTTACCTCTTCTTCTCTGTATCGTTAGCATCAATTTTCTCTTCCCTTGAATTTCGTGCAGAACGCTTTTGTTTGTTCCCTTTTCAATCCATTTAATGCTTAGAATTCCTCTCCATACCCACATCTCAAACGCTTCCAATCCTGATCTCTGAATGTCCAAGATTCACAGCCATACAATAGCACACTCCATACAAGAGAAATTAAAAATTCCTTCCTAATTCCAAAATCTAAATTTGCACTGACTGAAAGATTTATCTTTTTAGTAAACGCCTGTTTGGCAAGCGCTATTCGCCTTTTGATTTCCTTGCTGTATCTGTTGTCATTAGGGATCCGGCTTCCTAGATAAAGGAAACTGGTGATTTGTTCCACTATCTTGTCAGTAAGCTTGATGTTCGTGTGAATTCGTTCAGGATGTTTACTCACAACTAATATCTTGGACTTCTTACCAATAATGTTTAAGCATGAATCTCACAATGCTCGTTTAATTTTCAGACTTTAGTGAAATAACTGACGAATATCATCTCATAGAGAATATATTTCAGTTGCTAAAGTTGGCTTTAAAATAATTTAAAATGGGGATTTCTAACATTTTGTCTGTGAAATTCTTTCTCGGAATCTGATATAGCTAGGGACCTTTAATTGGTCAGTTTATAAGAAACTCCACGCAGTCTTGAAACCAAATCCAGGTCATTCAAGTTCTCTATCTGTTTGCAAGATCATTCCTGCTGAACAAGAAGAGCCCTCGGAAGATATTTCACCCAGCTAGTTTTATCTTTTAAAATATGCGCTGGTGACTTTCTGCGTTGCTGAACGGTCCTTCTCAACCTACAAGAGAATTTTACCAGATCAGCACAGAAACATCACAAAGGAAAACATGGAGAAATACTTGGTGACACACTAAATTTCGCGATGAAAGTAAGATACCGTACTAATTATGTTGCTCAATAGGGGTTTAAAGACAGATTCTATTTTAACTTTCTTCTTGTTTCCGACTTTGGCGCTCTATGGACCGCATTGAACTTAAGGCTTTCTCTTCTTCTTCTTCTTCTTCTTCTTCTTCCCCCAGAACTTCTTCATCCTTTCACTTCTGATTTTCCTTTCTTTCTCAGATATGTCCAGCTAGGGTCTACATTTTGGTGGTTTCTCCTGGAATGTTTTGATGCTGTCCACTCGGCTTCTAAATTCTTTTCTGTTGTGAACCACAACCATTGTAAGTCCACTTTCTATTGCATCTCTTTTTACCTCTTCTACCCACTTCGTCGAAGCTGTCAGTCCAGTGATGTGCTTGAATATTTTCTTAGTTAGCCGTTTCTCATCCATTCTTTCTAGATGCGCATAGAATTTTAGCCTTCGCTTTCGCATGGTGACAGTGATTTTTCCGGTGTATTTGTAGAGGTCATTATTTTTTCTATTCCACTAATCCCCATCAGCATTTTTCTGTGGTCCTAAAATTTTCCTTAAGATTCTCCCCTCCGTTTTTTCGAGATCTTGAAGCTCACGCTTTTTATTCATTGTCAGGCTCTTTGAAGCGTAGAGACCCTCTGGCTTTACCACTGTGCTGTAGTTCTAAGTTTCGCCTTGTAAGATACTGCTCTTTTGTTGTATCTGTTCTGGGTTAACCTGTAAGCCAATTCTAGTTTTCTAATTCTTGCCCTATTCGCATCTTTATCCAATCCGTTAGGTTCTATCCATTCCCCTAGATACGGTATTTAAATTTCTCAGTTCTTTTTACAGTCCCATGCTTCACTTCTAAGTGTCTCTCCCCTTCATATCCATATTCCATGTATTCCGTCTTCCCATATGATACTTTGAGACCAGTTTTCTCAGCGATCTCATGTAGAGTATTCAGCATAATTTGGGCATTTTCTCGGTTGTGAGCAAAGAGGGCAATATCATCCGCGAAAGCCAAACACTTAATTTCTTTCTGTCCTTTCCTCCCTAAATGTATTCCCTTTATTCCTTTCACTTCCAAGACTTTTTCCCATGATTTTTGCTAGAACAATGTTAAAGAGAATTGGTGATAGGCAGTCCCCTTGTCTGAATCCCGTTTTTATTTGTTTCATTTTGAGTCCATGAAGGCAATAGGAAATAAGCTACAACGATACATTGTGTAATATACTCCGCAATTTACAGTCCATTACATTATTTTTTAATATTTTAAATATTTGGATTATGCTTTTAATTTGATTATATATATTTATTAAACCGATCAACGACTTCCCGCAATAGAGGAATTAAATCCTTTCAGGATATAGAAATTGTCATAGCCCATAGAAATATAGCGGTAATAAAAAAGTTAATTATGGAGGTCCGAACTAATGAGATCTCAGGGTGTGTACAGATCCACGTATGGTGGTGGTATTCTTTGAATACTGCTCATAGGCAGCTCGAACTTGAACAATGCACGAGCACCTACCAATAGGCCGGTAATTTCTACTTCATTCACTTGGTACTTGATTTGTAGAGGGGTGGGTGTGTAAATGTTCTGCTTTTCGAGGTGAACTTCAGTAGGCTGACTGACATGGTGCTCGAATCAGATGGTCAGATCAACAATGAAGCCTTTCTTGTCGTTATCTTTAAAGGCAATGATGTCGATTCGTCTTGTACTCCCTGTCGTAGACAAACGTAGACGTCTTCATGTACACGGAAGGTTTAACTGCGGAGTTCTTGATCTTATGTTGTAGTGACGTGAATTTCTCAGTACTTCGCCGTAGGGGCAAGAACCCAGAACGTGAGCCAGTGTTTCTTTCTCTCTGACACATCTGAGACAAAGGTTTCCGTCCCGAAGTCTGCCCGGAATAGTTCGTACTGCAGAATCATTTGATGTCATCTTGATTGCATCTTGCCATTCGCTACAAGAAAATCCTTTGTCAAAACTAAAAAACAGTTGACTATATAAATTATCAGAAAATATGGAGGTATTTGAAACAATGTTATTGTCTCATATCTTAACCACAAGTCGTAATAAAATGAATATACGAACATTCTTGTAAATTTAGTGCATACACACATACATCAATATAGACCGTTATGCCTTTGAGCGTTCAGTCTGCAAGCCTCTGTGAATTTACTAAACGTCTCCACGATCCTCTATTTGCAACTAGCGCTGTGGCGTCATTTACTTCTATATCTCTTATCTTTAAATCGTTAGAAACTGAGTCTAACCATCGTCGTCTTGGTCTCCCTCTACTTATCTTACTCTCCATAACAGAGTCCATTATTCTCCTAGGTAATCTATCTTCCTCCATTCGCCTCACATGGCCCCACTACCGAATTCGGTTTATGCGCACAGCTTCATCTGTCGAGTTCATTCCTAACTTAGCCTTTATCTCCTCATTCAGAGTACCCTCTTGCCGTTGTTCCCACCTGTTTGTACCAGCAATCATTCTCTCTACTTTCATGTCTGTTACTACTAACTTTTGAATAAGATATCTTGAGTCCACCCAGCTTTCGCTCCCATAAAGGAAAGTTGGTCTGAAAACAGACCGATGCAAAGATAGTTTCGTCCTGGAGCTGACTTCCTTCTTACAGAATACTGTTTATCGCAACTGCGATCTCACTGCATTAGGCGAACATAAGCTCGAAGTTTCTGGGCCAGAAGAATGAACCAGATGTGACTAAAATCCCCGAACCGGCCGGGAATCAAACCCGAGGCTTTTAGGTACTACTGTTATGTGTCTCTTCTTAAGTGACCTAAAACTTTCCAGATAAAATATTTCTTAATGAATCTACGTTTTCACGAATCTTGATTGAGCTGTTGTGGTCCTCAGTGTATTTTGTCTTTAAATTTGACCACGAGTTCCACTATAAACTTCTTCTTCTGCTTTATTTATTTACCTTCCAGGGTCGGTTTTTCCCTCGGACTCAGCGAGGGATCCCACCTCTATCGCCTCAAGGGCAGTGTCCTGGAGCTTCAGACTCTGAGTCGTGGGATACAACTTTGGAGGATGACCAGTACCTCGCGCAGGCGACCTCACCTGCTATGCTGAACAGGGGCTTCGCGGGGGATAGGAGCATTGGAAGGGATAGACAAGGAAAAGGGAAGAAAGCGACCGTGGCCTGAAGTGAGGTGCCATCCCGACATTTGCCTGGAGGAGAAGTGGGAAACCACGGAAAACCACTTCCAGGATGGCTGAGGTGGGAATCGAACCCACGTCTACGCATTTGACCTCACGACGCTGAGCGGACCCGGTTCCAGCCCTCGTACCACTTTTCAAATTTCGTGGCAGAGCCGGGAATCGAACCCTGGCCTCCGGGGGTAGCAGCTAATCTCCCTAACCACTAAACCACAAAGGCGGACATTCCACTATAAACAATTTGATTAGGCATATTATTTCATATTTCCCTCACGACAGTACATTATCTTCTTCTTGTTTCCTTCCTCTTTCCCAGTTAAATCGGCATTAACGTGGATTAAGCTTAGTTTTCCGACGGATGCCCTTCCTGACGCTAAACAAATGTAGAGGAATGTATTCACTATTTCATGTTTCTGTGGTGGTTATAAGTGTCATGGAGATGAGTCTGCGGTAACCCCTCCGTCCTGCGCTAGCTGTCAGAACGCTTTTCTTTTAATATTATTACTATAATAGTAAAGTCTAGACGGTTCTCAGACATCACCGACGATTTCTCTCTTTACCTTACATTTTAAAATGGGTGCAGGTGCCGAGTAACGATGTTGTGTTACAAACGAGCACCGAAACATAAGTTATTGGTAAGTAAATTATAAAACTACAGCGGGATCAAGGTTCATGTCAAGGTCTCGTTGCTCCGCCTTTTAGTCTCCCTCCAAGGCAGATAAGGGCGGTGTGGAAGCATGGCATGGGCGGAGAAGTTCCCCGCCCACAATTTCTAATTTGTTGCCACTAGAGCCCCTTAGCTAACCTACAGTGTGTTTTAACGATATGCGGGCGAAAATTTGACGGACATATCCTACAATGTAACTGCCAATGGGCAAAATGTCGGGAGCTAAATGTTAGGCTCGTCGTCTATGTTATTGGAGGCTGGTATTTACGTCGTTTGACTCTCGGAATAACCATCATAAATATATCAATTTGGTATTGTTGTTTCATATAAGAAGCTTGTGACATGGAAGTATACAAACTGTTGTAGAGAGTGTGAAACTATGAATAGCCGTAATTATGTATGAGTGGATTTTGAATAGGGAGTCGAGCTCTTGCGTACCTTCTACCACAGTGGGAATATTAATGAATAGATTCGAATCTGAACTTCCGGACAGTACAGATTTTCACTGTTATCATGGGGATAACCACTCTTCTAGGGAGGAAATCAATTCATTTATACACTTTTATTCGTAAGACTCTAGCCTCCGTGGCTCAGGCGACAGCGCGTCGACCCCTAAGAGCTGGATTCCGTGGTTCAAATACCGGTAACTACTTGTGAGATTTTTTTTTTTTTTTGCTAGTTGTTTTACGTCGCACTGACACAGATAGGTCTTATGGCGACGATGGGACAGGAAAGAGCTAGGAGTGGGAAGGAAGCGGCCGTGGCCTTAATTAAGGTACAGCCCCATCATTTGCCTGGTGTGAAAATGGGAAACCACGGAAAACCATCTTCAAGGCTACCGACAGTGAGGTTCGAACCTACTATCTCCCGAATACTGGATACTGGCCGCACTTAAGCGACTGCAGCTATCGAGCTCGGTGTGAGATTTGTGCTGGACAGGATTTTCTCCGGGTACTCCGCTTTTGCTCTCATGTTTCATTCCAGCAACACTCCCCAACATAATTTCATCTGTCAGTCATTAATCATTGCCCCAGAGGAGTGCGACAAGCTTTGGCAGCCGGCAGAGTTCTTATCCTCGCCCCTGTATAAGGGGCTTCATTCATTCCATTCCTGACCCGGTCGAATGACAAGAAACAGGCTGTAGATTTTCATATTCGAAGACTGCCTCTAGCTTAAATAAATAAATAAATAAATAAATAAATAAATAAATAAATAAATAAATAAATAAATAAATAAATAAATAAATAAATAAATAAATAAATAAATAAATAAATAAATAAATAAATAAATAAATAAATGTTTTTGTCTACCCCTTAGTCCCGTTTCTCGATACGGGATTGGGGTGGGATGAATTTTAATGACATGTTTTTACGGCGGGATGCCCTTCCAGACGCCAACTTCGGTTGAGGAGCTAATGGAGGTGAAATGAATGAATTTAGGGAAGAGGTGGGAGGAATCGGGTGTCAGCTTTGAATTGGAACTGTCCAGGCATTTGCGTGGAAGTGGAAATCGGAAACCATCGGAAACCATTCTCAGGACAGCCGACGGTAGGTTTCGAACCCATGCGTTCCGCGAATGTAGGGCTTGGCTACATAGCCGTAGAGCGTTAACACGCACGGCCACTCCACTCAGTGAATAAAAATAAATAAATAAATAAATAAATAAATAAATATAATGAATAAATAAATATAAATAAATAAATAAATATAAATGAATAAATAAATAACAATAATTAAAGTAAATAAATAAATAAATATAAATAAATATAAATGAATAAATAAATAAATAAATAAGTAAATATAAATATAAATGAATGAATGAATAAATAAATAAATAAATGAATGAATAAATAAATAAACATACATTTGCATGAAAGATTAATAATGAAGTGGTTGGCTAAATGTCATACGGGAAGAATGAAACTAAAGTATAGAGATCATTCGCTGAGAGATTCTGTTCTTTGTTTACACGTACATGCATGATATCTGTCGCACGTGGACTCGTACTGTTTGAAAATACACTGAGAATCAGAATCATTATATATCTCATTTTGACAGAGCTTTTAATGGAAACCATGTACAGTAAAAGTGTCAATGTAGCCTATGTCTAGGTCAAAGCATGGTCCCTTTCTTTCATTGCCATTGTACTATGAAATTGTATCAATATATATGACTATTTTAAAATGTTCTACCGAGCGAGTTGGCCGTGCGGTTAGGGGAGCATCCGGGAGAAAGTGGTTTCGAACCCCACTGTCGGCAGCGCTGAAGATGGTTTTTCGTGGTTTCCCATTTTCACAAACGGCGAATGCTGGAGCTGTACCTTAATTAAGGCCATGTTCGCTTGCTTCCCACTCCTAGGCCTTTCCTATCCCATCGTCGCCATAAGAGCTATCTGTGTCGGTGCGACATTAAGCAAATTGTAAGAAAATTAAATAAAAATGTCAGTGCACATTTATCTTATCATCGTCATTGGCGTGTACTTTGAAGAATTACCTTGTATTTAATGGAGAAGGTTTTCCTATTACTCTGGAAAAACGAAAAAAGTGAAGGTTTGTGTGGCAATTTTGATGCGTAGGAACGTGTTTGTAGACACGCATAGCCCATATGAAGCGAGGTCTGTCAGAAGGCAATGCGGGCTAACCTTAACCTCCTAACCTTGCAGATTGGCCCCGATAACCTCTGTCCTCTTATAGGGGTGAAACTTGGCCAACACAATGGGCGTTGTCCTGACCTGTTTCCTCTTGCTTGTCCTGACATTTGGCATGAAGAGGACCAGTGAGAGTGGATGCGTTTGTAAAACAAGAAATTAAGTTACTTATAGCAGCCACATACCTACTACGCTGGCGTAGCAGGGAGAGAGGTGATACTCCCATGAGGCGCGTTCCAGGTGGCGGATAGAGGGGTCCTAACCGGCTTGCCGGCGGACTTGAGGGAAATAAAATAACGCTCGCGGACCAAACACACAACCCCCTGCGGGTGGAGGATGCAGACTTGAATACGCCCACGGTATCCCAAGCCTGTCGTAAGAGGCGACTAAAAGGGGCGATCAAGAGGGGTTGATTGTATTAGAAGCATGAAACTACTTGTGATTAGTACCACCACGCGGGGATCACCAGGGGTCGCTTTAACTTGCGCGTAGTATCACTATGTTAGGTACCAAATAGGTTTGTGATTGGTAGCAACAGAGTGCGTTGCCGGCTTCTACAGTACCTGTGATTAGTACCACTTTAGGAGCGACACCATGGTTCTGGCTTGCCTATGATTAGTACCCACTATATGAGGAACACCACGGGATAGTGCGGGTCCCTGTGGTTAGTACACGTATGTGATGAACACCATAGGTTTGCGTTGCCTGTAAATGGCGCCGCAATGTGCGAAACACCATAGGTCTGTATTCCATGTGCGAGTTTCATTACCTGTGAGTAGTACCATACAGTGTGGAATGCCGCGACTATACGCTAGTTTTGATTAGTACCGCAACATGACAAATACCATGGTTCTACTTTTTTAGCGACAAGTACCGTTATGAGGGGCCGATGACTTGGACTTTGGACCCCTTTAAACTAAAAGCATCATTGATTCAGTATTGTGCTATAGACGCAGTCCCTTGGTCAGTGATACTATTGTTCCACGTCAGTTTCTGTCCGACTCGTTGGCTGAATGGTCAGCGTACTGGCCTTCGGTTCAGAGGGTCCCGGGTTCGATTCCCGGCCGGGTCGGCGATTTTAACCTTCATTGGTGTTTGTGCTGTTCCCAACATCCCTGCAACTTACACACCACTCATAACACTATCCTCCACCACAATAACACGCGGTTACCTACACATGGCAGATACCGCCCACCCTCATCGGAGGGTCTGCCTTACAAGGGCTGCACTCGGCTAGAAATAGCCACACGAAATTATTATTACGTCAGTTTCTGTGAATGTGAGACATTGCGGGTCGGATCCACTAATTGTTTTAAATTCATCTCCATCCATCCATTCATTCTTCGGCCTCACGTTTTGAATTCTGGTCAGTGGAGGATTTTGGACATTTAATTTGTCATTTCGTCCCATTTCGTACCATAGGGGCCGATGACCTAGATGTTAGGCCCCTTTAAACAACAAGCATCATCATCACTTAAACCAGTGGTATTCAAACTTTTTGGTTGACGTACCCCAAAATCTAATTATTTTACCTTCGTACCCCCGAAGTACGAGTATATTGCGATTATACTAGAAATAACAGATCCTTATTGCTGGATGACGTATAATATAAACTATCATGATCATCATCATCATCATCATCACCACCATCATCATCATCATCATTATCATCATCATCATCATCATCATGTACCGCAGTTTACCCAGCTTTCCCAGGGTCCCTGCACGCACTGCGCTTTAAAAGAATAATTATGGTCGGGGATTGAAGTTCGCATGCCCTTCCTGACAAAAGGAATCAAACCGCAGTCGCCTTGGATGACAAGTAAGCAGTTAAGCCGCTAAACCACCCTCTTCCCTGATAAAAACAATAATGTATTGTGTGCAGTATGTATCGTCACTGGGCTAATGAAACCTCGTAACTCTAAAGTTTACAGAAGGAGTCCAAAACTGAGCGGTCAGCAATGGCCGGAGAACTGTTCCTGGCATTTCTATTGCTTAATGAAAGCCCAATTATTCGACCATTGGAGTCTTCTATTCCCTTTTCAGGCAACACGGCAAGCCTTCACAAGATAGATGAAGAAACGTGGTTTTCTCCTGAGCGAAGTTAAGAGGTTTTCATTGCCTGGCAATGATGTATATACGAGTATTATTGCAACAACTGCTGTTGTACTGTATACACTGCTGCTGAAAAAACTTAAAGTGGACTAGAGGACCCATGCTGCTCTGCAGCATTTGTTATAAATAGATCAGATAACTCGTCTTGATATGCCTGTCGTATTCATTATAATTTATCTCCCTTTTCAATATTTTATGAATATTTAATAAGAAGCGCGTTGTGGTGTGCCGCCGTTCGTAGTCTGAATTCATCCATTCTGACGTCATCATACCGTCTGTTTTGTAAAAATCTATTCATATATCCCCTTTTTTATCCTTCGGTTCTTTATTAAAATTTGGCATTGTGTGGTAGAAGGCAATGGTATTTGAATCACAGTTCTTCTATATAGAACGGATGTTTTGTGAGCTCATAGGTTAGTCTCAAAGGAGCGTTTTTTTGCCAGCCAGAGAAAAGATACATAACCTTCACTTTCTCTAGTGTAGCTAGGTGTTCGCAGATCATGTCTAAAGCGTGTGTCATGATGAGGTCTGTTTGTACGGAGACTTTTTTCTCTTAGCAGCATGTAAGTTACTGAGAACGCTCTGCCACCTGTTGAATATATTTGGAAGCTGGGAAAGGTTAGAGAATCAAAGAGTATCTAGCAGAGGATCAGAGGAAGTGTCTACTCTCTGGCGTGACAGGTAGTAACAAAACATGGCTGCAAGCAATGACATTACTAAGGATGAAACCCACATATATCAGAATATTAATGAAAGTGTTTAGTCACTTAGCAACCTGGTAAGTACAGAATGTATTGCGGGTTAGGGTAAGCCTTCGACTGCAATGTTATTGGAGTGATAATTTAATGATTTGATTTTATGATTGCTCAAAGTTGGCTGAACTTAGATACCTATCAATGTCTCATGATTCACCGGCAAGTTATTCCGGAGAAAAAAGTGAAGCAAATTTGTCAAGTAGAATGGATGGACGTATTTGCCATAGCTGTTTTAGTAAACTCATTTAATATATAGATGAGTGGATTTCGAAACAAAAATTAAACAAGAGAAATTCAGCATGAGTAAACAGTTGTACATACCTAGTCAATGGAAGGTACAAACTGGTACATATTTTAGAACGAATAATTAGGAAAGAGGACTCTGTGTAGTGGTAGGAAAAAACAGCAAATCAAAACAAGATAGTATCGAGAATAGCAGGATCAACTCTTTTCTGAACTATTCACTGAAATCAGAAGCTACGATAAATTTGCGCACCTTTTGAGACGACCCCGCGCGTACCCCTAGTGGTATGCGTACCACACTTTGAAAACCACGCAAGGACTTATGTTATACTGTACAGAGTAGTTGATGTTACATGACTGTGAGCGACTACAAAACGATCTCGACAATGTTGTGAGAAGGACAGCAAACAATGGTATGATGGTAAACGGGTTGTGAGGATTTTCTTTTTGTTGCTATTTTTCTTTACTTCGCACCGACGTAGATAGGTCTTATGGGGACGATGTGAGAGGAAAGGTCTAGGAATGGGAAGGAAGCAGCTGTGGCCTTAATTAAGGTACAGTCCAAGCATTTTCCTGGTGTGAAAATGAGAAACCACGTAAAACCATTTTCAGGGCTGCCGACAGTGCGATTCGAACCCACTATCTCCCGGATGCGAGCTCACAGCTGCGCGCCCCTAACCGCACAGCCAAGTCACCCGGTTGTTGTGAGTTTCATCAAAAAGTAAAGCCCTCTCAGTTTTAATTACCGTGTTGATTGGGTATTAGTACCCCATAAGGACCAATGTAAGTACCTGTTTGTTAACATAAGGGAAGTT
Source organism: Anabrus simplex (assembly GCF_040414725.1). Taxonomy (NCBI): domain Eukaryota; kingdom Metazoa; phylum Arthropoda; class Insecta; order Orthoptera; family Tettigoniidae; genus Anabrus; species Anabrus simplex. Next base: position 43,317,555 of record NC_090269.1, on the reverse strand, counting down.
CTTCATAAAGGGTTATAGCTCCTGCTCTGAATCAATGGTACAATGTCGGTCTTCCCAGCCCAATATAGTGGGTTCAAACCCGGCAGAGGTGTTTCATTCCAATGTTTTATGATTAAGCGGGTGAAATCAGCCCTTTGGCACTCGGACATAGGCTGATGTAGGCAAAACATTATCGTAGAAGTACCGAACAAAGTTCAATTTACTCCCTTCTATGCGAGAAGCAATACTCGGAAAGTCCCTACCGGACATCGAAAACCACATTTTAAGGTCTTAGAACCAACACTTTCCGAGATATATAAAAGAAAGCACACATTTTAATAGCTAATTCCAGATGACTGCCAGCAATGAGCATATATTTATGTTTGTAATGGTACTGATGTATTTAACAGTGTCCATAATGACTTGGAAGGAACAGTACAATACAAATATATTTAAGATCGAATTCCATTGATTCTGACAATGGGGATACTGCAGAACTGTACGCTCCATTTGAGTTCCTCAATGACCTATGCCCAACCGGAATGATACTTCATAAGCTGTAATTGAAAATAGGAGCTATTGTCATGATCCACAGAAATCTGAATACCAGAAGTGGTTTGCGTAATAGAACAGGGCATATAATAAAAGACCTATGGTCAAATGTAATTACTGCAGAGATATAGACAGGTTAATTTATTTATTTACTCAGTTAGTTATTTATTGACTTATTTTATACGGCGTGGCTCAGGCTATTAAGCCTGCTGTTATGATAAACCGTCTTATATGTGCTATATACAAACTACAGTAGTGTCTTAAAGTTCCCTTATTAATTACATATAATTAATTATGAAATTAAATAATCGTTATAAACGAAAGGTACATTTCTGAGAGTTGCTATAAAGGAGACATTACATAATATACTAATTTCTTAAGTCTATATACCATTTACAACATCTCTGTTTAAATACATATCTACTCTCATCATCCAGCAATATCGTTTTCTTTCCGCGAATTAACCTTGCGCCTACCAAAACTGACCTACCCTTTACTCTAAAAGGATAATTCCCAATTAGACTTGCATTTTGTCATGACTATTAACAAGTCGGCATGGTCAGATATTAGAGAAAGTGGGTATTTTTCTAAAAGGACCTGTGTTCAGCCGCGGACAGTTGTATTTGGCGTTGTCCAGAGTGCGCCGCTTTGCCGATGCCGAAGTACAAGTGCCTGACCAGAGAAAACTGATTGACAACTGTGGCAAAATATTCACTGAAAATGTGGTTTACTAGGGGTAACTTCGACATTAATGGAAACCTGTGTCTAGCCACGGACAGTTGTATCTAATAAAACCTTTAAAAAGTTAATTAAATGAATATGTGGGATAATACTTGAAGTGGGACGAGGGAGTGTTCATGCCCCTTGCCTCGGGAGGAAAGTTGAAATTCCTGCAGACGCGTCCGTATTCAGTAATTAATTTCAAGTCCAACACAATTAGCGGAATCTTATACTTCTAGAGCTCGTTGTATTAAGTTGACAACGGGTTCTTCTACTTGTAAAACAATAAACACCATCACCACTCTTCCACTCTGATGGCATTAGGTTCGCGAAGGAATCTTTTATTTTCATGCCCTCCTTCTTCCTGGCCTTTTTCCAATTACCTGGAATCGGCACTTTGTATGAATTCAGCTCAGTTTTACGGACGAATGCCCTTCCCGACACCAACCTCAGTTGTGTATTCACCATTGCGTGTGCCTATGGTGTGTTCTAGGCTACGTAAATCAAGATGCGTATTTAATCCTCCTGTCAGAAAAATTAACCAAAGTTAAAAACCATGACCCGAATCGAATCCGAAACCTTCTGAACCTTGAAGGCTATGGTATCTTCCTTTACAATCGCAGCCCTTAGCTATCTGCAAGATTTTTCTGGGTAAGAAGAATAAAAGTTTCTTTTTTAAAATTTTTCAGGGTAAATTGACTACGCAATAAAAAACGAACTAAGTTGAGAAACTTGAAAGAAGTTGCTGGATGAATATAATTAATGTTAATCGACCACGATGCAGAGAATCAATAGACCGAGACGAAGTGGCCACTATCTTACAGGTGACCAAGGCTCTCATTGGGCTGTGGAACGAAGGCGAGTGGTGTAGGTAAGAACGGAATTGAAAGTGACATGAAGTTGTTTACAACTTAATGAACTGGATCATGCAGGTATGGATGGTGGAATTAATGACAACTAGGGTATCAATTAGTAACAGAAGTAATACTAGTGATACGGATGTAGACCTGTTAGTAGATGAGAAAATTAGTAACGTAGCAACAATTTACAGTGATCGATAACATGAAGTACAGTCGAGGACAAAGATGCACTCGTACGTTGGATATGTTCTTCCAAATAACAGCGCGCGTTAACGGCATCATTAAGCTTTTAGCAACTCCTGGACAGTATCACGTCTGTAAAGTACCGGTTTACGGTCTGCGGAATGTACTTTTTTTCGGTCAAGATGAGGGGTCACTGAACGAAGAGACATAAACACTTCATCTAGGCACACACTCGGAATATAACAAAGGACTGTAACTACGCCTTCATCGAAATGTTTGCTACGAGCCGTGATAATCAGAGGGTAAAAATAAACGACAAATTGTTCGTTTCCAGATTTACCGAGCGATTTGGCTGTGCGGTTAAGCTATGAGCTTGCATTCGAGATATAGTGGGTTTGAACCCCAATGCCGGCAGCCCTGAAGATAGCTTTCCGTGGTTTCCCATTTTCACACCAGGCCAATGCTGGGGGAACTACCTTAATTAAGGCCACGGCCACTTCCTTTCCACTCCTATTCCTTCCCTACCCCATCGTCACCATAAGATCTATCTGTGTCGGTGCGACGTAATGCACCTGTCCCGGTTTCTACAGGGCATCATTTATGTAACTCAGTTTCACAAGTAAATATTTGAATGGTATTATTTGGATGAGAAACTTCGGAAATCACTTCCCGGTCGTCGAAGTCCCATCTTCCCTACTTTCACTGTTTCAACGACTAAGCTTAAGAGCATATGGGTCAGTGGTCTGTTCGCTAAGAAATGAGCACTAAATTTGAATATATTGAAAGTAGGGTGTTCTATGATATGAGAGAAATACTCTAACTACTGAGAGAGAAGATTTTTGTTCCCAATAAAATAAGGTAAAGATTTAATTACCGTAATTTACATGTTAAATTGATATGATTATGTTGAAAATTTCACAGTATCGCATAAATATGTTTATCGGGGATTCCTATCCCAACACATCATAAGGCGGACTGAACAACGTTGGTCCTCCGTAAGACGTCCCAAACACAATAATACGAATAATACGTACAATAACATATGTATACGAAATAATGAACCATCACCTAAAATTACAATAATAAATATCACACTTCACATACAAGAATATATAAAGAAGTATTATGACCCTTCCAGGTCTACTGACAGTGATCCATGGTTGTCACTGTTACATGGGAGTCGAACCCTTGCATCATTAAATATCGGGGTTTATGCCTGAAATCCCTAGATCCCCTTTACTAAAAGAAAGTATGGGTGGAGTCACGTCCTTAAATAACACGTCGAATATACAACATTGGTTGCAAGTTACAAGTTGCATGGGAGTCTAATACAGTCTTCGGGAGATCGAGCTTATCGTATGAATGTTACAAGCCTTCGACAGCCGGGCGAACCGTGTCCAGGCTGCTCCTTTCTCTCGCACGAAGGGTCATAAATAATACTCAAGCAGTAACCTGGCCCGTCAGTTATGGGGACAATTTACTTTCATTTTCAAACCCTGATCGGTATTTTAATTCGCACTTCATGCGGCCCAGTCCTGGCGCTTCATTATTATTATTATTCAAATCACGTGCGGCATTTTCTTCATACGTCATGCTGCCTAATCCAGGCCCTTCATAATGATTATTCATACAAATCTCACTTTTACCAATGACCTGGCCCTTGAATTATATTAATCGTATTATTCTGTCGTCTCCTCGATCTGTCATTTCGCTTATTTTCACACGAATTACCGCTCCTTCCCTTATACACTAGTATATTAGACCACATAGCTCCTTGATCTAGAAGACTCATTTCTATCAGGTAATTTGCATGATACCGCATCACTCGCGTAATCTACACTAATGTCCAAAAGTTAAGCATAAGTTACGAGTAAGCAGGGCAACAGGAAATAGACAGCAAATCGCATGACATACAGTACGCACCTACCAACCTTACGTGTTCGCTCTTTACAGGAAAGGAGCGTTCCCTGCTTTGACTAGCAGCGTAACAGCAAGGTAAACACAGCCAGTGCCTGAGCCTCAGATTCCCTGAGTCGTGTTTGCCCTTTTGTAGTGTGCGGAGTGTATCATCGTGGTGCACGTGACAACATAATGGCACAACAACGCCATTTGGACCCCGTTTTTCAGGGTAGACTACACGGCCGCCTGGAAGCAGGCCAGGTACAGACCGAAGTCGCCGGATCCTAGAATGTGCCACATAGTGTCATTTACAGGCTTTAGAGATGATTTTGAAGCACAGATGTTAGTCGTAGGACAGTACCAGGTCGACCAAGGATAACCACCCCACAACAGGACCGATATCTGGCCTTAACTGCCCGACGAATTCGGAGTGCACCTGCAGCCGTCACAGGGGTTTACCTTTCCCGGCAAAATGTGTACCGGAGGCTCAGAACAGCAGGGCTGTTTGCCCGACGTCCAGCGGTGTGCGTCCCGCTCACTCCAGCACAGAGACGGGCCCGTTTACTGTGGAGACGTCAACATCGAAACCGGACCATGAACGAATGGAGGCATGTGCTCTTCACAGATGAATCCCGCTTCAGTTTACAGAACATTAATCTGGAGAGAACCGGGTAGCCGATACAACCACAGGAACATCGTGGAACGGAATCAGTATGGTGGTGGTGGCGTCATGGTGTGGGGCGGTGTCATGTTGAATGGCCGTACGGACCTGCACATCTTCATGGGTGGCCCCATGAACACTGTTAACGCTCGGAGATACAGGGATGAGGTACTGAGACCATATGTTCGACTCTTCAGAGGTGCGGCTGGTCCAGAATTCCTCTTAATGGACGGTAATTCCCGACCGCACCTCGCTGCTCTGGTGAACGAAATTCTGGCTGGGGAAGACATTCATCGCATGGACTGGCCAGCGAGGTCTGCGGATCTGAATGCCTGGAATTCATTGGGGAGGAGAATTGCATCCCGTCAGCCTCCACCAAGGACCCTCCAAGACCTTCGTATTTCCCTTTCCGAGGAATGGGATCGACTGCCACAAGAGCTCTTTGACCATCTGATAGAGAGGATGCCACGTCGCTGCGAAGCATGTGCGGCCGTTAGGGGTAATCGTACACCCTGTTAACAGCATATTTTGTTCTGGAAGACATTGCGAAGTTTTGTTAGTTGTTGTCAAAGGTGTATCTTAGCTATCAGAACCTTTCTGACACTACATTTTTTGGACAAATTGTGTGACATGTGGTGTGTGATTCAGCTTTCGTTTGTTCAGCAATCCGTCTGACATTCCTATCAGGCGGTATGGCCTCGTTCAGTGATTATGCTTAACTTTCGGACACTAGTGTATATAAATCATCGATCGCACCCCGTGCTGGATCTTCGTGTTCTTCTGGTTAGCAGTCTTACAATTTACAGCGAAAGGGGATAATCTCTACATTACTTGTGAACCATTACAACAAATCGAACCTAGATCGTATGACGAATAATAACGAGAAGGAACTTGAGTGATTTATAATATATCTTGAAATAGAACTCCCATCTTAAAATGCTTCACGTCTAACAATGATAAGGTCCTTACAACTAATCCATACATGGCTTTCACGGGATTAAAATTATGATCACCCGATCTTAGAGGACAAAAATGCTTTTAAAACCCTGTTAGTTAAAAATTTCCCTCTCTTCAAACACGCCCAAGGTTCTCACCTATCCTTTATGTATTTTCATGCACTAGAAAATGTGTGTACATAACTTTAAGCATATAACGGGACATGAAACTCATACTAATGAATTGGAATGTACTTAACAATTCCGCTTGTAGTCAGTCATCATTGTATGGCACATCTGAAGTATTTGGGTGACCATCACTGCGGCCCTGTTAGCGAGAAGTCCCTGGTTCGTCATCTGCTTGGCCCCGTCCATGATGTTTCGAACTATGGTCTCGTGCAGTTGCAAGTCTAGACGCTCCCTGGATAGATGAATGCAGGCACTTATGGCGCGATTGTAGTTAATTCCATTCGCGGCTTCGACGACCAATCATACAGGCTAAATCGGGAAATAGTTAATGAATACTGTTTATGCGTTTTATAATAACCTACTTGTAGTTAGATCCACTCATTGACTCAAGTGGACTGACCCGAATAGTGGCAAGTCTCTGTAAATCACTATTAATTCCCTTTTTTCACACGGCCTAATTAAAGGTTACTGTTACTTAATGTGACTGTCCCCGGATCATGCAGATGTTCTTCGCCTGTTAACACCTTTCTATTAGTTTATTGACCGTCTATCACTGCTTGGTTATTTTACAGTCGGCCATTGAATATAGTCGGCGTCTCACTAACTCTGAGCGGTATCAAGCGTTTACCCGTTCATTAATTATTATTTTTATGAGCCGTCCCTGAAATTACGAATAGGCATTCCCTTAATAAATCTCTGGAAACTTAAAATACCTTTGCTCAAACACCATCGTAATTGTTTCACACCATACGGGCTGACTTCGCGGTTCCGGTGCCGAACTGATACATTTTAGTCGGCACTAAACATCACACTGTATTTTCCATATATACTTGATCACAGTGATTAAACACTCTGGTTCACAACGTTTCTCGCCGAGACGTGAATAGTGCAGTAACACAGATTACAATGGATAATGGAGCTAAGTCTGGGTTTCATTTATGGCGATTTGGCTTGGCGGCTAATGAGGTGGCAGGCCACACCCCTAAGCGAAAGTTTGCTCCACTAATAGTCATCTCTCAGTGTCGTGAAACGGGTCAAATTGTAGTTCTTGACTCGTACTTTATACTGATCGAAGTTCGTGCAGATCCGATCGCTGAATCTCTTGTAATCTCGTAAGCTTCCTTTCGTAGATTCAAGTTTCCTTTATTCTGTCCTGGGAATCCACCCGCTTTCTTCGAATGTTCGGACCTTAACAACTGGCAGCGATGCACTCCTGTCTAACGTACGTCATTACCGCTCCATTCATAAAGTATTACCTTTTGTTACATCAATAATTTGCATAAAATATGCCGGTTCAAATAAGTCCTTACTCATAAATTTCCGAAGGTCATGTCCAAAAATTTGCTCTTATTATTATTAACAAATGAATACGGTGTGTTGGTACCAGTGAATTTGCGGGTAAATCGCTAGGAATTTCTATTTCTCGTGTTAACACACCGTGATAAACCCCGCCTCCTGTCCTACATACTCTCCTGCGTTTGGCGTGTTGTTTCTCTTCTCCGTCGGCGAAGTAAGAGCGTATTTCCAAGGGTGAGCTGTACATGGCTCTCGTTTCCTCATTGTGCGTAACGAGACCTCTGCTCTCGGAGCCGACGTGGTGCCGTTCGTATCCCGGTTTGGGTGAAGAAATGTTTATTCAGACACTATATGTGGCAGAATGTCGCGGAGAACGGCATATGTCGTTAACTGGACCTCATGACATGTCTATGACGTGGTATTGAACGGTTCCATCGTAAAGCCATTGTAAAAATAAAAAGTTTCCAGGTTCACGTAATCATATAAAGAACATTTCAGTTTTTGTTCAGTTTTAGCCGTAATAACAGATAGCACTGCACCTAGGGGCGTAGCCCAGGAGGAGAGGCGTTAATGGGGGTTAGAAACCCCCATAGAAACTTTACAAAAATAAAATAAACATAAACTGACAATAAACAACAAAAATTCAGAAACGTAATTGTAGAACCAAGAGATCTGTTGAATCTATTTTCTAGGGAGCCTCGAAAGTTAGGTTTTAGGATGAAAACTGAACGCACCGTTCGCTGTAAAACTGTTGACCTTGACCTTGATCGTATTGTTCTTGTTCTGTATTTTAATATAAGATTATGTAGTGCACAGCAATGTGAATGTCATATAATTCATTTGTATCAGGGTCGTTATAATGACAAGCCTTGCATGCACGCACCACACATGCACCTTCATTGTGTTCTATCATCATTCTGTAACAAACTATACACTCCCCTCCAATCGGCCGATCCTGGCTACGCTACTGATTACACCCATACTTTTCTATTTAAAAAATACGAACAGAGTTGTGCAAACAGACAAATTCGGGAACGGGAACGAGGACACCGTCGACCGGACCCAGCGGATCCCCCATGGGAATGTGGTGGTTAACCGAACAAACCGTATTGTAGCGTATCGTGGAGCAGCTCGGGACGAGCAGCCTTAAGGAGGGGGCAATGCAATGGTTATAGCGTCCACCATGCCAAGTCGCTACGCGCCGGGGGGCGTCATCGTTTCGGCCCCACCCCCTTACGCTCGAGCGCGCAAATCACGAGCAATACTTGGTGCTAGGCCGGCCCTCTCGCCTCCGTTCGCGGTCCCACAGCAGAGGACGACGGAAATTACTCGACTATTAATCTGGAGTCTTCTATCTCGCGAGGTTCCTTGATACATCTAGCATCCGGACTGTCCTGGAAGGCCCAGAGCAGGTATATAAGGAGAGGAGTAACTTGGAGTGACAGCCAGTGAGAGTTAGTTTAGTGAGTGAGTGAGTGAGGGAGGGAGAGCGAGATTGAGTTCGCTGGAGGGCAGTCAGTGATGGCCTGGGAGAGTGCAGCCTGATGGAGTATCTGCCTGTTGGAGCCGAGGACTCGTTCCTGTTCCCCTGACGTCGTGTGTGTGTGAGTCCCTTGTGGCCGGCTGCTGGAGGAGAACCTTGGGTGTTCTGTTGCGGCGAAGAAGGGAACACTGGGTGACGACGTGTGTAGACTGCGAACGGGGTTCTACGGATTGAGTGAACAGCGGATATTATCCCGACCTGCGAAACTGACGTGTAGGCTGTGGACCGTGACAGCGCTAACGAGTGTGACTGAGTGGCTGAGAGAGTGTAGTGTAAATAATCGATGACTCTATGTGTGTGTGTGATTGTAGATGGAACATAAGAGAAACTAAGAGAGAGAGAGAGAGAGAGCGCGAACCGTGTACGTGTGTAAGTTGTAAGCTCGGCTATCGTCTGTGTGTGTGTAAATCTGTAATTGTAGTACTTAGTTAATAAATCTTAGAAATAGGACGCTACCAGGTTTTGTGCTCATTTATTCATTTATTTACCCCGCCAACACGTTACAATATCTTTCTGCATTATGTACATGCGATTCTGCAGACACTACCTACAGAGACACGATCTTATTTTAGCAAAGAAGTCATCTAAGGATAACATGATGGAAAGCATAATGGGTGGTCATACAAATTTTAGTGAAAAACGGAAGAATATATATAGGTACTTTAAGGCAGAAACAGGTTCCAAGAAGGACATTTCAGGAATCACTAATGAACAAGGGGAGAGTGTATGCGAGGATCTACAAAAGGCAGAAGTATTCATTCAGCAGTATGTAAATATTGTTGGTTACAAGGATAATGTCCAAATAGAGGAGGTGACTAATACTGAAGAAGTATTAAAATTTACCTATGATAACAATGATATTTACAATAAGATACAAAAGTTGAAAATAGAAAAGCAGCTAGAATTGATAAGGTTTCGGGTGATATACTAGTACCATATCTGCAGTTTTTATTTGATTATTGTTCGCATGAAGGAGATATACTAAATGAATGGAGAATTGCTATAGTAGCCCCTGTGTATAAATTCAGTTTGACATGCATTGCATGTAAACTTGGGGAAGGCATTCTTTCTGATTATATTACAGGACATGTTCGCGAAATTAGTAACTGGTTCGATAAAAGGCAGTTCGGATTTAGGAAAACCGAGCTCGATAGCTGCAGTCACTTAAGTGCGGCCTGTATCCAGTATTCGGGAGATAGTGGGTTCGTACCCCACTGTCGGCAGCCCTGAAGATGGTTTTCCATGGTTTCCCATTTTCACACCAGGCAAATGCTGGGGCTGTACCTTAATTAAGGCCACGGCCACTTCCTTCCTACTCCTAGCCTTTTCCTGTCCCATCGTCGCAATAAGACCTATCTGTGTCGATGCGACGTAAAACAACTTGCAGGAAAAATGGGGGTGTTTAGGAAAGGTTATTTCACTGAAGCTCGACTTGCAGTTTTCCAGCAAGATATAACAGACATCCTGGATTCAGGAAGTGAAATGGACTGTATCACGATTGACTTTCTAAGGCATTTGATAGGGTAGATCATGGGAGACTACTGGCAAAAATGAGTGCAATTGGACTAGACAAAAGAGTGACTGAATGGGTGACTATATTTATAGAAAATAGAACTCAGAGAATTAGAGTAGGTGAATCTTTATCTGACCCTGTAATAATTAAGAGGGGAATTCCACAAGGTATTATTATTGGACCTTTACGTTTTATTATAATATATATCAATGATATTTCGCCTTAGTCGGACTGAGTGGCTCAAACGGTTGAGGCACTAGCCTTCTGACCCTAACTTGGCAGGTTCGATCCTGGGAGAGTCCGGTGGTACTTGAAGGTGATCCAATACGCCAGCCCCGTGTCGGTAAATTTACTGGCACGTAAGAGAACTCCTATGGGACTAAATTCCGGTACCTTGGCGTCACCCGAAACCGTAAAAGTAGTTAGTGGAACGTAAAACCAATAACATTATTATTCTGGTGAAATTTTGCCGAATCATTTCCCCTCATCACTTCGATTCAGTATCCCTTCATCCTTCCCGTCTTGTGTATTCTTCTCCAACATCACGTTTCAATTCCTTAATTATCAGTATTTCTTCATGACCGAGCAAGTTGGTCGTGCGGTTAGAAATGAGCTGACGTGAGCTTGCATTCGGGTGATAGTGGGTTCGAACTCCACTGTCGGTAGCCCTGAAGATGGTTTCCAGTGGTTTCCCATTTTCACACCAGACACATGCGACAACTATATTCCCAATCCTAGCAATTTCCCTTCCTTGCGATACCAAAGGCCTTCGATGTGTCAGTGCGACGTTAATAATAAGCAGCAAAAATTCTCGCATCCAGAATTTCAATGGCTTGTATTCTCTTTCTTTCTGCGTCAGTTTTTGTTCATATGGGTATTGTTAGTTGCTGGGGTATTAAGCCACGCGGACGAGCACATCGCGTTGCACCCATACTATGGTGAATGGTGACAGCTTGGTACTGTTCAAACGCACACCACGGTGACACTCCGTGTGCTTGACGAAACTTCAGCACGATGGTTTTCGAACTGATAATAGTCAAGCTGACACAAGCAGGTAGGCAACTCGTCTCTCCCCGTGCGAGATGGTATGGCCCCTCTGTCATGGCTACAGAACGCAGCAAGTGAGAGTAGTCAACGAGAAATTCTCTCTCATTTTGAAACTACTTGTTTTACGTTGCACTGACCACAAGAAGGTGTTATGGCGACGATGGGATAGGTCTAGGACTCAGAAGAAAGAGAGCGTGATCTTAATCAAGGCATTTGCCTGGTGTGAAAATGGGAAACGAGAGAAACTATCTTCAGGACTGCCGACAGTGGGGTTCGAACCCACTGTTTCCCGAATGCAAGCTAACAACTACGTGTCGCAAACTGCGTAGCCGACTCATTGGATAGACAAAGATAGAAAATAAAGCAAAATAATTAGTGTGACGTTTAGTTACGGTTGATATCTTCAGTTCGGATTAAATATACAGTGTTAATTACTCGTGAGTGCCATTCAACTATACCGTTTGGTCCACCAGCCACTTGCGATCCAATTTTATGCATCCCTTCACATTTACTACAATTCTGAAAGACATCGGTACCTCTCCCTAAACCGCGGTAATATAACGAGATGTGTGTTTACGGGCTAGAAGACAGCAGGAATCGTGAGTGCCACTATTAATTTATTATGTGTAGCTCGAATGAGCTCCTAAAACGAGTACAGATACCCAAAACACGTACTTAAAACAGGAGGTGGACGCAAAAACCGGGAGCACGGTACTGTATAGGCTGGGAAGTGGGCGCCATAGGTCAAGTGTCGCAGTAGCTCACATGGCAAGCGCGCGGTAGGATGTGTGATAATTGACAGTGCTCGAGAGTTAGAAGGTTCAAGTCCCGTGCGAGTACTCTTTCTAAAGCCAGTTGCCTGGGATGTGGCAAGGTTGTATACTTAATACCGGTATTTTTCACAGACTGATTTGTGTATTTGGCCCTGAAAAGGGCTGTTGGCATGGATATGGGTTGATAGAGGCTAGGAAAAATGTGAAAAGGTTTCAGTTACCCACGTCGTTTAAAGCAGCGCCTGCTCGAACTGACGACCTCCGTGGTCGATACAGAGCTGCGCGCGATGTTGTAAGGACCGTCTGGCCCGTTGCAACATCTCTGGCGAAACGGATCGGCATGCCTCGGTGATGAGCTGTATAATGTGACACGGACTGGCCGGCTCCTGTGCATACACCAATTGTTTTACATGGCCCCGCAGAAATAATCCAGGGGCGTAAGATCGGGTGATCTGGCGGGCCACGGGACAGGTCCTCCCTTTCCTATCAGAATACGTCGCATGGAGATGGTTTCGGACGACGACCGCTGCGTGCGGTGGAGCTCCGTCATGTTGAAACAACATCCTGCAGCGGTTAAGGAGCGGCACATGTTCCAGAAACGGTGGTAGTTCATCTTGGAGGAACCGCAGATAGCGTTGGCTGGCCACATGGCCCTGAAAAAAATGGGGACCGATGAGGTGATCACCCATGATTCCACACCGTACATTCACGCCCCACTGTACCTGACAAGCTGTCTGTTGCACCCAATGGAGATTTTCCACACTCCAGTACTGCATAATATGGCGATTAGCGGTTCCATTGTTGTGGAATCATGCTTCGTCCGTAAATAAGAGAGTCGCTAGAAAAGCAGGATCATTTTCCACATGCTGTAGGATCCATTGACAGAACGCCACCCGGGCATCGAAATCATTACCATGGAGGTCCTGGTGTACTTTCAGATGGTACGGGTGATGATGATTGTGTGTAGGCTCCGGAGAGGCCTGGTGCAGGTCTTTTGATTTGACTCACGTAGGCGACCTGCGCGTCGGGATGAGGATGAAATGTTAATGAAGATGACACATATACCCAGTCTCCGTGCCAGAGGAATCAAGCAATTATGTTTAAAATTCTCGACCTTGCCGGGAATCGAACCTGGGACGCCTCTGACCAAAGGCCAGCACGCTAACCATCTAGCCATGGAGCCGGGCATGATAAGAGTGAAATCGGTGGGTATGCAATATCCGCATAACAGACGCTCGGCTGATATTCGTCTCCTGTGCAATGGCTCGTGTGCTAGTAAGTGTGTTACGCCGTATAGCGTCAAACACGGCCTCTTTATTGTCAGCAGACATCACGGGATGATCTCTAACAGGCCGTGTCTTTCCACACTCGGAAATGTCATGCCCATCGTTTGTCGTCTATCCGGATAGCTTCTTGGTACAGGCGTTGTGCTTGTATGCATTCTGTCCAGCTTCTCCATAGAAAAGTAACATATCCACATACTCGCCGCTGGAATATATCTCGAGGCAGTGAATAAACTTTGTGTTGTGAATTGCTTCGAAGGAGGGGAGCTCACGCAGCTGCATACTTACCTGCTATCGCATGTTGTTATCGTTCCTATGGGAAATACTTTGCCCTACCCGTGGTCTACGAAGCTTGGAACATGTACGACGTAGCTAACTGGCCACAGACCATCATCTCCTCATCCTCGCCCAACCCAACCCAGCACCATACCCAATGCAACGATATATACGGTCTTTTACAGGATCAAATAAACAAATCAAGTATACAACCTTACCACATTTCAGGCAACTGGCTGTTAAATAATTATTATGTGGGATTCGAACCTCCTACCTCATGCACTGTGCACTATCACATGTCTCCCCGCCGCTTGCTATGTGAGCTACTGCGACACTTCCCAGCTTATATAGTACCGTGCTCCCGGTCTGAGCGTCTACCTCTTGTTTTGAAGTACGTGTTCTGCGTATCTTTATTCGTTTTACGAGTTCATTTGAGGTACCCATAGTAAATTAATAGCGGAGCTCACGATTCCTGCTGTATTCTAGCACGAAAACACAATTCTCGTTATATTCATCATCATCATCATCATCATCATCTGTTTACCCTCCACGTTCGACTTTTCCCTCGGACTCAGCGAGCGATCCCACCTCTACCGCCTCAAGGGCAGTGTCCTGGAGCTTCAGACTCTTGGTCGGGGATACAACTGGGGAGAATGACCAGTACTTCGCCCAGGCGGCCTCACCTGCTATGCTGAACATGGGCCTTGTGGAGGGATGGGAAGATTGGAAGGGATAAACAAGGAAGAGGGAAGGAAGCGGCCGTGGCCTTAAGTTAGGTACCATCCCGGCATTCGTCTGGAGGAGAAGTGGGAAACCACGGAAAACCACTTCGAGGATGGCTGAGGTGGGAATCGAACCCACCTCTACTCAGTTGACCTCCCGAGGCTGAGTGGACCCCGTTCCAGCCCTCGTACCACTTTTCAAATTTTCATGGCAGAGCCGGGAATCGAACCCGGGCCTCCGGGGGTGGCAGCTAATCACGCTAACTCTCGTTATATCACCCCGGTTTAAGGAGAGGGACCGATGTCTTTCAGAATTATAGTAGATGTGAAGTGATGCAAAAAACTGGATCGCAAGGGGCTGGTGGACCACCCGGTATTTAACATTGTGGTCATATCGCTGAAATGAACTTCAAACGAGATTACATGTGAATAAAAGAGAGAGAGGAGATTCTATTGACTAGAAGACATTCGCCTGTTGAAGTTAGTAACCTGATATAGGTTACACAATACCTTTAGCCAGGTGAATAGGATGAACAAATAGAAACAAGAGGTGTTACGCCTCGAAAGCACAATGGTAATTATAATGGCGAGTGGCCTCCTAAGAGGCCTACCGGGCGAGTTGGCCGTGCGCGTAGAGGCGCGCGGCTGTTAGCTTGCATCCGGGAGATAGTAGATTCGAATCCCACTATCGGCAGCCCTGAAGATGGTTTTCCGTGGTTTCCCATTTTTACACCAGGCAAATGCTGGGGTTGTACCTTAATTAAGGCCACGGCCGCTTCCTTCCAACTCCTAGGCCATTCCTATCCCATCGTCTCCATAAGACCTATCTGTGTCGGTGCGACGTAACCCCCCCCCCCCCTAAGAGGCCTGGTGCAGGGCTTTTGAGTAGACGCCGTATAGGCGACCGGAGTGTCTGAGAGGATGGGGCCCTATACATTAAAAGATGCGTTTTGACAAATAGGATGGGAGGGAGGGACATTGCACGTGTCATTGCACGGTGTTGTCACATCCCTACAATCACTTCTCCTGTTCCTCGCTTCCGGCTCGCGTGTTCGTTCGTTCAGACCGCCTTGTTCTGCTGTACATAACCAAGAGGTGAGAGGTTGGGCAACTCCAAGCAACACGAGCCACCCATCAGGCTGGAATCAGCAGTGGTTCCGCCCTCGTTTCCATGGCAAACATACCCGCTACACTCCCCCACCCCCCACCCGGACAGGCAGTGAATGGACCTCCCTCTGAGAACTGTCAGAATGTATCTTTCAACATTACGATTATACCTCCGAGTTACTGAAATTAACCATTGAAGGTTAAAATCACCAACCCGGCCGGGAATCCAACTTGGGGCCCCAGCACCAAAGGCCAGCACGCTGAATATTTAGCCATGTAGCCGAACAGCACGTTGGTGATAAGTGATGCAGCTACTGCGATAGTAATTATCCTTGGAATCGTTCACAAGCACATCGTAAACTTCCGTCTGGGCCAGTGTCTCGTTTCTGTTTAAGTTATATGCAATGAAAGTGAGAGGATGCCATACATTCTGTGAGACAGTCAAACATTGCTTTTGAGGATAATAGCAAAATAATGTCTGTTGTCTCTAAAATTATCCTAATTGCATTTACAGTCATGTACGAAAGGGATATTGGAACCCGTTGTCCTTGATTGATCTCGACGCTCGCACGTTCAAACACCTGGCTTACTACCGCGAATTCATCATCGGCAGGTGAAATTCATTAAATAAGCACCAGCCTTTCGCGTGAAGAGAATAGAAATCAAGACATTATGAGGACACTCCTTCATGGATTGATCTCTACTTTTTGGAAGAACGCGAGATAGTGTAACAGTTATAATTACAGTAGAACTTTGTTTACCGGGCGAGTTGGTCGTGCGCTTAGGAGCGTGCGGCTGTGAGCTTGCATCCGGGAGATATGGGTTCGAATCCTACTGACGGCAGCCCTGAAGATGGTTTTCCGTGGTTTCCCATTTTCACACCAGACAAATGCTGGAGCTGTACCTTAATTAAGGCCACGGCCGCTTCCTTCCAACTCTTAGACCTTTCCTGTCCTATCGTCGCCATGATACCTATCTGTGTCGGTGCGACATAAAGCCAATAACAAAAGAACTCTGTTATAGCGACATCGCTTTCAAGCAAAACCTTTTCTATAGCGCCAGGTGGTGATACCAACGTAGTAGTCATGTATGTTGTATGTTGGGTAGTCAGCCCGAAGGCTGGTTTGATCCTCTGCAGCTCCGCCAACAGCTGTCATAAATAGCCTAGGCGTCACTGAAGAGGCGTACTAGGGAAATGAGTGAGGTAGTTTCCCGTTGCTTTCCTCACCGAGCCAGCCGTTGCTATTACATATCAGTTTGCCAAGCCCACTGAAATGCAATGCAATGCACCAACCTACCCTATGAGCAATATTTTCGCACCATTCATAACAGGGACTGGCTGCGTAAGCAATGGTATTACTAGCATCACTCATACCTCAGTCACTTTCATATTGTCAAAGCCAAGGATGAGACTGAGACAGGTCAATGAAAGTAACAAATTTGATATAGCACATACCAGAAGACATACTGCACTGTAAACACTACATCTCGCCAGCAAAGGCATAAATATTAGTCATAAAGAAAGTATTTTTCATCCTTGATTAATACGACATCCATGTAGGCCTTTACTTCATATACAACATAATTTTAAAACTGAGTTTACATTATGATTTTCTAACAAACATACCATTTTAAGCTTTCTATTGTGAGTTTGAAGAATGTCCAGAAAAAAGATGGAGGGACCGAAGTCAAGTGACCACGTTTAAAAAAATTATCTTCTTCTCCTCTTCTGCGTTTTCCACATCTGTGGGGTCGCGGGAGCTAACTTCGACGTACGTGTGGATTTGACCTTGTTTTACGACCAGATGCCCTTCCCGACGCCAACCATAGGGATGTAATCAGTATTGCTTGTTTCTGTGGTGGTTGGTAGTGCGGTATGTTTTCTGAATATGAAAAGGAAAGTGTTGGGACAATCACAAACACCCAGTTCTCGAGCCAGAAGAATTAATCAAACGTGATCAAACTCCCCCATCCGGCCGAAAATCAAACCCGGGACACACTTAACCGAGGGCCTCAACCCTCACCATTCAGCGAATGAGGCGGAATATTATAATTGTTGTTGTTGTTGTTGTTGTTTGAGTCATCAGTCCATAGACTGGTTTGATGCAGCCCTCCATGCCACCCTATCCTGTGCTAACCTTTTCATTTCTGCGTAACTACTGCATCCTACATCTGCTCTAATCTGCTTATCATATTCATACCTTGGTCTACCCCTACCGTTCTTACCACCTACACTTCCTGCAAAAACCAACTGAACAAGTCCTGGGTGTCTTAAGATGTGTGCTATCATTCTATCTCTTCTTCTCGTCAAATTTAGCCAAATCGATCTCCTATCGCCAATTCGATTCAGTATCTCTTCATTTGTGATTCGATCTATCCATCTCACCTTCAGCATTCTTCTGTAACACCACATTTCAAAAGCTTCTACTCTATTTCTTTGTGAGCTAGTTATCATCCATGTTTCACTTCCATACAATGCCACGTTCCACACGAAAGTCTTCAAAAACATCTTTCTAATTCCTATATCAATGTTTGAAGTGAGCAAATTTCTTTTCTTAAGAAAGCTCTTCCTTCATCATCATTATCATCATCTGTTTACCCTCCAGGATCGGTTTTTCCCTCGGACTTAGCGAGGGATCCCACTTCTACCGCCTCAAGGGCAGTGTCCTGGAGCTTCAGACTCTTGGTCGGGGGATACAACTGGGGAGTATGTCCAGTATCTCGTCCAGGCGGCCTCACCTGCTATGCTGAACAGGGGCCTTGTGGAGGGATGGGAAGATTGGAAGGGATAGGCAAGGAAGAGGGAAGGAAGCGGCCGTGGCTTTCAGTTAGGTACCATCCCGGCATTCGCCTGGAGGAGAAGTGGGAAACCACGGAAAACCACTTCCAGGATGGCTGAGGTGGGAATCGAACCCACCTCTACTCAGTTGACCTCCCGAGGCTGAGTGGACCCCGTTCCAGCCCTCGTACCACGTTTCAAATTTCGTGGCAGAGCCGGGAATCGAACCCGGGCCTCCGGGGGTGGCAGCTAATCACGCTAACCACTACACCACAGAGGCGGACACAAGCTCTTCCTTGCTTGTGCTAATCTGCATTTTATGTCCTCCTTACTTCTGCCATCGTTAGTTATTTTACTACCCAAGTAACAATATTCATCTACTTCCTGTAAGACTTCATCTCCTAATTTAATATATAATAATAATAATAATAATAATAATAATAATAATAATAATAATAATAATAATAATAATAATAGACTAATAATAGTAATAATAATAATAATAACAATAATAATAATAGATCAAAGATGAACGATGTCTACTGAACGCGATCAAGATGGAAAACGAAGTTCATTGGGCTATATACTCAGGTACGATACTCTTCTCCTGTTAATTATTGAATTATTGGGGAAGAGAACACGAGGACGACCCAGAAAATCCTAAGAACACCGTTGATGAACTGCTGTAGGTAGTGGCTCCGTATGCTGATGTGTCTGTTAGATCATCAGCCCAGAGGCTGGTTGGATCCTCAAATAGCACCACCAAAGACAATGCAGTTATAGGAAAAGCACAAAAACCAATGACATTACCAAAATGAGGCGTACTAGGCAAGACGAGGAGTGAGGTAGTTTGTCATTGATTTCCTCACTGGAGCCAGAACGTGCTATTGCAGCACGACTAATCCTATGAGCAACACCCTTCATAACACTCAGACACTAGTTGTGCTCCGAATGTCAGGACTCAGCACCACCCATACATGAGCAGCTTTCATATTGTCACAGTAATGCATGAGGCTGGGACTTGGGTGGAAGTTACACTATGCTCTGGCCTGTGCCATGATATTAATGCAAAGCACTGTGTCCATCAAGAAATGACGGCAGGCAGTCCGTATGCCGATATGAAGGGGAGAACAGTAGACCGTCAGACATGGTTGCAGCGATAAGGCCTTTAGAAGAAGAAAATTGTCAGTTGAACTTGGTGGAGGTCCGCCTCTGTGGTGTAGTAATTAATGTGATTAGCTGCCACCCCCGGAAGCCCGGGTTCGATTTTCGGCTCTGCCACGAAGTTTGAAAAGTGGTACGAGGGGTGTAACGGGATCCACTCAGGTTCGGGAGGTTAACTGAGTAGAAGTGGGTTCGATTCCCACCTCAGCCATCCTGGAAGTGGTTTTCCGTGGTTTCCTACTTCTCCTCCAGGCAAATGCCGGGATGGTACCTAACTTAAGGCCACGGCCGCTTTCTTCCCTCTTCCTTGTCTATCCCTTCCAATCTTCCCATCCCTCTGCAAGGCCCTGTTCAGCATAGCAGGTGAGGCCACCTGGGCGAGGTACTGGTCGTACTCCCCAGTTGTATCCCCGACCCAGAGTCTGAAGCTCCAGGACACTGCCCTTGAGGCGATAGAGGTGGGATCCCTCGCTGAGTCGGAGGGGAAAACCGACCCTGGAGGGTAAACAGATAAAGCAGAAGAAGAACTCACTAAGGTCAATGCTGTATCATTTGACACTAACTAGATAAGTCACTTCGTCATAATATTGAAGAATTAGACAAATGTTACTTCCAGATTATTCAAGAAAAGCAAATAGCCAGATGATTTGAGCTATCTTGTTAATATTATATTGTTAATAAACGTGGCTTCAACCACATAAAAGTTAAAGTAAACTCGTGTCTTCATACCGAGGTGGTATGAAGACACCTGTCAACCACATGCCAGCCATCCTACCATTCTTAAACTTCTGGCAGTACCGGGGATCGAATTCGGACCCCCGAGGACAGCTGCTAAAGACACTAACTGTTACGCTACGGAGGCAGACGCTTGAACCAGGTAAGTGAGTTTGTCTTATGTGCAATGCATGTTCTATGGTTATTGTGGGCGTGGACATTATTATCTTTTAAATGAATAATTGACAGTGAATTTACACAGCTGCTTCTGTTAAAGACAACTATTAAATCTCACTAGCTAACATTACATAAATATGACTTACACCCTTTGGTTTTTACTGGTCCACATAAGAAAATAATGCCTGGTTAATGACGGACAAGTCAAGATCCAAAGCAGATACTTCGTTCATATTCAGCATAGCAGGTAAGGCCGCCTGGGCGAGGTACTGGTCCTCCTACCCAGTTGTATCCCTCCGACCCAAAGCCTCACGCTCCAGGACACTGCTATTGAGGTGGTAGAGGTGGAAACCCTCGCTGAGTCTGAGGGAAAAGCAACCCAGGTGGGTAAACGGATTAAGAAAGAAAGAAAGAAAGAAAGAAAGAAAGAAAGAAAGAAAGAAAGAAAGAAAGAAAGAAAGAAATGAATAATTTATTAAAGTATGAAGGCTTTCACGGCCGGTGTCAATATAATAAAATTCTTCCGGGCTGTTATGCCGTGGTCCACTCCTCTCGCTTCTCCCAGACGTTTCGACTACTGCTGCGGTAGTCATCTTCTGTGGCGTCGTGTAGATACGCTCTCCTGGCAGTCGCCAGCGGGATACAGGAGAGCGTATCTACACGACGCCACAGAAGATAATTACCGCAGCAGTAGTCGAAACGTCTGGGAGAAGCGAGAGGAGTGGACCACGGCATAACAGCCCGGAAGAATTTTATTATATATGAATAATTTATACTCACAAAACTTCAAACTTACCCTGTTGGGGCGATACTAAAGACTGTATATCCATTGACATGAAGAGAGCATTGTCATTCCCTGTGGGTCCAGTATTTATAAGCTGATAATGGGAGGAAAAATGCTTCCTTATACTCAGGCACTCATCAATATTAATGATAGGTCCTTTATATCTATCATACAGCCTAGCCTGTATAATCATGGACATTTATCTACCTCTTTTACAATACTCCAACGTAGTTTGCATATGTTACATGTACCGAATGAAAGAAGACAGGGACCACCTTATATTTGTCCAACATGATTCTGTTTTGAGTGTGAACAAGCCCTGAAGATTTACGTTCATTAGATGGCAATTATTTACGTCAATATGTTACTTCGCCTGGAGACGGTCACAAAAAATTTCTCTGAAGAATTCTAAACTGTTAGTACTAATTTGATCATCTATCTCCTTACTGTAAAGATTAGCTGCTGTCCTTGGTGGTCCAGGTTCGAATGGCAAAATGGCTGTTATGTGAATAAAATGGTACCTGCAACTCACTTCCAATGGGGGTGTGCCTGAAAGGCGCTGCGCCACCTCAAGACGAGGACACCACGAATGTAATTTTACTATAATACTAATATTAACAAATTAATTTGAGATTTTACTTTAAAATGTCCTTTAATTGTGCATTAATCAAATGATGTTTAACTTTAGTTACCGTTCGACTTGGCGGCACTTAAATACAAGTATTTACACGCCGTCTTAAAGAAACACAGAGATAAAACACAATTGAATTTATTCTCGACTTTTCTTTACCTGATGCAGTGCAATAAAACGAGGAACTATCAAGGGAAAAATATAGAATATAAAAGAGATTGTGTTGAATATGCCATATCAAATTATGATCTTAACTGATCGAACATTCTTGGTAGGAGCTGGGCGAATGTTTACATTCAACATTAATTTACAACAGTAAGGACTTTTCAGAGTATTAATTAGAGTGCGGCGGTGTGTGTCAAGCTCACTTACTCTGTGCTAGCCAGATATCCAGGTTCGTTGAATATGTGTGGAATGTGTGTGTTTTGAGACGATCTTGGTTCTTTGACTAGAAGAAGAAAACACATTAACAGCAGATGGTTTTACATTCCACCTGAGACCAAACAAAGAATTGTACAAAACGTTGGAGACTGGGCGAGATGGCCGTGCGGTTAGGTACCAGCTTGCATTTGGGTTTTAAACCCACTTTCGGCAGCCCTGAAGATAGTTTGAGGTGGTTCCCCATTTTCATACCAGAAAAATGCTGGGGTCTGTACCTTAAATAAGACTACGGTCGCTTTCTTCCCACTCCTTGCCCTTTCAATCCCATCGTCGTCATAAGACCTATCTGTGTCGGTGCAACGTAAAGAAAATTATTAAAAAATGAATTTATTCTATATCATTATTATTTTTTATCCCAAGACATATTTAAATTCCGTAAAGTTTACTTTACAAGAAAAAAGACATATATTTATAAAAACTGCAACGGCAAAAAAATATAAGGTAATGAATTAAATAAACTGATACAGCTGTAGAAGAGATGAATATTTTGAAACAACAAGCTGAAAAGACTGCACATATGATCTCCTTTGAAAAAACAAAGTACTTGACTGATATCCGCACAGCTCCCCAACAACTAAGGACAAGGTATGGTAAGAATGAAGTGAGTCCTTCTCCGCACATCGGGGCCAATAGTAAGGAATAAAATTATATCCATGACTACAAAGAACTTTGCCACTACGGCCCCGAGTTCTGAAGCATTCAATATATTATACTATCTAAGGAACGCATATCAAAGATTTGAAAAATCTTTTATCAACAGATACAAATCAAGTGTGCTATTTACAACAATTGATCGTTTAAGATTTTATAAAGTACAGCTGGTATTTTTGAAGAATATCATCAAGAGTATAATGGACAATTTAACTGTTTTATCTATCACATGACTTACAGTTTTAACAAAAATTTCTAAGATCTTATTTTAAATGTAACCATAATTCAATATTTTAATGTGTCTTTCCAATTTTAATAATATCCATTTTGTATTTCTGATATATTAATGTTAATTTATAATAGCTGATGATGTCCCTTAGGGGACGAAACATGTACTAAATATAATAAATTGTATATTGTATTGAATATGCGGAGCACTTAGTTATAATATTTAAGTTTATGTTGAATATTCAATACTTAAGAATGAAAGAGTTAAAATATTCAAATATCTCGGTGAGGTTGTTCAGATGGGATCTAATGAAAGAGAAGCTAACAACAGTAGGTGATATAGGATGTCCGCAGCGTTTCGAAGAACACACGACCTGTAGAAGGAAAAGGCAATTTTAGTGCAAGCTAAAAATACGGTGTTTAAACCCGAATGTCTCTATGGAAATGAATGCCTCCGAGTTACTGGAAAGACTGGTCTGAGAGAAGCTGTGAAGTTTGAGAGGAAGATCCTTGGAAGGATAATGGGCACAAAGATCGTGGCTGGACATTGCAGTTTGCGAGGACGGGAGGAAATGTCTCAGAAAAGCGAACAACTGATGGAATCCATCTAGAAGTGACGACTCAAGTTCTACGGCCATTAGAATGGAAGACAAGCGGTTGACCATGAAAATGGTTACCATACTCGATAGTAGACCCAGCACACGTGATAAATGGTTCAGAAAGGTCAGGAACAATCTGGAAAAAAAAAAATTGGACTAAATCGTGAAAACATTGTTAACAGAGCCAAGTACTGACACCATATCAGTAACTTCAAGGGCTTTCGTGCCAGGCTGAGTGGCTCAGACGGTTAAGGCGCTGGCCTTCTGACCCCAACTTGGCAGGTTCGATCCTGGCTCAGTCCGGTGGTATTTGAAGGTGCTCAAATACGACAGCCTCGTGTCGATAGATTTACTGGCACGTAAAAGAACTCCTGCGGGACTAAATTCCGGCACCTCGGTGTCTCCGAAAACAGTAAAAGAGTAGTTAGTGGGACGTAAAACAAATAACATTATTATTAAGGGCTTTCGTGAAGAAGAGCAGCAGAACAGCGGGTTGACAGTAGAAAAGAGACAGGCTGCCAGGGAGTGAATGTGGGCTGCAGAGAGAGCTCTATGAATGTGTAAATGTTGCTTGCTGTGGCCTCTAATGGCCATAAATATCTCAAGAAACGAGTAACACGACTTACTATTTTATTTCATTGTTCCGGGTCCTGATTCGTATATTACTGAATGCATTGTTTAAAATGATAATTATATTTAATGTTGTTTACAAGATAAGAATTGCCCATTTAATGTCCGGCTCCATGGATAAATAGTTACAATGCTGGCCTTTGGTCACAGGGGTCCCGGGTTCGATTTCCGGCAGGGTCGGGAACTGTAACTAGCATTGGTTAATTTCGCTGGCACGGTGGCTGGTTGTATGTGTTGTCTTCATCATCATTCCATCCTCATCACGACGCGCAGGTCGCCTACGGGAGTCAGATCAAAAGAGCTGCACCTAGCGAGCCGAACATGTCCTCGGACACTCCCGGCACTAAAAGCCATACGCCATTTCATTTTTGTTGATTCAGTGTTTGTAAATACGAAGATGGCACCGAGTATTAAATATAAGTAATAGAGAGACAAATCACAACTAACAACAATGTTATGTCTTTATTTTATCGCAAGAACGATACTGATTGCCTGTTATTTCCTGCGATTGTCCTTTTCGCGAGCGTAGGTTCGCTCGTCAACATAGTTTCAAGCGCTCTCCGCTCGGAGGAAACACGCTGGACTCCAGGACCTTCGAAAGAATACGAGGGAGTGAAACATATTGCAGTGTTTTATTGCCGGTTTAGATTGCTGACAGCTTTCAGGTTGTTATCATTTAGACATCTGGGCCGATGACCTGGATGTTAGTCCCCTTTAAAACACAAGCGTCAACAACAAGCATCAATTTAGACATATTTAAGGTTTAGGTTAATTTTACACTGATGATGTATGTTCACAATTAAAGAAATGTTTAATTAAGTTTAATTACTGTGTGCTACAAATGAACACATGATATGTTAATTTTGACGTCAATTACCTCTCCTTTAGAGACCAATAAAACGAAAGATACCACCGCAAACTTCAGACAGTTGACAGCTGTGTTTGGCATATGAACAGTCATTGGTGAAAATGGTGACAATAGTTCTAAAATACTGTTACAGTTGAAGGAAATCAATCACATTATTTCTGTAGTTTACATCACTTAGTGTTGTATCACTGATGAATGTCTTAACGTAGTCGTTTTAGGTGTCGAAGGTGGTTGAAGTATATTGAGGAATATGATGGTGCGGTGGGATTGTGGGTGAGAGCATTACCACGTTGGTAAAACCGATGCCGACCACATTGAGAATATTTGATTTTTTGAGTTATGTCTGGAACTATGAGGTACCGAATGAAGGATTAATATGTGTACGTGAGCACATACAGTACTTGCCAACTGTGTAATTTTGTGCAAAGTAAGGATCCAAGTTGTGTACTTCTGTCAACATCTATTGAAATGATGTAATCATAAAGTTGTTAGAGCACATCTCACCTTTAGTGCTGTTTAAAACTATTCCAGAAAGTTATAAATAAACTGTAAATTTCGTCAGCGTGTGTAGGGTTTTTGCTGCCTCTAAACAAACACTTCGTAGCAAGTTGATTATTTAGCAAATCGTTAGTTAATGATTACAGCACTAATAGGGGCCAGCGACAAATGTTGTTTATTGTTAAAGACCATTCCTTATTCTTCCTATCAGCTTTCAATTACAGTAGTGCCCTTTCGGCTGCCTGTGTTTTCTACTGCTGGTAGTGGTTTTATATAATGGTCATAATATGTGACCACATGCTGCTGAAAACGAAGTTCATTAAATTGCTTTAGGTTGTTGACTTGGACACATAACACCATTAGCTGGGTGAACAAAAAAGGGAAATGAAATGTTGTACCTAATTTGTGAAAACGAGCAGAGCCCTTGATACTGCTTCCTGCTTTGCCTTCAAATAGGAACATCTACTACTCAATAGACTCGATAGTGTCCCCTTCTCCGGGGTCGCTCAGTCGGCAAAACGAGAGTCCCAAAAGGGTGGACCGTTCGCAGGGCCGATTTTGCTATTAAGGGACAATTTCATAGAGTTTATATTTTCAGGACCCTTGGTGACTGGATAGGTGACACAATATAAATGAAAATCAGGGCAAATAACAACAACGTTTATTAAAACATAACGGAAACTCAGTCTGGACAAATGCATGAAAGGAAAAAAAAAATTTTAAATACAATGTGACTTTGCAACAAAAGAAATATCTCAATCTTTAATGGCTTGTGAATAAATGAACACGACTATAAGTCCTCGCATGCTTCTGGAGTTAGATTCCATTGCTTCTTCAATGAAACTCCACCCAGTATTTTACTCTGCAACATCGAATGAACCACAAAATTAGCAAAGCTGTCATTTCCCGTTATAACTCATGTTTAGTCATTTACAAGTAAAATAATTTCATACATTTTGAAGAAAAATTACTATTAGCTCAGCATTTACTTGTTCGAGGAAATCTCTTGAAAATTCATTCACTCTACCTGTGAAAATCCTCTAACTCATCTTGTCATCATAAAATTCCTTTACAATTTCATTTTAGTGTTGGGAAATATTTTTACAATTTCTTTGGCATAACTCCCTCTCTCTCGTAGACTACGCTTGACTGTATTCTTTCCTTACTCTCTTTAACTTTTCTAAATTACCTAGCATTTCATGGATGGATAGAGCATCATGAGATCCTACACGGAATCAACAACAACAACAACAATGCTTCACAGTCACCAAAAAAAAATATACAAGATAAGTTTCCTTGGAATGATATAAGTAAATGACATCAAACAACCCAATTCTACCAACTGGTTAAGTAAATTTTTATCACACAATGAATCTGTAATATTTATTATTATTATTATCATCCAGTCATTTATCTCGTCTTTCCCTTGAGTTTTATTGAAGATCCTTACAATCATCTGACCAGAATAAAAACTCGCTCATGACTGTAGTTATGATGATACAGAAAGCCAAATTTCTCTCTCGAAGAATAACTATCACCATCATCAGTGATAAGAGCTCACGAGCCTCGAAAACATCTAATAACGATTAAGTCATGTATTATTCATTTCAGTTGTTGAGCCAGAAATAGACCTATTATTAGTCACTAAATTCGTACATCCTCATAAATCATTATCGCCATAATCATTCATTACAATCACTGTGACTCATAATACCTTTTAGGCCCGACATGCACCCTAGTAGTCCCATGTCGTCCATTAATGGCGAACTCCATTATCACAATGACCATACAAGTTTAATCTCAACAACTTTTACATTATCCGACCTTTACTATTATTAGCATTATTATTATTATTATTATTATCCTATAATGGCTCCTAGATCGTTCTCTCGAAGAATATTTCTCACATTCGTCGTTCACTTTCCCTTCTACCATCAATCACTACACATGACTAACAGGGTTTTAAAACTACGATTTAATTATAGTGTACTCCTACATCTAATCATATCTTCATTTACTATTTTTATGAGTTTAATTTATTCTTATTATTATTATTATTATTATCATGATTGTTAGTAGGCCTTACTCCCTTAAAGTCACTTTCGAAGATCATAATCACTCACTCTTGTCGACTCAAGAACAACTGGGATTATTCATCATCACGTCCAAAATAAAACTATCATTATTCCAAGGAAATGCAAAGATAGAACAATATTGAAATCACAAATCAACGAAGTAAGGAACGCTCTCCCATCACCATTAAATACAAATTACTAAGGAAACTACTTTACTCTACGTAAGAATACAATCTAGTCATCTACTAAAAGAGAAGAAATTTTACAAGGGTACTCATATTTCCGGTGAGAATCCTTGGCGTCGGGATGCTGCTCCAGGCGACGACATCTCTTGCCTCATCTATGGTGGTTTACGGATGTACAAAGTCATCGCGTTGGCGTGCACTCTGGAATTTAGTTCCACATGACTGTAGCTCTATTCAGCGTCTTCCTTTTATTCCAGCAAAGTCCCAGAAAATCTCTCGATTTCCCTCTTGATCGCCGCATGTCGACAACTTGGTTTCCTCGGAGATCGCTGAAACTAAAATATTCTATTAGCACAGGGATCCACACTAGCTATAACTCACTAAGTTATTTTCAACACTTAACTTGGCGCAACGATGTACTTCAGGTCCATTATTACTATAAGCTTCGTCTTCTGAACACATTCATTAAGTTACGATGCGCCTTAGGCTGACAAATAATAGGGCTGAATATTATGATGATTAAATAAAGGTTAGATTTCCTCTCGTCTATCCACTTGAGATCGTGACTTCCTTTCATAATGTCCAATGGAACATTCCTAAAGCTTCTATGGCGAGAATCGGCTTTAATGAGCACGCTGACTGTCTGTGGTTTAACATTTTCCACCCGGGAGAATGCATGACTGTAATAAGCTCGCTGGATACTGCGTTGAGCTAACAATGAATTACACTGGCATTCAAGTAACGTAATGATCGTGCCCTACAAGGATTACACTAGTATTCACGTCGTCTGAAAATATTCTTCTTTCCCGTAGTGAATACACGGTTCGACTTCTCGTAAGAAAACCACTGTCCGACGTGCTCTTGGAAAACTGTTCTGGCCGTCGTCTCGTGAAATTTCTCCTGAACTGTTCTGTCGTTCATACACAAGAACTTTCTTCGACTTTTCCAGAACAATCCTAACATTTCCAGCACTTTCCTCAATTTCTATTGGCTGGTAATCGACCTGCGCCATAGCTCGTCCTTGACCGCTACGAGTGGATTTTATGAGAACATTTCTCCTCCCCTCTGTCGTCTGCTGGTGTCATGACGTAACTGCGCTCTGGTCACCCTCGATCAGCTGTTGACCTAGTTTCGGCCGGCTCGCTCTCGCACAACTATGTCACAGCTGGTACACGCGCACTCGTAAGCAATGCTCCGTAATAAATATTCCCAGCTTTCCCAAATTAACTGAGGTACCATTTAGACGGGTACATAATCCCCCTTGGTTGATTTAGGATTTAATTAGTAGATTAAATCATAACAACTCAATTCACTTTCTAAATGTACACGGAAAATGTGCACCATAACAGCTCCTTTTCAAGATTAATTTCTAGGATTTCTCCGGGACTGGTGATAAACACGTAAATTCCCAGCATTATAAATAGCTCTAAAGTGTCCATCAAAGCTCTCTACCTGGTATGCGTTGTTCCCCAAGTCTTTAATTACTCTGTAAGGTCCAACATATAAAGGTGCGAACTTCGCGTAGAATTTTTCAACAGGACTTGAAATAGCGGGTTTACGGAGTAATACGTACTCTCCAACATTTAAGGGACGATGAAATCGTTTCTTACGTACTCTCCTCCGTCTTCTGTTGGCATGATCTACAAGGTTTTCTCTCGCTTGGAGAATTACTTCCGCATGAGTAGGACGTCTTTGATCCAGGTGGGGAATTATGTTGTCCCAAGTTCGGACGGGATATTGATTGAAGTGAATGACTGAGGGAATTAATTTCGTCGCCTCATGCACTGTGTTATTTACCACGTCCATCATTATTGGTAACACTGCGATCCACCTATCGTGTCTGTTTTTACAATAAATTCTGCAAAATTTTGAAATCTCTTGCATCACCCGCTCAGCGGGATTACTGGCTGGATTTCGGATCGAACTCATGGTGTGCTTGATCCCCATTTCAGATAAGCCTCGTCGGAACTCTTCAGCCGTGAATTGCGATCCGTGGTCAGTCAGCAAGACTTTGGGTTTCCCCATCATAGGAATTATGCTTTTCTTTAATCTCCATAGGATCGATTTTGTGTTCGCCTTCTGAATTGGAAAAAGGGTTAGAAATTTCGAAAACACATCTATGGTTACAATTACGAATTTATGTTTAAATCTACTGGCTGGAATCGGGCCAAATATGTCCATTGCGAATAAGCTTAGTGGTCTCTCTGGAATAATAGGAATAGGTTTTTGCTTAGCAAAGTGTGAGCTGGCTTTCGTTCTCTGACACGTATCACAGGTGCGTATAATTTCACGTACATTCTGGCGGAGTTTATCCCAAGTGAAGGTTTCTTGGATAGTTGCTACAGTTTTATCGAGTCCTGCATGACCCGTAATTCTGTGCACATGCCATACTAAGTCTTCTCGAATTTTCATGGGCACCACGGCCTTTAAATTGACCCTCATGGGGTCCACGAATTGACATAACATGCCCCCTTGGTTATGATATCGTTTAGCTTTTCGCCTCAGCATTTTGTACCCGGGATCACCCGGTTCGATCTTTCCAGACAAATAATCAATCAAAGGCCTTAAAGTAGCATCTCTTTTCTGCATCTGTGGAAAATATCGTAATTTTCGTAGGAGCTCCCGGTCATCCGGAATTAGCTCGATCCAATAAACCTCGACATCTTCTTCCGGATTACGGCTCAAATAGTCTGCTAACACATTCTGTTTTCCCGGGCAATGCTCGACTTGGATATCAAACTGCTGGACAAAGAGTGTCCATCTCATTACCCTTTCGCTACTCATTGTGGTGCGCGTCATAAACGTCAAGGCATGGTGATCTGTTCGGATCAGTATGGGGAACCCATAAATTATTTTTTTCCATGGCGTCAAAGCGTAAACAATTGCTAACATTTCTAATTCCGTTATAGTGTATCCTTTCTCATTAGGTCGTAATTTCCTGCTTGCAAACGAAATAAAGTCTTTCACGTCCGGTTTCTCTGGATTTTCTTGAAATAGGACTGCTCCCACTCCAACCTTTGAGGCGTCCGTCTGAATAATGAACGGTCGTTCGAAGTTGGGGTAGCTAAGCTTAACATTGTTCCTTAGCATTTCCTTGGTCTGGATGAAAGCTTGTTCTTCAACTTCCGACCATTTCCACTTCTGGTTCTTTTTCAATAATTCCTGCAATGGCGAGATCGTTCTCGTATAACCCGGGCAAAAATTCGCGTAAAACTGACACATGCCTAGGAATTGACGTACGTGTTTTATCCTTCGTGGACGTGGAAAATCACAAATAGCGGTCACCTTGACCATTCGCCAATATTTCGGGTATTTCTTCATTCAAAAATTGACGTTTTTTTTTTCACCCCTTGACTCATTCCGGGCTGGCAGACGGTCTCCTCCTCTCCTTTCCGTCTTTTTTTTTCTTCCTGAAATGCGAGGGATTCTGCGCCTGTTACGTCGGGATCTGTATTTTGATTCAAAATAGCTCTTCTCCATATTTCACCTCCGTCTGTTTTCTCCTTGAGTTCCCGGACATGTTCTTTGTTTTATCAACTGTCCCCCTTGGTTGATAAAACCGATAACAATTTCTTCTTTTCTCGGCGGCATATTTTATTCCTCGGGAAGTTCGGCCAAAATATCGATCTCTTCCTCTTGATCCCATCGAATACGGTCGAAATCCATGGAAGCCCCTCTGTAATCTCTGCTCATCCCTTGTTTCACTCCGTTCGGACCTTTCTTTAGTTTGTACCTCTTTATTTTTCTGTGGAACCACCGTCCTTTCTTTCTCAACATAAGTCGAATTGATTTCCTGACTCAAGGCTCGAGTATTACGGGTATGATCCCTAGACGTCATATCTAGCTGTCTTAATACTCTTTCCAGCTCTATAGCTGTTCGGATGTTCGATGCTATTAATATTCTTTGTACGTCCGGCGGTAGCTGTCGAATGATGACTCGGCATAATTCTTCCTCTGGAAGTGGGTCGTCCAATTCTCGAATTTTCCGGATCTGATTTGCGGCAAACTCGGAAAATTTCGTAGGCAGCGTCGAAGCATATCGACGAGCATACCATTCCGTCCTTAAATTGTGCTGAATATCTGTGTTCCAAAATTTATCGAAAAATGCGACTTTAAATCCTTCGAAATCATCGAAACTGTACCGGAATGCCATAAACCACGTGTGAGCTGACGAATCTAGGTATTTTTCCGTCACTCGTAATTGTCGTTCAGGAGGAATGTCATTATCTTTAAAATATTATTGTAGGTCCTTAATAAAAGTTTTAGGTGTAGGTCCGTTTTGATTGTTGAACTTTCGGGGTTGATTGTCCTGTAGACGTATAATATTCACAATCTGCGGCCTGTTCCCTTTATCGTCCATTTGATTTAAAGATGCGGTATTATTCTTAGCTCGACCGGAAGTTTTTATCTCCTGTGCTGCATTAGGAGTCGAACAAATGAATCCTGCTTTAAACTGTTGCTCCATTTGTGATTGCCTTTCAATTACGGACGCAGTCACAACTCGTGTGCTGTCACTATGCAATCGCAACGTTTGTAGTTCCGTTGTCATATTTGATATTTCGTCTGACATCCCCTTTATTTTATCCTCCATTTGTCCTACTAACCCACGGGACGCA
Source organism: Anabrus simplex (assembly GCF_040414725.1). Taxonomy (NCBI): domain Eukaryota; kingdom Metazoa; phylum Arthropoda; class Insecta; order Orthoptera; family Tettigoniidae; genus Anabrus; species Anabrus simplex. The sequence goes on along the minus strand of NC_090269.1, from coordinate 43,284,977 downwards.
AGAAGTTCGTGTTCCACCTTGGATACAACTTCTCCGATAGCTTTCTTATTGTCATTTACAGCTGTTTTCAGACCTTCTACTTCACCAGTAATGACTTCTTTGCTCATCTGAATTTCCTGTCTGACCCCCTTGTCGACCTGAATTATACTATCACATACTTCCTTAAATCGTTTAGTCCACCTCAATTGCACATCGGTCGTATTTTCCTTATGCGATTGTATTTGGTTGCTAAGCTCAGAAATTTTCCTTTCCACCTCAGTCTTCTGTGTGATCATATTATCCATAATTGATTTCTTGAGCGTGCCTAACCTCTCAGTAAACTCCTGCGCTACGCTAGCTATCGAGTTTGTAACCGTTCGTTCAATCTCTTGTTTCAACTTCGCCTGACTATCTTTAAAATCACGCGACATCACTTTAATTTCTTGGGTTAACCTAGTCTGGTTGTCTTTGAACTCACGTGACATCTGTGCTTGACTCTCCTTAAACTCAGTTCTAATAGAATCAACACTAGCCTTAGTTTCCGCTCTCATTTCGGATTGATTACGTTCAAGTCTTTCAATACTAGCCTTATTCTCAGCTCCCAATTTCTCAGCGCTGGCTCTCATCTCCGCTATCATCCGAGCTAAAGTATCCAAATCCATTACAATTCATAAGCATTGTGCTCGCCAACAACGATGAACCTGTACATCTTTGCCCCATTTGCCTAAATTTCACCGGAAATTGCCAAAGAATTTGTAAAATACAAAGTATGAACTCAACAAGCATGCTCTCCGTACTGTAACAAATAGACCTATACCGAAGCAATGTCCAGCTGTATTATGTCATTACCAACCTTGGTATCTCTATCCATTTAATTGTCACCATTTAACTGAATGAAAATTACCATCTCCTTGCTTTTGCGCCACCATAGTGTTCGCCGAAACAACAAGATCGTAAATATAACAACAACAACAAAAATATGCCCTGGAAATAACTCACCAAAACGATCAATGCCTAAGCAATGAGGGTTTTGGTTGGCCCTGAAAGTTGGGCGCCAATGAAATATGTCCCCTTCTCCGGGGTCGCTCAGTCGGCAAAACGAGAGTCCCAAAAGGGTGGACCGTTCGCAGGGCCGATTTTGCTATTAAGGGACAATTTCATAGAGTTTATATTTTCAGGACCCTTGGTGACTGGATAGGTGACACAATATAAATGAAAATCAGGGCAAATAACAACAACGTTTATTAAAACATAACGGAAACTCAGTCTGGACAAATGCATGAAAGGAAAAAAAAAATTTTAAATACAATGTGACTTTGCAACAAAAGAAATATCTCAATCTTTAATGGCTTGTGAATAAATGAACACGACTATAAGTCCTCGCATGCTTCTGGAGTTAGATTCCATTGCTTCTTCAATGAAACTCCACCCAGTATTTTACTCTGCAACATCGAATGAACCACAAAATTAGCAAAGCTGTCATTTCCCGTTATAACTCATGTTTAGTCATTTACAAGTAAAATAATTTCATACATTTTGAAGAAAAATTACTATTAGCTCAGCATTTACTTGTTCGAGGAAATCTCTTGAAAATTCATTCACTCTACCTGTGAAAATCCTCTAACTCATCTTGTCATCATAAAATTCCTTTACAATTTCATTTTAGTGTTGGGAAATATTTTTACAATTTCTTTGGCATAACTCCCTCTCTCTCGTAGACTACGCTTGACTGTATTCTTTCCTTACTCTCTTTAACTTTTCTAAATTACCTAGCATTTCATGGATGGATAGAGCATCATGAGATCCTACACGGAATCAACAACAACAACAACAATGCTTCACAGTCACCAAAAAAAAATATACAAGATAAGTTTCCTTGGAATGATATAAGTAAATGACATCAAACAACCCAATTCTACCAACTGGTTAAGTAAATTTTTATCACACAATGAATCTGTAATATTTATTATTATTATTATCATCCAGTCATTTATCTCGTCTTTCCCTTGAGTTTTATTGAAGATCCTTACAATCATCTGACCAGAATAAAAACTCGCTCATGACTGTAGTTATGATGATACAGAAAGCCAAATTTCTCTCTCGAAGAATAACTATCACCATCATCAGTGATAAGAGCTCACGAGCCTCGAAAACATCTAATAACGATTAAGTCATGTATTATTCATTTCAGTTGTTGAGCCAGAAATAGACCTATTATTAGTCACTAAATTCGTACATCCTCATAAATCATTATCGCCATAATCATTCATTACAATCACTGTGACTCATAATACCTTTTAGGCCCGACATGCACCCTAGTAGTCCCATGTCGTCCATTAATGGCGAACTCCATTATCACAATGACCATACAAGTTTAATCTCAACAACTTTTACATTATCCGACCTTTACTATTATTAGCATTATTATTATTATTATTATCCTATAATGGCTCCTAGATCGTTCTCTCGAAGAATATTTCTCACATTCGTCGTTCACTTTCCCTTCTACCATCAATCACTACACATGACTAACAGGGTTTTAAAACTACGATTTAATTATAGTGTACTCCTACATCTAATCATATCTTCATTTACTATTTTTATGAGTTTAATTTATTCTTATTATTATTATTATTATTATCATGATTGTTAGTAGGCCTTACTCCCTTAAAGTCACTTTCGAAGATCATAATCACTCACTCTTGTCGACTCAAGAACAACTGGGATTATTCATCATCACGTCCAAAATAAAACTATCATTATTCCAAGGAAATGCAAAGATAGAACAATATTGAAATCACAAATCAACGAAGTAAGGAACGCTCTCCCATCACCATTAAATACAAATTACTAAGGAAACTACTTTACTCTACGTAAGAATACAATCTAGTCATCTACTAAAAGAGAAGAAATTTTACAAGGGTACTCATATTTCCGGTGAGAATCCTTGGCGTCGGGATGCTGCTCCAGGCGACGACATCTCTTGCCTCATCTATGGTGGTTTACGGATGTACAAAGTCATCGCGTTGGCGTGCACTCTGGAATTTAGTTCCACATGACTGTAGCTCTATTCAGCGTCTTCCTTTTATTCCAGCAAAGTCCCAGAAAATCTCTCGATTTCCCTCTTGATCGCCGCATGTCGACAACTTGGTTTCCTCGGAGATCGCTGAAACTAAAATATTCTATTAGCACAGGGATCCACACTAGCTATAACTCACTAAGTTATTTTCAACACTTAACTTGGCGCAACGATGTACTTCAGGTCCATTATTACTATAAGCTTCGTCTTCTGAACACATTCATTAAGTTACGATGCGCCTTAGGCTGACAAATAATAGGGCTGAATATTATGATGATTAAATAAAGGTTAGATTTCCTCTCGTCTATCCACTTGAGATCGTGACTTCCTTTCATAATGTCCAATGGAACATTCCTAAAGCTTCTATGGCGAGAATCGGCTTTAATGAGCACGCTGACTGTCTGTGGTTTAACATTTTCCACCCGGGAGAATGCATGACTGTAATAAGCTCGCTGGATACTGCGTTGAGCTAACAATGAATTACACTGGCATTCAAGTAACGTAATGATCGTGCCCTACAAGGATTACACTAGTATTCACGTCGTCTGAAAATATTCTTCTTTCCCGTAGAGAATACACGGTTCGACTTCTCGTAAGAAAACCACTGTCCGACGTGCTCTTGGAAAACTGTTCTGGCCGTCGTCTCGTGAAATTTCTCCTGAACTGTTCTGTCGTTCATACACAAGAACTTTCTTCGACTTTTCCAGAACAATCCTAACATTTCCAGCACTTTCCTCAATTTCTATTGGCTGGTAATCGACCTGCGCCATAGCTCGTCCTTGACCGCTACGAGTGGATTTTATGAGAACATTTCTCCTCCCCTCTGTCGTCTGCTGGTGTCATGACGTAACTGCGCTCTGGTCACCCTCGATCAGCTGTTGACCTAGTTTCGGCCGGCTCGCTCTCGCACAACTATGTCACAGCTGGTACACGCGCACTCGTAAGCAATGCTCCGTAATAAATATTCCCAGCTTTCCCAAATTAACTGAGGTACCATTTAGACGGGTACAATAGAAAATGTGATGTTTCGATTAAGCACAAAACATTTACTACCTTACTGCCTCATTGTATCAATGGCGGTTTGTCTGACTCATCATGTAGGGATAATAGTTCTAAAATACTGTTACAATTGAAGAAAATCAATCACATTCTTTCTGTAGTTTGCAGCACTCAGTATTGTATCACCTGTGAATGTCTCAACGTACTCGTAATACTTGCCGAAAGTGGTTGAAGTATATTGAGAAATATGACGGTGCGACGGAGATGAATTTTGGGATTGTGGATGACGGCATCAGTTACGCTCTGCAGTTAAGTCGATCTGTTGCATACAATTTAGGGGATCTGATTGTTCACATCACTGACATTTATGCAGATCTCACTGCAGAACCGCTGTGTGGGTAGAAGACTTGTGCCTTGGTTAAATACATTTCTAACCTATTATGTCTAAGAATCCTTAACCTACACGTGATTTCAAATGTGGGGGTTTGATTCCGGCCGAAATAGTCGATGCTTGAAGGGCAGGAAGCAATGGCTTGTGAACAACATTCGGAGGCGCACTTATACACAGCCTCAAACACCGTCCAGGAGAATTTCACTTAGAGCAATTAGTACGTCAAAATCTGCCCGAAGCAGATCTTAAAGAATCTTAGGAAGAAACGTTGAAAAGGCGAGATTTTTAACTTCCAATAAATCCCATCATTTTCGAATAAAATTGAATGCAGGATGTACTGGATCGGACTACGTGAGATTCAGTAGAATTTTACTTCAATGTCCAATATATTTCCAAGAGATTTCTGTATTCCAGACAATGACCGGAAAGACCTTAGTTTACTTGTCTAAATAAATTAAATAAACGCAAGTATTAAACAGGTTTATTTCAATGTAATTTTACATCATAGTCGTACAAAATTGTACATTTGTTTCAGTAGCAACAGGAGATATAAGGTACAAATATTAGAAGAACACTAACAAGAAGTTTTAGATTAAAATATTGCTTTTCGAACGTTACATCAGTTCACACATTAAAGAATTACCACATAGGTCCTGGGTACATGTACAATGAAAACTGAACATTTAAAATTAAGTAATATCGTTGATATTTACTTCCATATGCAGAATCCGAGTGAAAAGTAGTATAAAAGGAGTGTAAGATGAGGGACAGTTCTTCTAAAATTCCGCTGTACTGACCGGTTTTCGAGATGTTTTAATGTATAGACGGGCAAAATTCGGCTCAATGAGCTGCACTCCAGCTCAGCCAGGTCCAAAGGAGCAGAGTATGCGCTCTGACGGACGATACAGCCTAGCAGCTGCTTGCACGGTTCTCAGTTACAACTAGTGAAGGGGCACGCATCTAAACAGATTTAAACTTGTAACAGTTTAATTATGCCTATTGTATCATTCTATTCAGTGCATTCGATTAATTATGGCCAGGAAACAAAATAAGTTATTTTGTGAAAAATAACTCTTTCGTGTATACAAACGCCATGTGCTAAGTAAATATGCAATTAATTAGTCCGGATGTTAGGCAGTAATACGTCAGAATGCTAACTTTTTGAAGAGGTAACAAGTATAGTCTTGCCTATAAAACGTTCATGTTATGAGCCTTGCATAATCTTTAGGTGTATGGCCATCATAACCCCCTAGGGTTCACGTTACACTTGCTACAAAACACAAGAACGGGCTAGTCGACACTTCCTACTTACCAAATTAGTTTGCATTCTAACCTATTAATGCCCGAAATTCCGGACTCGAGTAATTATATTCATTTCATTCATCACGCGATAAATAAATACTCCTTTGACTATTTACCTGTAGTCATTGAAATACTGTAGGCCAACAATAAAAGCTTATTTAGAAATGCAACAATTGTTATTTCTTATTGTAAATTCTTCCTCCATCTAGAGGCTGTTGCAAGACAAAGAATTCACAATAGAATTAATATCGATTAAAAATAGTTTCTAAAGAACTTGAATAAATTAAAAATTATTATGAAATTGGAACTACAATTTTAAAAACAGTTACGGAAGTTGATGATGATGACGACGGCGATGATAATGATGATGATGGTGCTTGCTGTTTAAAGGGTCCTAACATCTACTATTTACTGAAGTTAGAAGCTACAAAACATTTTAAAATGTTATATGTACAACTTGAGAAATAATTCCTACAAAGCTTAAAATACCTCGTAGAAGTACGATTCGGACTAGAGAGTAGTTGATCTTATTCCGATGAAATGTCTCAAAATGAGGACAGATCCCTGAGAGCTTTGTAGCCCCAGGTTCACGAGTTCATCAGTGCTGTTCCCGAAGATTCTCGCAATGAATGACAAATACTCTGTACGATTGTATTGTGTAAAAGTAATATACTCAGCCAGTTACATTGCTGTGATTTTGCTTGCGCCTTGACTCCGAATATTGCCATCTTGTCTTTACAACACAAACTATTAGAAGTCAGCTGCTCACGGCTTTTCCCGCGCTCAAGGAGCGGGGCTCTCTCACTGCCCATGTCTTAATGCAACAATGCTCTTGTATATTCCGCTGTACTCTATCGAGTACCGAAGAGTAAATGACGACATAACTTTCTTTTTGAATTATGAATGTTTACTATCTTAATTCAGATCATTTCTTGTAACTTAACATTCAATGCTTAAAATTTCCCTAGAAAACTGGCACATGATGAAACATTTTTTGAAAGAAACTAATATACAGAATGCCTATAAAAAGAGGTTCCATTATTTGCAGAAGAGGCAACACGCAACGAACAAAGGAAAAAAGGTCCTATAAATATTGGTCGCAAACCCATTATCTTCACAGTCATGGTCTGCTACCACTACTAACAGTGATAAACTGATTACCGTGTTCCAACAATTTACGGAGAGTCGTATGCAACAAAATACGGAAATACGTTACTACCTCGTAAACCTACTAGTGTTGTGCATGATGGGGCACCGGCCAAGTTTCGTGGTAGGGATAGGCGACACCTAACACGGTCTTCCATATGATCGGCGAGGGCCTATAACTTGGCCTACCCGTTCGCCTGACCTTAACATTTTTAAAATTTTTGGTCTTGGAGAATGTATTGCAGGTTAGGGTAAGCCTTCACCCGCAATTATTGGAGTGATCATTTAATGGTTTGATTTTATGATTCCTCAAAATTAGATTAACTTGGAGACATATCAATGTATCCTGATTTACCGGCAGGTAATTCCGGAGAGAAGAATACAAAAAGGAAGCAAATCGGTCCAGTAGAACAGTAGAACGGACGGACTTGCCAAAGCTTTTTTTAAGAAAACTCTTCTAATATATAGATATTTACAATTTCTTCCTCAGAATGTTTCCAGAAGTTTCAGTCCATTTTGATGACGTAAGAGATTTTTCTCAAAACTTTGTCGATGTCTTCACTTTCATCATATTTAGCAGTAAACCTTTTGGTTCTCTCGTATAATATGCAATAGCTCTTTTTTCTCTTCGAGATTCATATCCATTCTGGCTATATGAAAATCAGATGTTTCAGCTTCTGTTTTCAGACAAGATATCAGAATGTTGAACAAGGAATTCATCCTTCAACGGCATTGGTTGTTTGATGCTGTTTCCCATGACAATTCCACAGCTCAAGTGTATTTTTCAGCCATTGATCGACGAAGTAATTTTAAAAATCTTCCAAATACATTGTATAAAAATAAAAATTCATCCTCACCGTAGCGAAGTCGGAACGCCCAGCTAGTGAATTTGAAAACTATGCAGCTACCAACACTTCTCGGATATTTTGAGACTCGTTGGCTTGTTTGTGTCGACTACACATTTCTTGCGGATATTTTGACACGGTTTTCTGTCAATTTCAGGTTCGGATATTTTGAGACGGCGCCATGTTGTCGTCCCGTGACTGTTCAATATACAAGGTAGTGTTGGCCTATTTCAACCATTGTCGAAACATCCAGAAAAATCTGGTATGGAGTGAACATGGGAATTAAAAGGCCAAATTTTCCCATTCCCTCATATTTTCATGAAGTCCAGTAATTCGCCGATTCTTTTTATCTTGCCTTTAACAGCGGGTGGAAATTGCTTCCTTTTTTGTATTCATAAAAATCCACAGTCCTTCAATCAAGCAAATCAATGTTGAAAACATCCTAGAGATATGAGCTACGAATTTTAGGTAAACAAAATAATTATAATAATCCATGAGAATATATTCTTTATTTATTCATAAAATTTACAATCCTTTTCTTAAGGGGAGTCGGAAAGCCCTATCTTGATAATGTTAATTTGACAGAAAAGATGCCCCATTATCTCAGGAAGTATTAAGTTTAGAGCTTTGATATTTTTGCTACATGTATTCACACCCTTTCCATAACTACTGAACCAGGATGGAATGGTTGGAATAAACGATTGTAAAGTTATGAATTTGTTTAATAAGTTCCAAATATTTAACAAAAAATGTCATTAAAATGTATGTATATCAGAAACTATACATGTGAAGTGCTTTTGTCTGGTTCAGTAGCTGCATCATGGCACAAGGTGACTCTCTACAAACAATGAACTACCTATCCAGTGTAGTTTCTGAGATAATAGGTCAAACATGTGAAAAAAATGTCATTTTTCAGAATATGATTTCAAAGTAAAACAGAATGTTCACTCTCACATTTACCCACAACAGTGCCTAAAATCCAACTCTATTTAATCGAATGTTTGTTATGACAGTGCCGGAAACCTCTGCACATAACATTCAGGAAGAGAACAGTGAAAACCACAGCCTTCTAGATTAAACTGTTCAATACATTTATATTTTCAAAAAGAAACATGTCTAAGTTGACCAATTTGACATTTATGCATAGATTTTTGAAATGTTTATTTAAAATGCTTCCATGTGTTGCATTAACTGTCGAGCGTAACTGATGCCGTCATCCACAATCCCAAAATTCATCTCCGTCGCACCGTCATATCCCTCAATATACTTCACATGGAATACGACAATTTCAAATAAATTATACACCATTTTAATCAGCAGAGTCCAAGTAATTGAATGGGGTAACATTATGAAAAAGTCATTTTTAAAAATTATTTTGGTTTCCGACTCCCCTTAATCATTGTTATGCGGTCTATTAAATTAGCAGTTTTCTTTACGAGCGTTAAAGTGAGTCAGTGCATTATTTCACTTAAACCCTTATAATTACATTCGGTGTGTAAGTTTCAAAAAAAGGCGCTTGAGGGTATTTAACCAAGGGACACATTACAGAAACAATTAAGTTATGCAGATGAGATTTTGCTAGGATTTGAATAGAAAAGGAAACGAGTAAAAAACGAGCGATTTTAGGCCGTTTTTCCGGAACTGCATTTAGGCCGGAAGTGATTTTCGAAATGTGTTGTTTTAGTTTGATAAAGCTATACAAGACCCACAATTTGAAATATTTCCGGGCCCTTCAACTGTCGTCACAATTTAGGAAATTGCTTAATTTTACGTTTTCCGTAGTATGGCGACTCCTATTGTCTGCTAAAACATGTTTTCAGCGTTAAAACCTACAGTGAGAGAAAGGGTAAGGCTATGATTAGCTCAGTGGCTTAGCTGCTGGCTTCCCACCCGGAAAACTGAGGTTTGAATCCCGGTCGATCCTGGGGCGTCAGGAAGTGCAACGGCCTTAAGGGGGGGGGGGAGACCCAGCTTAACAAATGAAAAAAAATAGGTTGTTATTCATTCGATTGTTAAATACGCTACAATTATTGTTGACAATTGCTGCACATATCCCAGTATTGGCATGCTTCCTGGCAACCAGAATCAACTTCAATAATGTCAGAATTTTAATAATTTTAATATTTTAAAATGAAATATTCAAAATTTCCCGCCTTTTTAACAGTATATCACTGTTTCCCTTATAAATTCCAAGTTTATAAGAATTTTCGTACTTTTCCTTTTTTAAAGTGTGTATCAAAACTTCAGCTTCAAAATGAACCTCGATCATGAACATAGACTGTGATTTGGACTTTTTGTCGCGTTTTTAGTCCGAGCACCAGAAAATATTAATAGCTTTTAAAATAAAAAATGTTATATAATATCGAATTTAAATCCTATTAATCTGAATGAGGTACAGATTGTAGTACAACATTATCGGAGGAAACTCTGAAAAAATCATAATTATCCGTGAAACAGTAAGAGAGTTATGAAGGAAACCGTGATATATTGTTAAAAAGGCAGGAAATTTTGAACATTTTATTTTAAAATGTTGTAATTAGAATTTTGACATTATTGAAGGTGCTTCTGATTGCTGTTAAGCATGCCAATCCTGGGGTATTTGTCAACAACGTTTGTAGCATATATAACAATCGAATGAATATTGGCCTATTTCCCCCGTGTTGAGCTAGGTCTCCCCCCTTAAAACTCCCGGAGGAAACCAAGATGAGCGTTGGTGGCTCCAGCGACCCCAGAAATAATTGCGATAAGCTGAAGAAAAAACTAAATTTTTAGTGGATTAAGATTAAGAAGAACGGATTTTCTCTACGCAAAACCTGATTAGCTTATTAGGAATATATTTACAGCAGGATGTCAAGGAAGCTGATTTGTTCGTCTAGCAGAAGTTTTCAACAGAGTTTTAAGCATACGAGGCTGATGACCTGGGGACACATATCTTTGAACTGCTATGGCCTCCCCCTCCCCTTCCTACGCCATCCCACGCTAAGCCGCGGTGTGTCCGCAAGGGCCGAGTGACTTGTCACACCGCCCGGTAGTAGCCCAGGACTCTTCCTGCTAGCTTCGCCTCACGTAAGTGTAGTCTACGATCCTCAAGGCACTATTCATTACGTATGCTCTCTTCACACTCTTGAGCTCATCAACTCTTTAGGCACTCGCACAGCAATTAATTGCACCATGTTTTGGCCAGTCGAATTATTACCATAATAAAGGAGCAAAGGTTTCATTTTCGCAGAAGCACTAACTGATCGACTATGAGACAAGGCCATGTCTTAATCTGTTTCTCGCATTTCCTTGCAGCTTTCTGTGTCATTTACGTGTTAAAATTTTGAATGTCCCTTTATTTATACTGAACCTGTTGAGTCACTAATACGAATCTCATATTATGTAATCTGTTGGTTTACCAATTTTCGAAAGAATTATTTGTCTTTCTGTGGGTCGTTGTTAGGTGGGACTGTGTGAAGTGGATGGTAAACATTCACAAATTAGCATAAGATACAATAAATAAATAAAAAACTGGAACAAATTAAGTTTATTTAAAAGCAATTACAATGTCAGGAGAATGGTTTGATAGAGAGTAGGTAGGTAATAACTTTCTTAACAGACGTCTTAAACAACTTTCACTTCCTGCTGATGAATCTTTATCTGGCTTCCTATTTTTAACTACACTTGTTAGTTTTCTTTCTTCTTCCTCTTTTAGCATTATGAAGATCTTGAACTTAGTCAACTTATGCCTTCATTTTCAACATTGACTTTTTTCAAGAAATGTAATATTTTCGTTTATGATATCCGCAATATCAGAGTAGTTGGTTAGAATGTAATTGAGTTGTACTGATACAAGTTATTTAAATTTCTTTAATGGAATATGATCATTTAAAATAGGTATAGGTGTTTTATTAGTATCGGTTGTATTACCCTTTGAGGATTTATTGCAATGGCAGTTTTAGATGGGCTACCATATGACTTGTGTGTCATTCTTGCTCATAGGCAACATGTCGTTCGTTGATATGTCACTGAACTTTTCCTCTGATAAAATATTGTCATATTAAAACCATTCATATCTGCATTGCTTTAGGTAAGGGTCAAATTAGCTGCCCTTCGAATCGAAGAACAAGTCGAAAATATAAAGCAGAATAACTTAACTCCGAAATACTTTGCTTTACGTGAAATTGCTCACTCTTAATGCCCTAATTATCACGTTGAAGTCCAGCCAAGTCAATTACAGAAACTGGATTTTTATCCTGTGGACAAGTTCTTGAAAACATGTACAATGTCACCAATTCTATTTCTTGTTTTAGTAAAATAATTGCTCCGTTTAAACTGCAAAGCAGATTTTTTTATAAAATTACTCGAACACGTTGCATAACGAGTTAACTTCTCCTTTGAAACGTTTACACCTATCTACACTTGTTACGCCATCCGGGGAATATCGGACGTTCACACCGCATTAGTTCTGATAGACGAAAGGGAAAAACACAGGGTTGAATGACTTCGCTGAGAATGTCACGTTTTTGTCCATTCCCTGATAGCTGTTCAAAATTTACCTTAAAATAATAATCGTTCAGATGGACGCGATTGTCCTTCCTTGCATCAGGTATGGTTGGTTTCGAGACGGTCTAATCCACCAATCTTATCTTAGATCAGTTTCTTGGATAAATCTTAAAGTTTTCGTTTCCTAAAGATGATGTACAAATATATACCACACAGGTCATCACGAAACATGAATACGAAGTAGGGCCATAGTAGTGCGCTTAATTTGAGTGTTGTTTCTGTTTCTTGATATCCATCTTCGAAACAACAAGTGGACGCATTCCAGGGTGAAATTGTTTTTGATCACTTAACGGTGTATTTTTTTCTTTTCACTTCATTTCCTCAGAATGACCACTTATTGATCACTATACATTTCAGTTGTATAGTGTAAAATTTCTTAAATTTATTAGTTCATATTGACATTTCTTACTAGGCACTGACAGGTCTCGACGATCATGAATATCCCAAAATTTGGTCAACAAAATCAGCTCGAGGCGGTAATTGCTATGCCAATGTTCTCATGCCCTTCACCACCAGCCGGTTGACCGTCCTATCAGTCACGACACGTACACTATCGTCGGGTTCAAGTTTAGTTGAACCTCAGTTGTATTACGTAGTCACATCATCTATTACACAAATTAGCTGTAAACTTGTTGCTCCGCATTTATCACGAAATCAATTTTATTGATTTGAAACGTACTAAAGACGTTTTTATGAAAACTAAGCCCTTCGATGAAATTATTGACTCTCTTAAGCAAATGTCTTTGTTTTGTTTAGAGCATTTAAATCATGCCCTTCTCCCTAAAAAGAAAAGAATTGCTTCTGTTACTTGAAAATCATATGCCCTTGTTAGAAAGCATATATTCAGCCGGTAAGGTTTGTATGAGCTTTCAAGGAAGATTAAATGGCAAATTAATACTCGAAATATAGAATATCTAATACAAAAGTCTGTGAACCAATACTCCTTAATGCTGGTGAGTTTCAACATGCACGGCCGTTACAAACACTAAGATATTTAATTGGAGTCATGTTCAGCTCAAGGATCCACTTTGCTGCTTGTTTGAACGGAATGTCAGGAATGAAGGTGTTCCTTTCACTGAGTATGCAGCTTTGCTTAAATAGACTTTTCTAAGATTGTGTCGAGTTTCAACACTAAATTTCTGAAATATTTTCTAATGCATGAGACATGTAATTGATTTACTGAATACTTATGTACACAGTAAAAACGAAAAGAGCAACTTTTATTCTGGATGCCTCCGTGTATAGCCAGGAGGGAGACAGTGAAAGATTTCTCCTTGTTTGTTGTTTCTTAATTAATACGTTTGCCTCGCCTCGCTGTCTGTTGATTTTAAGATATTTCTTCCTCTCAGACATGCTTACATGATAAACATAAATTAATGGCTTATCGGCCCTGTACAGTTTTGTTGTCACTACAATTAATCATTCTGAGTGCCTCTTAGCTACTTTTGTTTCTTTAAATGTCTAGTTAATAGCCTCTTGCTTTGAAAATTAGACATTGATTAAATATTTCCCTTCAAGGAAGACTTTATTGTCCTCAACATTATTTATATTTGGAAGCTTATTAAACAATCGGATTTTGATTATATCACTTCTTGGCCAATCTGAATTGTTTGGTTATTGAAATACATCTATGAAGTATATAGTTTCAGTCATTCAGTAATGTCTATTGTCCATATGCATTAAATATGCACTTTACGTTTCAAATAACCGTTTGAGTACTACACACTAATAGTACCTTCAGTCGCATTAAATTACTGACTAACATTTCTCAGTGAAGACAGGTGTGTTTCCGTTCTCTGAACAAGTGGTCAAGGTGTATAAAAGACGTATGCAATTAAAGTTGCACTTCTTTGTCATTTTTGCTTGTGAATTCCTCTTTTAATAATTATATTTAAATACTGTAGGTTTAAAAATCATCGGGGAACATTCTGCTGAAGGAAAATAGTCATTCTTCGGACGCAATACGTAAGATAGGATTCATACCACGTTATTGAAACAATGATACACAGGTCTCATCTGACCACATTTGGTTTTCATCAGTGAGATCTTTTCATATGAAAGTTCAGGTGTGAACGTTAACAATAACACATGTAGTGCTCCCTTCGCTGCTACTCTGGCAGTCAGAGCCTCTTCACTCTGTCTAACCTTAATTCTAGGTCAGGTAATGAACTAGGATTTACTTTCTTGAATGGCAATTTGGAGTTGAGTGTTCCATCATGAAACATCCAATGTCTTCATCTCACTGAAGTCCCAATAAACAAGTAAAGTACCGCGTGGAATGAACGAGAAATATTCAAGTGTCGTCTCTCTCCCAATCATATTGGTTTAATAGACGAAGGATGGGAGACAGGGAAAGAGAATAACTCGTCTTACTACAAGATGTCTGGAAAAAGTGTTCATGTAAGATCTTCGGGATTGTCTCTCCTGAGACTCTGGAGGACAAGAAAAACGAAGGAAAGCCATTGGAATATTTATTGGACAACATGTTTAATCTTAAATATTACATTTTTCAAACTATGAGTATGTTCAAGAAACAGCATTACTTCCTAGGTGGCTTTATTGCAAAGAAAAATATTTGCAATTCTTCATGACTAGACCCCCTGTGTTGAGGCAGTAACAGATTAAATTGCAAAATAATTTGGTTATTAGGAAATATCGTCTAGCCCGTTATACCGTAATGTAGCGAGAGTAACATAAATTCTAGGGGTTCTGATGGACCGTACCCATGCATTTTATGCAATTCTTATAGCATAACTGTTGTGCAGGTAGTTGTACAGTTGTGTATACTTGCTATTCACTGCAGTAGGTTTGCATTCTAACTGAATACTGCCTAAAAATCGGGGTTCTATCCATGACTATATATAAAGAAATTCCAGAAGGAAACCGTAAATTAATTTCTTCGATTGCAAATGTTAGAAACATTCTAGCTATTTAGGTCCTTTCAGTCGTGAAATGCTTGAATGTTCTTTCCTTCATGACCATATTCAGTTTTTACATTCATTTCTTCAAACCCCAGTTCAAACTATTCCTCCTGAATGGAAGAGATGTCTATTTTAACTTGTTTTAGGTTCGTGGAATCATACTCTGCTGAAAAAAGTTTCTTTCTGCGCTGTATAACATTGTGATTCTTTTGATCATCCGTCGCTTAGTTTACATAAATTATATTTTTTCAACGGAGAACCGTTTGCTTACACAGAAAATTTGCACCAATTGATTTTGTGAATAATTATATGAGGTACTCGAGTATAACATCAGGATGTAAGCAGAGGATTGTTATACAAGATCAGCATACATTTAATAGAAAATTGAAATTAATTCCAGTGACATTTTATTCTCATATTGTTAAGTGGATCTACATTCTCTGTATCCTGTTAGTACATTCAGTATGCTTATTGATGATTATTTCGTTGATATATACATCTTATTATAATCCAAACAGGTATTAGGCCAAGTGGCCTCTTTTGCTCTTCATTAATCTCTCAGCGGGGCTTCTATCCAATAGAGCGACTTTTCTGGGCTGGTATCCTGAGATGTGCTTTGGGATCCTTTCTCTTCCTATTTTCACATGGTCCTTTTAGTTCTATCGGTTCCACGGGTTCCACTTATTGAAGTAAAGGATTCGAGCTATTGATTCCACGTTTTTTTATGTGCCACGTTGGAAGGACCAAATGAGCACTATCCGCCTTAATTTTGTACACAATATGTCTCTCTAATCCATTCCAGTTCCTATTTTCGGCATTTAAGGGAACAAGGAAATCAATATAAATGTATCTATATGAATCGGAATAAAATAAATGCCGCTTTCTATTTTGGTTTACATTCATTCCCTATACTTCCTTCTTTCATGCCTTTCCTTGAAATTACGAATTGATAGTACTCCACTGATACATTTCATTCCTTTCAAAATAAGAGACGATGATTTCACTCAAGTGCGGATTTTCTTGAGGGTTTTTCAAACTGAGTGAAGTCCAGTAGACATGTTGTATCTTTCCGAACGATCTTTCGTTTTAAACCAATAAAAAACAGATTGAAAATATTGGTTCACTTTGTTGACGAATATGTCTGGTGACCATCAGATAATATGCATAGGATAATATTGTTCTTCATGTAATATTTTTCAGATAACGTTGGCATGCAGAGTGTTCCTGTATCCGTTACTTTTATATTCGTCAATCTTCTAGTCCGTATGGATATAATTATCCTCACATGGAAAAAATAATGTCGCTGGTTTTATGAAATAATTGAAATCTCAATCCTGCCCGTGAAATTGAGAATAGATGCGGAGTTTTAATAAAGGGCATCCAGTGATTACAATGAAGGTGTTAGATCAACACATCTCACCTCACCAGTTATTACTGATTCTGACTTCGCTTGTGAGGAACCACATTTTCTCAGTATTTATTGTGTGCATACAGTATTCTTTAGCTTTAGGATATGCCTATACGTCCACACTTCAAATTAAACGATCTTCTTTTGTGAGACCTCGTACATCCATTCCATACAGCAGATATATTTATTAGATAAGAGTATTTTCACAGTTATATAATTTATTTTTTCTGGATTTTTCGTAACTACCCTCCTGATTATTAGTATGAGAAGGAGATGGGTGCTTAAGTAATAAATGAGCTGATGCCCTGCGACTAAGATAACGAGTTCGATTCCAGCCAAAGCTAATATACTGTAGAAGACGGGGAAATGTATAGCTCATCAAGTCGTACATTCATATGAGTACGTAAATGGATCACAATATTATCTATTTTACTAGGTGTCCCTCTGTCTGCATATTATTTTCGTTTACGCCAATTCATTATCGGACAATAGCCTTGACAACCTTGAGGAGGGGCACTGCCCCGAGCATTGACTATGCTGGTTCGTTCTAGCAAAAATTCTGGGACATCAAATTGACATGAAAGCATACATGATGAGTCAAGTCAAGAGACTTATGATCGTCTGCCGAAGCCGTTCCGAACTTCTACTATAAAATAAAATGGCATTAGTTTCTCAAATAGGTTCTTAGAAATAAATGTTATCAGTAACTTCATGTGTTGCCACAAACACTTGCTGGGGAATAATGAGACATCTGTGGATGTTAAGAGCATTTCTCAATTACACTATTAGAAGTGAACATCTATTCAAGATATGATTCAAATGGATCTATTGGGTGTACAGTTATTGCCTTTCTTCAAATTACTGTAATTAAATATTGCAGCATTCTCATCCATTCAGAGACCTTCCAGCTATAGATGTCTAATATGTGGGCACGAATGATCAGCAAGCTCTCTGCCCAATACGGAATGTTATCACAGCCCATTCATTTACAGTCCTCAGGCAGTAAACTTTACACTTCATTCTTCGCTGAAGCCATCGTAATTGCTTCGCAATATAAAGTTGAAAAGACAAGAAAGGTGAGTTAACAATCGGCCAAACAATTATATTGCTAATATTCAAAGACTTTTTCTTTCTATGAAGGAAACTATTGAAATAATGGATGTGACTTGGATACCAACCGAAGCTATTTGTGTTTTAGGTAATTATTTGCGAAGTTAACATCTAATGTTACGTTCTTATTTCAGTTTTGTTCAACAGTCACTGCGCTATTCTTCTCTTTCATTTTCCAAAACTATAAATATATACGGTTATATTTAACATTCTGTTCATTAATGACAACACCAAAATATCACTGAATCACTTCCACAAAACAAAGAAATTGCATAACAAGTACCGTTTCGTAACAGTTCATTTCAGTCACTTTAAAAATTAACACATCAGCTTACTAGCGAAGTTAGGTGAGAGTTGTGGAGCAGTATTGTTTCCTTGTGGTGGTGGTTAGCACTGAGAAGTTCTTAGAACTGTAGGACCCGTATTAACGGATTTACCGGCACGTTAAAGAATCCCTTTTCAGGACAAAATTGCTGCTTTTTGGCGTCTCTGTACAATTGTAATTCACCTATAAAAGATGAACTGGAAGTCAGATAAACATCAGAATTCTTCAGGTTTCTGTGACCAAGAGTCTGAGGTACATCCTGAGGATATGGCGGCTGCAGGTCATTTCCAACGAAGAGCTGTGGTGTAGAGAGAGAGAGAAAAAAGGAGATGCGCCGCAGGAAGTAGAGGTGGACTGATCACACACTGCGCCGCGTTACGAACAACATTGCGAGACAAGCATTGACATGGGATCCGCAAGGCACAAGACGGAGAGGCAGACCGGCAAGCGCCAACTCAGAGTGAAACAATTTCGGAGCCAGTTTGATCCCCGTGTTGAGGAACGACAGCAGCTGAGCGAGCATAGAGGGGAAATACATGAAGCAATACGTAATGAAGGACAGAGGGGATGCACGTTATTCTTCACACCACACGACGTTCAAGTCTATAGTTTCTTTAAATGCACGTATCCCAAAACTTGTAACATTATCTCCGTGAGGTTACTGCAAGTACCGGACGGTATGCTGCTCTCTTCTGAAGCCACAGTGAGGCGTCGCGAGCGGAGCAAGGACCGCCTGCACCTACTTGACGTCTGAGGCAGACGAAGAACACCTGGAGAAAAGGATTGTAGAGGTGGAAGGCATTGAAAAAGTAGGAAATAACTGGCATGAGATCAAGACCATGGTGCAAAAAAGAATCCGCTGGCGGAAGTTCGTCGATGCCGTATGATTTACGCAGGAGTACAGAATCTAAGTACTGTACAGTATATACAAGATGAAGCGACGTTAATTAAACATTATCATCATCATCATCATCATCATCTTCTTCTTCTTCTTCTTCTTCTTCTTCTGGTGCCATTTTTCTTAGAGAAGGGTGACGAATGCTATGCAGTAATTATCCCTATTTTGAGTTTCTTGTACCAGAGTTGCCACATCGTGCATGTCCAACCACTGTCGAAGATTCTGCGCCCACAATAGTCCTCTCCATTAATGTTTCATTTCTATCTTGTCTTCTGTGGTCAATTCTATCGGGCTTTATTTGACATTTCGGAGGATGTGATCAAAATAGGAGGTTTAGAACTCATGATTTCTGGGCACGACGAACCTCCTCGTAGGTGATGCGGTCTTTACTCATAAGTTGCTAAACATTATGCGACACATTTATAAAGCCTGCAGTTGGTTCACTGACGAAGCCTTTAGAATCAAGATTTGGACACTTAAGACGCACTAATAACACAAAATACTTCATCACACGGCAAGGAATTTTGAATCGGAAGTCAGGTTTGCACTCAAGATATTTTTAACTTCACAAATATACCACTTACAATTCCGGCTCTGCTTTTAATTTAATAATAATAATAATGATAATAATAATTTGGATGCACTATATTGTAACTAAATATTTTATTATACGAGTATTTGTAACGGGCCTTGGCCTCCCTACTGCCTCCTAATATCCACCTATTCAATGCATACAGCATATCACAAATTTCATATAGGCTACATTCCTCTTGTATACTCAATATGCCTATATAATTTTAACGATATGCTAAGTTTCGATAATTATCGTTAACGTCGATATATCTACTGGGAATAAAGAAACGATATATATCCGCTACACGAGAAAGCGTAAGATTATGGAAATGTTTTTTTGCATAGAAGTCGTGAGAACGAGTACAGATTCTTTGGCTGTTTCCCTCTTAGTAGCCTCTTACGACGCGCAGGGGATACAGATAATGCGTCCTTTAACTCCACCTACAGGGGAGATAAAGAGTCCTGTTAAATCGAAAGGAATACTTAGCGTTATGATCTACGTCCAACAAAATGGCAGCTGATCCAGCACACAACATTCTCGTGTCATGCCGCAGATAGCGCCACCTGTCAAGATCTACATCCAACAAAACGGTCGCTGATTTAGCACACAATTTTATTGCCACAGATATTCGCAAGATGCATTCTATGAGAACAATTCTGGTGCCGTCAGTGACGTATAAGGGGCTTTGCTGTAACGTAGACGAATCCCCAAGACAGTATAAACTCGTGTAAAACACGGCGCCATTTGCACCTAACCTATAGAGAAGGTAGAGCTCGGGGCGCTGTAATAACCTGAGGAAGAAAATGACGTTTAAGAACCTTGGAAGATGACGAAGACTGGTTGCCTGGTTACCATGGCTTCGGCCTTTTGTCTACGCTAAACTGATGATTCTAATTCCAGATAAACCCTCAGCCCAAAACATAACCATGTAAAAATAAAATAAAATAAAATAAAATAAAATAAAATAAAATAAAATAAAATGAAATAAAATAAATATATTTAATAATGCCCTAGAGAACTCCTTCATAAAATGGAAATGAAATGACGTATGGGTTTTAGTGCCGGGAGTGTCCGAAGACATGTTCGGCTCACCAGGTGCAGGTCTTTTGATTTGACTCCCGTGGGTGACTTTCGCGTCGTGATGAGGATGAAACGATGATGAAGACGACGCATACACTCAGCCCCTCGGCCAGCGGAATTAACCAATGATGGTTAAAACTCCCGACCCTGCCAGCATTCGAACCGAGACCCCTATGACCAAAGGCCAGCACGCCAACAAATTAGCCATGGAGTCGGACTTCATAAACTGGATATCAGCAATAACTGAATGTTCGCTATCGTGATTATACCTATAATGTTGATGTAATATTTCACTGAGGAAGAATTCGGGCGCTGAACCTCGCTCACTTATAAAGCCAAGCCAGGCCAAGCGCACACAAAATGTTTGTAAAAAGCACCTTCAACAATTACTGGTTTCGGCTCATCTATAGTAGTTATATCTGAGAACTGAAGTTAGAATATCTCACTTTTGAGCGTTCTATTACGCCAATAGGAGTTGGATTTATCTCCTTCTGTGGTGTAGCGGTTAGTGTGATTAGTTACCACCCCCGGAGGTCCGGGTTTGATTCCCGGCTCTGCCACGCAATTTGAAAAATGGTACGAGGACTGGAACGGGGTTCACTCAGCCTCGGGAAGTCAGTTGAGTGGAGGGGGTTAGCTTCCCACCTCAGCCATCCTTAAGTGGTGTTTTCCATAGTTTTCCACTTCTCTTCTAGGCAAATGACGGAATGGTACCTAACTTATGGCCACGGCTACTTTCTTCCCTCTTCTTGCCTATTTCGGTCTTTCCATCCCCTAGCCACAAGGCCCCTGTTCAGCATAGCAGGTGAGGCCGACTGGGCGAGGTACTGGTCTTGCTCCCCAGTTGTATTCCCTGACCCAAAGTTTCACGCTCCAGGCCATTGCCCTTGATGCGGTAGAGGTGGGATCTCTCGCTGAGTCCGAGGGAAAAATCAAACCTGGATGATAAATGGATTAAGGATGAAAGAAAGAAAGAAAGAAAGAAAGAAAGAAAGAAAGAAAGGAGTTGGATTTCCGAAGGACATTGAAGCCAGGGATTTTTTATAACCAGCTAAAGTACTCGTTTCTTATACGGATTTATGAGCAGGGTTTAAAGAGGTTAAATTAACGCGGCCAGCTGTCTTACAACTCGCTCTTGTTGACAATACTTACACACTTCTCATCGGGTACATAAATATATAGCTTATGCCCCCTCGACACTCGAGATCACGCCACTGAAGCACTGGTTCTATAGATAATGACGCAACATGAAATATGACTTATAAACCTAATAAATGTGAATCTTGCCTCGTTTCCCATTTTCACGCCAGGCAAATGCTGGGGCTGTACCTTAATTAAGGCCATGGCCGCTTCCTTCCCTCTTCTAGACATTTTCTATCCCTTCGTCGCCCATAAGAACTTTCTGTGTCGCTGGGACGTAAAGCAACTTGTAAAAAAAATTAAGAAAAATCCTTAACCTACACGGTATTCAAAAGACAGAAACACGGAATATAAATTTAATTCGATGACGACAATGAAAATGGCTGAATAATAAACTACAGCCTACAACATTTCTTAAATATGAATAAGCACGCTTAGCACTCTCAACAATACAGCTGTTTGTTTTCTGGCGAATAACAGCGAATTAAAGCTAGTATGCCAGATTAAAGCGAAATTTACTTATTTTACGTTAAGTGCGAAATCGCAGCGAAATTCATGGACAATAACGAGCTTGCAATTGTATTTCAGTATTAAATATGTGAAGGATAACGGGAGACATAATAAGCATTTCTTAATTCGACAGAAGTATTCTAGAAAATCTTGAACCTCCATGGCCCTAGCGGCAGCGTGCAGGTCTTTCACCGCTTGGTTTCGTGGTTCAAATCGCTGTGCTGGACAAAACGGAGACGGGATAGGTTTTTCTCCTGGTACTCCGATTTACCCTGTCATCTTCCATTCCTGAACACTCTCCAATATCATTTCATCGGTCACTCATTAATCATTGCTCCAGAGGAGTGCGACAGGCGTCGGCAGCCGACACATTTCTTATCCGCGCCGATAGATGGGGGCTTCGTTAATTCCATTCCTGACCCGGTCGAAACTGGAATCAGGTTGCGGATTTTCATTTTTTCAATTCTTGAAAATAAATTAATGGTATGGCCATACAGAATGAAATTCTTGGCAATGTAGGGTGAAAGGTAATTTATTATGTAATCTTCATTAGGGCTATATTATGATAATCGATATTGTTTCTGTTGATCTATCACATAAATAATTCACAATTCGCACGAATGAAACCTTTTATGAATAATTTTGGAAAATGTTTAAAGTGAAATTCGAACGAAGGGGCAAACTATTGCACGAAACAACGCGAAAAAGTTTTCCTTTTCGCGAAATCGTACATAAGTTAAAGCGAAAAGATCATGCCTCTAACTATAACGTATTCAGATTTCCTATCATAAATACCACTTTTAAAAATATACTGCTTCGATATACTGAAATTCATCCTACTCTATTGCCTAAAACTTGATTAGCTAAATGATTTCAAATGACCCACCCGCCTGAGTTTTCCCACTATGGTAGTAATATTAGAGGGAGGTCCGTTCACCGCCTGCCTGGGCGAGGAGAAGTGGGTAGAATATATGGTTGCCATGGAAACGAGGGCGGACTCACTGCGGTAGCCATGGAGATAAGCCTACTAGCCGGGTTTTGTTGCTTGGAGTTGCCAAACCTCTCACTTCTGAGGCCTATGCAACAGAACACAGAGGTGAACAAGTGAGCCGGAAGCGAATGGTAGGAGAAAAGAATGCAGGAACGTGGCAACACCGTGTGATGGTGCTACAATTGCTCCTACCTCCAGCCCTATTTTTCAAAACGCTTCTTTTGATGTTACTGTTACGGTATAGATGACCTTCTGTATCCAGTATTCGGGAGATAGTAGGTTCGAACCCCACTGTCGGCAGCCCTGAAAATGGTTTTCTGTGGTTTCCCATTTTCACACCAGGCAAATGCTGAGGCTGTACCTTAATTAAGGCCACGACCGCTTCCTTCCCACTCCTAGCCCTTTACTGTCCCATCGTCGCCATAAGACCTATCTGTGTCGGTGCGACGTAAAAAAAAACTCTGTATACCGTCTCCTCTGTCGTTCAATGTCGGGTAGATCGTTCTTGTTCAGTCGCAAGGAAGCACGAGTAGTGTTTTATGAAACATATATTTTTCCTTTGCAAACACCGTAATGGAGTGACACTTCGAGTTCAGCACCAGAGAGACTTTATATTCTTCATCCCCTCTCCCTATCATAATGAAAATTTAATAATACTCCAAACTAACTACCATTTACGGTTTTCGGAGACGTCGAAATGCCGGAATTTAGACCCGCAGGAAATGCTTGACGTGCCAGTAAAACTACCGACACGAGTCTGACGTATATGAGCATCGTAAAATAGCATCGGACTGAGCGAGGATCGAACCTGCCAAGTTGGGGTCAGGAGAGCAGCGCCTCAACCGTCTCAGCCACTCAGCCTGGCAAGACAGGAAGAGCTAGATTACCTTTTTAATATGTATCTGGTGGTTCGAGTTTTCAAAATTCGTTCATTGATATAAGGAGGAGTATTATTTACAGTAATTTGCAGTTCACATGGCGCTAAAACCCCCAAATAACTCGGCAATATGTATATAATTTTATGAAAAATACGTTATATTATGTATATCAGCTTGCGTTGTTCTGTGTGGCAGTTTTACCAACTTTTGGCTCATTTTCGTTTGCTCACAGCAGAACATGAAGCCAGTCTTTTAAACCAAACAGTCAATTAGTTCGTGAACTCAAGAGAAAAATGTGTTAAATGAAAGCAGATCCATAGTTCTCTACAGATGCAAGGTACAGTCTTCCTTTAACAGCGCGTGGCAACCCATCCAACTCCTGACCGCGCCCAATGTTGCTTAACGTCGGAGATCTCACGGGATCCGGTGATTCAACACGGCTACGGCCGTTGGCTACTGTATGTAAGTGATATATTTTTCATCTTCTTCCTTCCTGAGTTTTCTGCTCATTCTTACGATCCACATTTGTTCACACTCTCGCTCCAAGGATAGGATCCTAAATTTAGGGCTCAGAACATTTACGTTTATCCTACCTACAGATAATTACATTTACGCATATA
The DNA here is from genome assembly GCF_040414725.1 of Anabrus simplex. Lineage (NCBI taxonomy): Eukaryota > Metazoa > Arthropoda > Insecta > Orthoptera > Tettigoniidae > Anabrus > Anabrus simplex. The sequence continues at coordinate 43,260,236 of NC_090269.1, read as the reverse complement.
CAGTAAGTATGGACAACACAATAACACTTCTTATCAGACTCTTACTGAGCTTACCACTTGTTCAATTGATCTTCTTTCTGGTAACCTCACGTACTTGGTATAACGAACACATAACGCAGTTCGATTCAACTCGAATCACGTTCTGAGCAATCGTTCACTTTTCCTGTCTTTTCAATGTCATTAAGTCTAGGTAGGCCAATATGATCAATACACAAGTTCCAATTGCCTCGGCCGGTAGAGCAGGGAAACGCAGCCCACCCAGTTTCTTGCCGGCGGCGTTCCTTGTGACAGCTCCTGCCACACGATCGCGTGAATAGCCGGCGAGATTTAATAATAGCTCTCTCCACTGGAGCTCCTTTTTAGGCCCACTAATCAGTGTGAAAAATTCCGAATTAGTAAGATTACATAACATGAATTCTTCATTTTCATCATGGTTTAACAACCAAATCACCCTCTTTGTAACCGTAAGCTCGTAGTTTTACGTGATTCTTCACATGATGATCATATCCAGAGTATCTACAGTTTCACATGGAATTCTAAGCACAGTCTCATTACCTTTCTTTCTAAAAATGCCACGAAGTGCGGCCAGTATCCAGTATTCGGGAGATAGTAGGTTCGAACCCCACTGTCGGCAGCCCTGAAAATGGTTTTCCGTGGTTTCCCATTTTCACACCAGGAAAATGTTGGGGCTGTACCTTAATTAAGGCCACGGCCGCTCCTTCACACTCCTAGCCCTTACCTGTCCCATCGTCGCCATAAGACCTATCTGTGTCGGTGCGACGTAAAGCAACTAACAAAAAAAAAATGCCACGTCACGTAGACTATTTGGGATTCGAGTCGTGATCTCGGTAAGTTGTCAGTAATGATTTTGCCGGCTATCAAGCTCTCCTCCAAGTGATTTTTATGTTTAGGGTAATCTTGGTGTTAGAATTGGATACAAAATTCATTAAATGGCAATGTTCATCTTGAATTCTGTTTAAAAGATGTCAGGTAAACATTCAGAAGAAAGGTCGACAACTTCCAGCATCTCTTATAAGGTGATCTAACGATTAGCCGTCTCTTTGCAGGGTGTATAATATAATTAACAGCGCAAATTAAAACGGCTGTAAGCACACGTTACTAGAAGCAAAAAAGTCTTAGTAAACATGGGTCTGCAAGCGAATCAGTGACTTATTGTGTGTAAGGGTCATCCAAGTTAGGAAAGGGTGCTAATACAAGAAAAGTTATTAGACACTTTGGCAGAAGTGCAGGTGTTTTAATGAACAAGAAAACAGTCAATACTTGTAACACTTCCTTCAGCAACGAGTACACTGTTCAGTAACTCTAACATACTGAGTAATACTGTTTACCTGGCCATTAAAAACAACTGCACTTCTATCAAGGTATCTAGTAACTTTTCTTAATGTTGTATTGGTAGCTTTTCCTAACTAGGATGACGTTTATACACAAAAGAGTGGTGGCTGGTGACCACAAATTCTAAATTATCTCACAAACGACTCGTTTACGGACTTATGATTACTACATTTTTGTTTCTAATATCGTGTACTTACAGCTCTTTCAATTTGCGCTACTAATTATGATTATATAGTTTTATAAAATTCAAGTCTGTCTGTCTGTTTTGTCAGCAAGTTTACAAGTCAACAACTAATTAACCAATTTTGATCAAGTTTCTTAGCCGGGCTGAATGGCTCAGACGGTTGAGGCGCTGGCCTTCTGACACCAGCTTGGCAGGTTCGATCCTGGCTCAGTCCGGTGGTACTTGAAGGTGCTTAAATACGTCAACCTCTTGCCGGTAGATTAATTGGCACATAGAAGCACTCCTGCGGGACTAAATTCGGTCACCTCGGCGTCTCCGAAAACCGTAAAAGTAGTTAGTGGGACGTAAATCCAATGAAATTATTATTATTATTATTATTATTATTATTATTATTATTATTATTATTATTATTATTATTATTATTATTACTATTATAGAGTTTCTTTATCAGTGGGTTATTCTTTCGCATAAGCTATCGAATACTCCCTAATGTACTGCCTCTTAAGAAGATCCATAAAGTTAATCATCTTCTGTCATTTATCTCAGACCTGCGGGTGGACTGTGCAACACAACATGCAGATTTGGCTCTGTTTAATGGTCGCATGCCCTTCCTGACACCAACGTTATGTGAAGGGATATATTCACTATTGCGTGTTTCTGTGGTGGTTGGTAGTGTGGTGTGTTGTCTGATTTTGAAGAGGAGAGTGTTGGGACAACACAGACGCCCAGTTCCCGAGCCAGAAGAATTAGATGCGATTAAAACCCCCAACCCGGTTGGAAATCGAACCCAGTATCTTCTTCTCACCTCTTCATATTCAGACAACACACCACACTACCGGCCACCATACTCATCCCATCATATAGGGTTGGCGTCAGAAAGGGCGTGCGGCCGGAAAACACTGCCAAATCTACATGTGCGAACCCACAGGTGTGTGAAAAGTGTCAGAAGAAGAATAAAAATAATAATAAGAATAATAACGGGGAGTTATTGCGTTGTTATGGCCGAGGGCTGAATACTGTGGTCAAGATGACCCCACGCTTGCCTCGAGCAGTTACATTCTCTTGTTATCCGCGGCAGGATGCTTGCACTTCTTGAAGCAAGTTTCTACAACCGACATAGCTACTTTCTTCATCACGGTTGTTAAATAAAAACAACCGAGCGAGTTCGTCTTGCGGTTAGGGTCGCGTAGCTATCAGCTTGCCTTCGGGAGATGGAGGGTTCGAATCCTACCGTACTGAGTTCGCCGTGCGGCTAGAGACGCACAGCTGTGAGTTTGTATTCGGGAGATAGTGGGTTCGAACCCCACGTCGGTAGCCCTGAAGAGAGAACCAGCTTAATGGCCTTGCATATTTATAACTGGTCGAATGTTGACTGATGAGAACTGCTAATACGTAATTGTACATAGTAAAGTTGATGCACTTGTAATACTTCAAACATTATGTACTGGAATTTTGTGGTAAAATAAATATCAAATTACCTTGACTAGCGTTTACTATATTATAACTAGTTCTTTAAAATAAAGATGGAAAATTTAATCACTACGACCTGACCTGACACGTCAATTCTCTCGCCTACAAATGCTGGGGCTGTACCTTAATTAACGCCACGCTCGCTTCTCTCCCACTCCTAGCCCTTTCCTATCCCGTCGTCACCGTAAGACCTATCTGTGTCGGTGCAACGTAAAGCAACTTGTTAAAAATATGACATCGTGTCTTGCTACTCGCAAAGATAGTCGCGGCTCGACTACTGCATACAAGATTTTCGAAACAGAAGTCTCTTCCAACGGGTTACGAGACAGAATTGCTTGCTCCGTGTCGAGATAGCTGGGGGGGGGGGGTTCGAATCGTGGTCAGTATAGGCGAATAGGAAAGTCCCACTCAAAGTGACATCAGTGGTACAGTTCGAATACCTATCAATGTTTATAATATTTTCTAAAAGGAGCTGTTGTTTAGATTCCTCCTACAGCTGTGTAATTAATGATTTTAATATGTTGTATCTGTGAGCTTGCATTCGGGAGATAGTGGGTTCGAACCCCATTGTCGGCAGCCCTGAAGATGATTTTCCGTGCTTTCCCATTTTCACACCAGGAAAATGCTGGAGCTTTACCGCAATTAAGGCCACGGTCGTTTCCTTCCCAATCATAGCCCTTTCTTATCCTATCGTTAAAATAAGACCTGTCTGTGTGGTTAGATGTAAAGCCAATTATTGAAAAAATTATGTGTGTTAAAAATAAGCAAACTAGCTTGTCTGTTTGTTTGTCTGTTTGTTTGTTTGTTTGTTTATAGTTAAGATTACACATAAATTGTAGGTATTGTGACTGATGATCAGTTGATTTATAGTTACACTCGGGAGATAGTGGGTTCGAATCCCACTGTCGGCAGCCCTGAAGATTGTTTCCTGTGGTTTCCCATTTTCACCCCAGGCAAATGCTGGGGCTTTACCTTAATTAAGGCAACGGACGCTTCCTTCCCAATCCTAGCCCTTTCTCATTCCTTTGTACCATAAGACCTATCTGTGTCGGTGAGACCTAAAGCAGATAGTAAAAAATAAAAAAATAAAAATTAAATTCTTCAATATACTTTCATGCTTTAGACACTCAATCCATGTAGTTGGGTTTTTACGTGAATCTGTAGGCCGTGTGGCTCAAGAGCACAACAATAAGTAACATAAATTTGCAAACTCACTTGATAGCGAGTTATTTGAATTGCTCCTATGTGGCTTATGATCGCAAGATTTAAAGTTGCACAAAACTGGAAACTGGCTAACTCGCTTCAGTGCTGTAGAAATTCGTATCCCTGCGGTTGGGATTTCGCGTGATTCTGGATCAACAGTTGTAGAGTTTTAAAAACATAGAAACAAACTTGCTTGCTTTAGAAAGTTATTTCCCTGAATTTCAGATTCTATGTAATAAAAACGGTATCTTTTTAACTTCCGATCACAATATTTTAATGCACGTACATTTGCTTCCGTCTCCTGATCATTTAATCCGTAAAGTAATTTAGGCGTTCACAGTAAAACTCCCTGCACTTGAAAATAGATAACACTGTATGAATTTCTGAAGAATTTCCCACTTCCTTAAAATTCGCACACGTTTGGTACACAACACAGATTCATGCGACTCGAACCACGTTCTGAATACCACTGCATTGATCGCTCCGTTTCCACCGTAGCACAGTTAGTCTTCTTCGTGACTTTCCCCCACCTCTGTGGCCGGTAGTTTCTTATGACCCCGCCACACACACTAGATATGGCGAACCCACTCATGCTGCATCCTAACTGATACTGGAAGTTTGGGGTTGACAAGGATTTCCGAGACCTCTCCACTGGACCTGCTAATGACTCCCTTGGTTGATCGGTCAAGGTCTTTACTACTTGGAGTGACCTCGGGAGATTATTATCTCCGCCTGCGCTGTGACTGCTGGTATAATGTACTCATACCCGTTGGCACGGGAAGTGCGATTACAGTTAATCCTCACCTCAGGCTACAGGTCAGGCGGGGAATGATGAGAGGACACGGTAATAGATCAAACTCCGGGCCTCCGCTGCAACGAGCAAGCGTCAGATATTTATTACCAATTAATATTCACACTTTCCATCTTAAGTACCTTGGTCGGCAGGTTTAACTCAGGACCGAAGTGTGAGAACTTAGGGAAGGGTTAACTGCTTCCACGAGTCCGGCCCTGAGCATTATTGTTCGTATTGGCTGTATTTACAAAAGCACTTCACCCTATATTATGTCGTCGCTATTTCTAATCAGTAAGGCTCGGGTGTTAAGGAAAAGTCATATTTCTTTCCTGACGACATTTTACCAGAAATCTGGAAAATGACTAAATGATGGGTCCCTGACCCAGTTTAAAGCAATTTTATGTTGCGTATACAGTAACCCAACACACTCTCCCTCCCCCTCGCCCCCCAACCACTTTGCGGAGACCACATTACATTTTTATTCCATTTTACCCGTCTGAAACTAGGAATTACAGGAATTATTTTTAAAAAAAGCAATTGTTTACTTATCAGCTAATTCTTTCCTCTATTTTCTTTAATTATTAATAAAATTATTAGCAGAAATACGCACAAAATGTCGTTCGTCGTAGCTGATCGATTTGTACAGCGCCACAGCAAGTAGTGGAGACTAAGGGTAGGTAGCAGGTTTAGAAAAAAAATATTCCGAGAAAGAGATGCTGTACGAATGTACGCCGTCAGATACGAAAAAGCATGCTAATACTTCACTTTTGGTTCCTTTTTAGAAAACTGCGCTTCGGGGCTATGATACTGAATGAAGTACAAAGTTTTAATTTACCTACGGTAGCTCTTCCAGTTTGTATGATTAAATGTGTCTGCTGTATTATCGCTAATCACTTTTTGACATGATTAATGTAAGTTATGCAATACTCTAATACTTGCAACCGATCCTTAAAATTCTTACGTTATATTTGACCCCTTTTTTAAAAGTCATATTTAGCTAGCTTTTAGGGTATATTTGCTTGCATAATTTGTGCTACTTTAGGTCATAAACTTCGGAACCTTAACAGTCAGCTTCATGGCTAAATTGTTAGCGTGCTGACCTTACATTCCCGACCAGGTCGTGGATTTTAACCCTTATTGGTTAATTGCTCAGTCGGGATTGAACCTGATATCGTTCCTTAATAAGGAACGTACTATACATTGGCTGAAGGGTCAACGTCATGGCTTTCGGTTCAGAAGGACACTGGTTCGATTCCAGGCCGAGCCTAGAATTTCAACCGCGGATAATTCATTCATTTGACTCGGGGATTGACTACTATTGTTCATCTCTTCATCTAGACCTACAAATAACATGCTACAATAACAACCACCAACAATCCCAGTGAATGCATAATTCCACATAGGATTGTCGTCAGGAAAGGTATCCGATCGTAAAACTGGACCAAACACACACACTATCCACGAATCCTTCTGTACATAACGTAATCTTTGTATGTGAATATTCAGCTTGCGTGGGAGGGTGATGAATGTTTATGTGATCCTGAGTGTGTGAGACAGTACATGGGTATGCAGGAGTCGGCCTAGCTGAAGTATATACTGTATGGGGATACAGGTGAGTGTAAGTAGTATGATTTGATAATGAGCAATAGATCTTGTAAATATTATGTAAATAATACATCTGTGTAGATGTGGCAATTGAATATAAGCTGCCGGGCTGAGTGGCTCAGACGGTTAAAGTGCTGGACTTCTGACCCCAATGGCAGGTTCGATCCTGGCTCCGTCCAATGGTATCTGAACGTGCTCACATACGTCAGACTCGTATCGGCAGATTTACTGGCACGTTGGAGAACTCCTGGAGGACTAAATTCCGAAAACCATAAAAGTAGTTAGTGGGACACAAAACCACTTCGAGGATGGTAGAGGTGGGAATCGAACACCCCCCTACTCAGGTGACCTCCCGAGGCTGAGTGGACTCCGTTTCAGCCCTCGTACTACTTTTAAAATTTCGTAGCAGAACCGGTAATCGAACCCGGACCTCCGGTGGTGGCAGCTAATCACACTAATGACTACACTACAGAGGCGAACAACATTATTATTACATATAAACACTTAGTGTAGTCTATAATTTTAATTATTTAGTTCGTTAATTTTAAGTGGGGATAAAGGTACTTATGTATACGTGGGACCATGCACGTTCTCTATTCGTCATCCCTAAATTGAATTAAAAATGTGGGAAATAATAATAATAATTACCAAACCCAATAAATTTTCGAATGGTCGCGAAGAAGATGACTTCTTTCGCTAGGAACATTCTTCTCTTCATTTCTTGGTTAGCAAATATTTTTAAATTTTATTTTATAAGATGATAAATAATAGAAAGCGTATAAACATCAGCATTCGAGTGATCTCACCAAATGTTTAGAAGAGATCGATTTTCTTTGTTTCCTTATCTGTGAACGGTCAACATGGAGCCAGTTATTAGCGCTTTGGGTACGGCACTAAGAAAGGAAGATAAGGGAAACAAGGACAACAGTTCTGACGTAAATATACAGTTATTATATTGAAACGTAGTGCTATGTTTGTTTGGAAACAGTTAGACCGGATAAGCTCGAAAAATAGAGTTGCTTTCTTCTTAAGATGTTTCTAAGGATGAATAAGCGTCAAACTTCGTATATACCCTGTTCGGTGCTGGTAATAAAATATTTCTTATCTTACTTCTCAATATCAATACGTCCATAAGACACTCAGCTAATAAATTTTAGTGGTTCTATTATGTTAGAAAAGAGACAATCATTGTTTAGGACAATTTGTAGCGAATGTTATCAATAATAATAAAATTTTTATTGCAGCCAATGACCATACCGATGTAAGACCATGTTACAAGAGGTAATATCGAGTAAATTGCGTTTTTTAATCAATACGGAAATGTATTTGTAGGCATTTATAGGTTAGAATGCAAACGTATTTGAACAAGGCGCAAGTGTCGACTAGCCGCTCTACAACTACGTACGAGAGTTGCATACATCTTAGGGGTTATGATAGTTCAGATCACTAATATTTGTGCTTCATTGTAAATTGTATATTTAAATACGGTCAGTTTTCTGATGACTGCAGTGAAATGTATGCCTTTCAGATGGAAGTGCACAGAGTTTAAGTGTCAAAATGTACTAATGTTTTAATATTTCTTAAACTACCAAAGTTTTAACAGAAATACAGTGTAGCGGTACAACAATACATTTATTCCATGTGAACAAGACAAAAGCGCTAAAATGAATTTTACCGGGGTGAGTGGTTCAGACGTTTGGGGCGCTGGATTTCTGATCCCTGCTTGGCATTTTCGATCATGGCTTAGTTCCGGTGGTTTTTAAGATGTTCAAATACGTCAGCCTCGTGTCGATAGATTTACTGGCATGTAAAAGAACTCGTGCAGGAATAAATTCCGGCACCTCGGCGTCTCCGAAAACCGTAAAAGTAGTTAGTGGGACGTAAAGCAAATAACATTATTATATATATATATATAATTCGCTGGGGCCATCAAGGACCACGTTAAGTCTTGTTGCATTTGACACTGAACTTGGCCTTCTTTAGAGCCCAAATTTCCCTCATTTTTTGTGAGTGGGCCTGCTTACGCTCCTCTGTCCAAGGGGCACCGTGTCTTCTCTTCGGTTGCTCGTCTCGGTTTAGCCCGTTCGTCAATATTTTCTTGCGGAAGAGATCTCTGTTAAAGGCGTCTTCAGCTGAGATATGTAGCATTTGCAGGTCTTCTTTGGTATTTCTAAACCAGGGAATTGTGGTTTTGGGGTTTGAATCAAAAAAGTGAAAGATTTCTTTAGTTAACTTTCTTCTGTCCATTCTTTTCAGATGACCGTAAAATCGTGCTCGTCTTTTTCTGATTGTGTCGGTAATTTTCTCTATTTTCCTGTAGACTTCCTTGTTGGATCTCTTTTGATGGATTCCATTTCTGTACTTTGATCCCAAGATTCCTCTCACTATTTTGCGTTCTCTTTTCTCCAGTTCTTCAAGGAGTCCTTTGTTGGCATTTAGAGACAGGGTTTCGGCTGCATATAGAACTACTGGCTTCAGAACTGTTTCATAGTGATGTATCTTGGTGTTTTGGGAAAGGCATTTTTTGTTGTAGATTGTGCGGGATGTTTGGTAGGCTATTTCCAGTTTGCGTACTCGCTCCTGAAATGCTTCTTTGTCCAGTCCATTTTTCATGATGATCTCACCCAGGTATTTGAATTTGTCTACTCGGGTGATGTACCCGTATTTTGTATGGAGGTTTGGTGGAGCCTCTTTGATGTTAGTCATTACTTCTGTTTTCTCAAACGATATCTGCAAACCAGTTAGTTCGGCAATTTCCTTTAAAATTTCAACTTGAGCTTATTATTATTGTACCGGGAGGTACACCCCTACGCCGCACATTTAAATCTTGCGCCTAAAAGAACTCATCTACAGGAGGAACCGTGAACTTGAAACTAGACCTTTACTCAGAAGGTATCATTGCAAAAACTATGACCATGCACCCTGGTGCGAAGTGAATGAACTTTTGATTTAAAGAAGTTTTGTATTTATAAGTTTTTTTTAACTAATTGATGTTCATTTATTTTTGGGTTGGCAATAGTTATCTTTTCTTTCCGCCAGTTTTGAATCCAACCAATCAATAATTTCTGTAATTAATTTTCCACCTATCACAGGTTTTCCGATTCTGAGCGTCACTTTTGAACTCAACCAATAAAAGTCTGTGGGTGTGTCTTGATTATTCATGAATGATCTCGAACCTTCCCTGAGGGTTTATAAACTGCGGATTTTCACGTCTCTTGGCCAATTCATCGTCAGCTTACTAAGGGTGTGTGTGTCAAGCAGGAGGCGGGAGGCCTCTTTCACCAGGCAGTAGTTCTTCGACCAGGTAATGGCCACATAACATCTTTATTTCTTGCTAGCTCCGCAGTTTAATCCGAGGGAAAGGTCCGAATCATTAACTATGTAACCTTCTTTTCTAAAAATGTACTTCTTTGCCGACTTATGTAATTAATTCATAAAATCTTTAACTGTAAATCGGGGATAGAGAGTGATTCACCCTCTCGAGCTCCCCTTCATTTTGGTTTGAGGTGCCACGCTTTCGTTTCTGCAAAGTGTCAAAGTTATTTCCATGCGTGCAACCTCAATAGTTTGGGAATAGCCCTGTTGCATCGGCCTGGTGCACTTTAGGTTTTAAGTATTCATATCTAGGTGTGCAAGTACACGCCTCCATTCAATTTGTGTTTCGGGCCACTTACTTAACCTGTTTCTTTCCGCAATGGCCCAATAGGTTGGGTACAAGATACCCCTGTTTCAGATCGGTAAATAGTGCCTTGTAAGGCCTGTGATCAGTAGATTTTCATGTCATGTTGCCTTGAGTAGGCTCGGGAGAACTGAGAGCACGTTCGCTCTTTTCAAGTGTTGTAAAAGTGCCTCTGGGAGGCTTGATATTGTATGTTGGGAACAAGCGCTCCATGTATTGAGGGATTTCTGCCCTTGTGTAAATTTGTGCTCTTTGTAAATTTGAGCTGGGAACTCAAAAATTTTAAAACTAGGGGCCTGTAGCCCAAGAGAGTTAAAGTACTGTAATCTTGGATTTTTCTATTTTGGTCATTGTTATCTCACCAAGTGAGAATTTGTTATCTTGTTGCTTTTCAAAAATATAACCTACTATTTCAGTTTTAAATTCTTTCTTGACATTGTTGTTAGACCCATTCACTCCGGCACCTTCTTTCACCTCTGCGTTCCATGGGTAACCCCATAACAATTATTATTATTATTATTATTATTATTATTTCTTAATCCCTTTACCCTTCAGGGTTGGTTTTTCTGTCGGACTCAGCGAGGGATCCCACCTCTACCGCTTCAAGGGCAGTGTCCTGGCGCGTGATACTTCTCCACCCATTTGACCTCCGGAGGCTGTTCCAGCCCTCGTACCACTTTTCAAATATCGTGGGAGAGCCGGGAATCTAACCCGGGCCTCCGGGGGGTGGCAGCTAATTACACTAACTACTACACCACAGAGGCGGACTGTATTATTATTAATAATTATTATATCAACAGTACTACTGCGACTACTACTACTGCTAACCACCATATTCTGAATTGATACTGCCTGACAGTAAACTAATTATCTCTTCAGCCCAGATTTCATATCTTACCAACCATAACAGCTCTTTAGGTCTGAGAAGAACTTGTTGGGTGCAATATTTCTGATGAGAGTTTATATAGGAGCTAAGAGGTATCACTGGTTTTCATTCAGATCTGTTGAGACACTTCATCAGCAGATTACGCTGGACTCTGGAGCATTCTGGCAGTTTACCCTATGCAGTGCTATAAGTTTTTATAAAACATTTTACTTTACGTGGGAGTTCATTCATCCTTCCACTGGTTGCTTTTCGTTTGGCTCTTCTACGGAGAACCGGAACGATTTCCTGTGTCGGGGCCCCGCAAGCGGTGTCTGCTCTCGAGAGAATGCAAATTATATGGCTTCTTTCAGGTTACGTGAACTTCGCCTTTGACTTAATCCTGTTGCTATTACATGGTTAACAGTCCTGCACACGTCGTTCATATAACACTGCGGGAAGAACCGGGCGAGTTCGCCGTGCGGTTAGGGACGCGCAGCTGTGAGCTTGCATCCGGGAGATAGTGGGTTCGAACCCCACTGTCGGCAGCCCTGAAGATGGTTTTCCGTGGTTTCCCAATTTCACACCAGGAAAATGCTAGGGCTCTGCCTTAATTAAGGCCACGGCCGCTTCCTTCCCATTACTAGGCCTTTCCTGTCCCGTTGTCGCCATAAGACCTATCTGTGTCGGTGCGGCGTAAATCAAATAGAAAAAAAACACACTGGGGAACAGAGACATATTTCTTACTAATTTTTGGGTGGGGAATCCAAATATGACCTCAGTTTGTTTTCTAACACGTCAGGTTTTTACGATACCGTTTACCTTCGAAATCATTCAAATTGTATACGTAGAATGGAAAATAAAGGAACAGAGTTTATTTCAAATAGCAATTTTGTTCACACAAAGGATATATTACTTCTATATATCCAATTCATTCCACTTCTGGCTTTTCCTGGAGTGTAAAATCTGTGGACAGTCGCTTCGAAAACTCCGGCAGTAGTCCTCAAGCATATGTTGATCCCGTCTACCCTGATAGCGTGCTTCCATGACTTTCAAATCTTGGTGGAATCGTTCACCTCGTTCATCACTGGTGGTACCAAGATTTTCGGGGAACATATCTAGATGGCTAAGTAGAAAATGCACCTTGATACTCATGTTGCATCCAAGCATTTTATATGAGTCCAAGAATTCCTGGATGATTACAGTGTAATTATCTGCTCGTGTATTTCCAAAAACGTTCGTGACAGTCGCTTTGAATGATAACCAAGCATTTCTTTCCAGTTCTGTCATTGTTCCAATGAAATGTGGATCTCTGATCAGCTGTCGATTCTGTGGATCATCTTGATATGATAGAAAAAACCAAACGCAGTTTCAAAATCAGCGTACTTACCGCAAGGAGATAAGCGGCAGAGAAAATACTTGACGTGATACAAGAAAACTGATTGCAGATTCAAAATCCGTTTTAGTAAAAATGAGCATAAAAATTTTAGTCAATAGAATTTCCCCAGTGTAATGAATGCATGATAGCCTGTGGAGAGGAAGCTGTCGTGGCGTGTATGTTTGATTCTACTTGTAGAACCACCAGGGAATGAACTAGAAAACTGCTTAAAGCAGGAATTGCATACTCACCATATGTACAGGGCCAATCCAACTGAAAACTTTAGCTCCATAGGCCGCACAGAAAACTTAGAAAATATTAGGGTTTTCCGTACTTGTTTTACAGGACGTTAATATTGGATATACTATGCACAGTTATTCAGCTACGAATAAGTTGTCCACTGCAAAAAACTTGTGAACCGTTCAAGATATCGACATTTTGTTTTCACTTTTAGTAATGATACCAAGGGGCTCATAATCGGAATTACAGTACTCTCTCATGGTGTCAAGATCGTCTGAGATAATGGCACCAGCTGTGTTTCTTAAATGGAACTACACTGTTCTCTATTAAATCTACAAACATTGCAAATTCATCGCCATGATTATTTTGAAAATCGGAAGAGTTCTTCTCGAGAACATGCTTCATTTGCCAACTGGGCACTGCCCTGTTCGATTCGCGCTACAGTGAGTCAAAATGAAACTCATACATTAGAGGAAAGCGTGTTTATTTGGATTCAACAAAAAAAATATAACTATACTTTAGTCTTGGTTCTGGTTTAACAAATAGCCTACACATTTCTCTACTAAGGTACAAAGTAAATCAAATCCTATTTCTTATGCTTACAGAGAATATTAATACATTATTCTTAAACATGCATGATACAGGTCAAAGTAAAACTCATACACCTTAAAGTATTTCCTGAGCGATCTTAAATAACACAATGTTTTTAACAGACAGTACTTTGTAGCATACCCTTTAGCACTTCTCATGGCTCATGAACGGTTAGGCACCGGGAGAGTTGGCCGTGCGGTTAGGAGCGCGCAGCTGTGACTTTTCATCCGAGAGATAGTGGGTTCGAATCCCACTGTCAGCAGCCCTGAAGATGGTTTTCCGTGGTTTCCCATTTTCACGCCAGGCAAATGCTGGGGCTGTACCTTAATTAAGGCCACGTCCGCTTCCTTCCTATTCCTAGTCCTTTCCTATCCCATCGTTGCCATAAGACCTATCTGAGTCTGTGCAACGTAAGGAAAGGCATATATATTACCAACTTTTCGCAATAACATAGATCTATTTTCTTCCATTCTTCACATAAAGTCCTTTTCAGATCATCTTTCTTCGAAATCGGGTGTTTATTTTTCTCTATTTCCAAGTAATGCCACATATCTTCTATCACATTTAAGTCTGGTGACTGTGGAGGTGTTTCGACTACTTTTCGGCAATTATACAACAGCCACATCCGTTCTTTATGCACTTTGTGTTTCGGGTCGTTATCTTGGTAATACTTAAGTCGATCAAGTATTCCAAGCTTTTGAGCACTAGCCTAGGTCGTAAATGTTATTTCAGTATATTTAGATACACATGTTGCTCCATGGTCCCATCAATAAAAGTCAACTCTCCTGGTTCACTAACTGACCTGCACCCCCAGACAGTTACACTACCTCCACCATGTTTGGCACTTGGACGTAAATTGCTAGGTTTCAACTCCTGATTTGGTTTTCTCCAGACATTAACCTTTTCATCTGTTCCGAAGAGATTGCATTTTCTTTCATCTGAAAAATAACAATCTTCCAGAATTAAAAATATGCTTCTATATACTCCTTAACTAAGCTCAACCTTTTCTTCCTATTAATCTTGTTAACAAATGTTTTCTTTTTCTAGCTATTCGTCCATGCCTGTTACTTTCCTTACGAAAAGTCGAATAGTTTCTGGACGTGCACTCTTGTTGGTATGTTCCTCAGCCATCACAGCCATATTCGGAACACTAATCGCTGAATGTTTCTTCACTTGTCGTACTATCCAACGTTCCTCTCTGAGGTTGAAGAATTTTCTTCCACTTACTTTGTCTTTATTTTCAATGCTGCGTGTACTTTTATACATATTTATAACGGACTGTACAGTTGCATGATTCCTGTTTACAAGTATACCAATCTCTCGGATTGATTTTCTTCCCTTATGGTGAAAAATCATCAGTTCTTTTTCTTCTCTCAAAGAACCGGAACTTGTGTGTACTTGACAATTCTCCACAACAAACCGAATGTGGTCTCGAAACACAAGTATACAGCATTCGCACTGCCGTCTTATCTGCCAATGTAGGACTGTATGCATTTCATTTTGACGTGCTCCAGCAACATATAGACAAACAATCTGTTATGTCTTGCTAAGTTAAGGGATACGCTAACTAGCCTGTGATGACTTAATAAATCAAGACATACCTTTGTTATTCCACACGTGAAATGCGAACGTAAATTATTGTCCACATTTCTATTCATAAATACGTACTAGTTACAGTGGTGTATGAGTTTCAGTTTGACTCACTGTACATAAACATGAGTTAGTTGTTGACATACAGAGTTGTTTTACCTTCTTCTGACAGATAGGTGTTCTCTCCACTGTGTTCATAAATACACTGTAATAAAATGTACAAGTTAACACCTTTAATATTGCATAAACTTGTCAATGATTGTCAGTTGGTGATATTATGAAGAAAGGGGAAAATACCGGTACCATTTAGAAAAGGTGGAAATACTGGGGTTCATGGTAGGCACTGTAAGTAGGTTTTTATGAATTTCTGGAACAGACTTGGCTTACACAAGTCTAGAATCAATCTTTCGGTAATCGCCACTTTGCGAGGATTTTTGTCTATTTTCATATCAGATCTGTATTCACAGTAGTTCCCGTTAAAATCCTCATAACCTATGTATTGTTCTTTATTTCTTTTGTATTTCCAAATGTTTAATAATGTTATTGTTTTTATGTCCCACTAACTACTTATTGACGTTTTTCGGAAACGCCGATATGCCAGAATTTTGTCCCGCAGGAGTTGTTTTACGTGCCAATAAATCTACCGACACAAGGCTGACGTATTTGAGCACTTTAAATACCACCATACTGAGCCAGGATCGAACCTGCCAAGTTGAGATCTTCAAATGTTTAATGCTATCGATTGTATATTGTGTTATTAATTATTAAAATTAAATTTTGTAATATTTTTAATGTACCGGTAGTTAAACTTTGACCGGGCAAGTTGGCCGTGAGGCTAGGGGCGCGCAGCTGTGAGCTTGCATCCGGGAGATAGTGGGTTCTAGCCCCACTGTCGGCAGCCCTGAAGATGGTTTTCCGTGGTTTCCCATTTTAACACCAGGCAAATGCTGGAGCTGTACCTAAATTAAGGCCACGGCCACTTCCTTCCCACTCCTATCCCATCGTCGCCATAAGACCTATCTGTGTCGGTGCGACGTAAAAACAAATTGTCAAGTTAAACTTTGTTCATGTGACAATCCAGAATGTCTGGAAAGTCGTTGAGTTTCTCAATAAATAAATTATTGTTGTAATATTTAATCATCACCTTATTTACTTACACAAATGTTTCTGTATTTATCTAAGCTGATAATCAATAGTCCGTCACCTTCAGGAACTGATTTCGGACTGCGGTCGTGGCCTTGTCAAGTCTTGGTAGCTAAGGAGAGGAGAGAGTGAAAAATTTTGTCGGCAATGAACTCGGTTCCGTTGATAGGGGAGGGGAATTATGAAAGTGAGGGGGAGTGTTTTGGGCCATGATTCTGTCCATTAGAGAGGGGAGGGGTATGTTGTTTCTTCATGTTATAATGTATTTTTGTGGATTAGGGAGTAACGCAAGTCAGTGATTTCGATTAAATAAAAATATGGAATTGCATTAAAGAGAATATTGTAAAACATTATTTCTAGTGATAAATAATCACCTAAAAACCGTCTCGAGTGGCAAAAGACGCTACGTAAATTCGTAGAATTACTACAGATAAGAATGTACTAACCCACATTCCGGATATTTATGTCAGAGTAACCTCCTGTGGGATTTATTAGGGGATACTGCAAAAAGTGCAAAATGTTGTTCAGAAGTTAATTAAGTAGAGCGAAGAGGGGGGAATTTTTAAAATGTGTATGATCATTCAGGTCGGTTTGCTTAGCTTTTCACCCGAGCCCGATAGCTGCAGTCGCTTAAGTTCGGTCAGTACCCAGTGTTCTGCAGATAGTGGGTTCGAACCCCCACTGACGGCAGCCGTAAAGATGGTTGTCCGTGGTTTTCCATTTTCACACCGAGCACATGCTGGGGATGTACCTTAACTAAGGCCACGGCCACTTTCTTCCCACTCCTAGCTCTTTCCTGTCCAGTCGTCGCCATAAGACCTGTCTGGGGTGCGACGTAAAGCAGCTTGTATATAACAAGAAAAGTTAACTGGGTGAGTTGGCTGTGCGGTTAGGGACGCGCAGCTGTGAGCGTGCATCTGGGGGATACTGGGTTCGAACCCCACTGTCGGCAGCCCTGAAGATGTTTTTCCGTGGTTTCCCATTCTCACACAGGCAAGTGGTGGGGTTGTACCTTGATTAAGGCCACGGCCGCTTCCTTCACACTCCTAGGCCTTTCCCATCCCACTGTCACCATAAGACCTAGTTGTGTCGCTGTGACGTAAAAATGTAAATTTTAATAAAGTTAGCTTTTCTTTGCGATGTCAAATTTTTACAGGTATGTTATAGTGTTGTATGTGTTATGATTAGTGCTTTTGACAACTGCATAATTTAAAATTACATCAATATTTTCGGAAAATGTTGCTCAATCGTCTGCAAAAACTGGACAGTTAAGGTTGGTGTTCAATTTCTATATAATAATCTGATTTCTTGGATTCCGTTTTAATAATAATAATAATAATAATAATAATAATAATAATAATAATAATAATAATAATAATAATAATAAAATAATAGTAATAATAATAATATAGTGGCTTTACGCCCTACTAACTAAATTTTAACAGTTTTCCGAGACGCCGAGGTGCCGGAATTAAGTCCCGCAGGAGTTCCTTTACTTGCCAGTAAATCTACGGATACAAGACTGGCGTATTTGAGGACCTTCAAACATCACCGAACTGAGCCAGCATCGAACCTGCTATGTTGGGGTCAGAAGCCAACGCCTCAATCGTCTGAGTCATTCAGCCCTGCGGATTCCATTTTCTTGAAGTCTAAAATTCCATTATCTTACTACCTTCTCCAAAATGAAGTTAAAGATCATTGCTCCAGTTTTGATTTCAAACGGTTATTATTATTATTATTATTATTACGAACGTGGTTCGAACTTCGTGGCCACTGGGTGAGTTGCTGCTTCTGGTTCTAATCACAAAAGGGAACAAAATGTAAAGCTTCTTTGTAGCCTTACTGTGCACTCTGCAGGTACACATACTTAATTTTGTGTAAATAGTGTACATGAATATATTATTTATCTCCCATCGATTAATAAACAGTAGCATACCTATCTTTAGAAGACCATGTACTTAATTTGTGTCCTGAAACACAAGCATGTTCATTTAAAATAATACATAATCTTAATATTTTATCTCTCATATTGTATTGTCCAATCATATCATCACAGGAGGCGCTCGTCAGGCTGTTACAGAACAGGTTCCTGTCGTCTAAAATAAGTAGCCTTTTGTAAAGGTACCGGTTCTGTTATTCACGGCATTGATACTATTAAACCGGTCTGAATATCTGCATCATCATCACCATCAAGAACATTGTGGTAGTATTAACACGAAAGTTGTGAACATAGCTTAATTTTTTCTTCCACCGTTCGATCAATTTGTTCCAGCAACATTAATTCGGCGCAACTAGATAACTAGAGTTTGCTCCGAAATAGTCTTCTCATGTCTATCTCTGGTTGGAAATTTTCAAGTAAATGTTGTAGTCACCACCGCATCAAGTCTTTCATTTAAAAATATTGGTAAGGTCGGGTTTGATTTCTGAATATATGACGAGTTTGGGGAACAAGTTTAGTAGGCTCAACTTCATGTCTCAAAAACTATAATGAATAATGATATTGTTGTTTTTCCGTCGCCCTAACTATTCTTCATGGTTTTGGAGACGCCGAGGTACCGGAAGTTTGTGGAGTTCTTTTCCGCACCAGTAAATGTACCGCCACGTAGTTAACGTTTTTGAGCACGTTGAAATACCACCGGATTGAGCCAGGATCGAACCTGCCGAGTTGGGGTCAGAAGGCCAGCGCCTCAACCATCTAAGCCACTGAACCCGGCTGTAATAAAAAAGTAAAAGAAAAAGACATCTATGTTCTCACAAGAGCATGCTAGGAACTGATTTTCGCGGTTTTTCTACTTCTTTCTATTTCGTACTCTACTCAGCTTCAATGGCTCAAATTAAGAGAAGACGAGCAGTGGCAATAGCATTATTTACAAATACTATTCTGAACCAAAAAATCTCCCTTCATCTATAATCTGCAATATCTCGGGTGGGGAACATTCATTTTCGGTGTAACAACTTCACACGGAACATAATGCTGTGGCCATGGCCTGGTGTGCAAATGGGAAACTTCGGAAAACCATCTTTAGAGCTGCCGACATTGCGGTTCGAACCCACAATCTCCCGAATGCAGCCTGTCAGCTATGTAACCCAAACTGCACAGACAATCGCTCTGTTAACATGAAGTAATTTATCAATGTGAGATTACCGGTTAAATCGCATTGAGAATGGAATTACATGCTACTGTGCGGTCCTCCAAGTCATTATACTATTCGGGAAGAGGTTAAGTTATATGCTACTCTAATCTTATCCATATCGATAGGCTGGTGGATAGAGAGATAAGCTCAGAGTAAGGACACAAGTTATATAGCCTCGTGAATGTTATACGCTCCTGTAAAGTTACTCGCGCCCATGACATCCTAAGACGAGATATATGCTCAGTGAAATGACACCGATTATATAAATTCGTGAATGTTATACGCTCCTGTAAAGTTACCCGCGCCCATGGCCTCCTAAGACGAGATATATGCCCAGTGAAATGACGCAAGTTAGATTGCCTAGTGAATGTTATACGCTCCTGTAAAGTTACTCGCACCCATGGCCTCCTGAGACGAGAACTATGCTCAGTGAAATGACGCAAGTTAGATTGCCTAGTGAATGTTATACGCTCCTGTAAAGTTACTCGCACCCATGGCCTCCTGAGACGAGATCTATGCTCAGTGAAATGACGCAAGTTAAATTGCCTAGTGAATGTTATACGCTCCTGTAAAGTTACTCGCACCCATGGCCACCTGAGACGAGATCTATGCTTAGTGAAATGACGCAAGTTAGATTGCCTCGGAAATGCTATACGCTCCTGTAAAGATATTCGCACCCATGGCCTCCTGAGACGGGATCTATGCTCAGTGCAACGACGCAAGTTAGATTGCCTCGGAAATGTTATACGCTCCTGTAAAGTTATTCGTACCCATGGCATCCTGAGACGAGATATATGCTCAGTGAAATTACGCCAGTTATATAGCCTCGTGAATGTTATACGGTCCTGTAATGTTACTCGTATCCATGGCATCCTGAGACGAGATCTATGCTCAGTGAAATAACGCCAATTATATAGCCTCGTGAATGTTATACGCTCCTGTAAAGTTACTCGCACCCATGGCCTCCTGAGACGAGATCTATGCTCAGTGAAATTACGCCAGTTATATAGCCTCGTGGATGTTATACGCTCCTGTAAAGTTCCTCGTACTCATGGCATCCTGAGACGAGAGATATGCTCAATGAAATGACGCCAGTTACGTTGCCTCGGAAATGTTATACGCTGCTGTAAATTTACCCATACTCATAATCACCTGAGACGAGATAGATGCTCAGTGTAGGGACGCCAGTTACATTCCTTGTGTGGGGAATTATATACTACCGTAAAGTTAACCGTACACACGGCCTCCCGGAAGAATGTGCTCAGAGTAACGCAGCCAGTTATCTGGTCTTGTAAATAGAGTTATATCTTCCTGAGGCCTGGTGTAATTGAAAATCAAATACCCCGAAGAAGAAATAAAAATTGAGTATATGTTCATATTTTTTGAAAATTCGTTTAGCTTGGTGCGATATGCTTCTCACTTTACTGTCATGATCAAACACTGTTAGGGAAGTACTCACTTTTATGAGACTGGACCAAAAAAGAAATGTTCCAGGCCTCAGGAGGATACAGTATGATGCCATAAAATATTCGTATCCATTGTCTCTGGAAGGGAATATTATATACTGCAGTAAAGTCGTCAACACGGTCCCCTTAGTGATTGCTTTGATACACCACGTTATTTCGTGAATGAATACTAATTTTCCGATAAGCATTACAACAAATCGTTGGGCATTTAGCTAATTTACACGTCACATAATAGCATGCTGGTACTTACTACAACATCCCAGAGACACGAATGACCATGATAGCTAGTGACCAATAACTCTATTTACTTTACTGCTGCGTTAATATCGGTTTACACCATATTATGCGGGCAACGCTTGAATACATTTCGTTTCTGACGAAATTACCTGCCACCAACGTCCGTTGACCCTCGTCACTTGTCTCCAACGCACTGTTTGATACCAAGACCTTGCATGTTTTAATGTAGGAAACATTTCTTAGCAGAAAACATAGAGGTCCCCATACTACGAAAAACATAAAATTAAACAATTTCTTCAATTGTGCCGGAAGTTGAAGGAATAAAGGGTTCGGAAATATTCCAAATTGTGAGTCTTGGATAGCTCTATCAAAGTTTAAAAAAAAATCGAAAATCACTTTCGGCCTAAATTGCATTTCCGGAAAAGCGGCCAAAATCTCTTGTTTCTTTTTTTAATTATTATTGCTAGTTGCTTTACGTCGCACCGACACAGATATGTCTTATGGCGACGATGGGACAGGGAAGGGCTAGGAGTGGGAAGGAAGCGGCCGTGGCCTTAATTAGGTACAGCCCCAGCATTTACCTGGTGTGAAAATGGGAAACCACGGAAAACCATGTTCAGGGCTGCCGACAGTGGGGTTCGAACCTACTATCTCCCCAATACTGGATACTGGCCGCACTTAAGCGACTGCAGGTATCGAGCTCGGTTCTCTTGTTTCTTTACTCATTTTCTTTTTTATTCAAATTCTAGCCAAATTCACTTGTTTACATATTTCTTCCCGTAATGTGTTCCTTGGTTCAATACCCTCAGGCCGTTTTTCATTGTTTGAAAAACGTCCGCACAGAATGTAGTTATAAGGGCTTAAGTGAAACTCTGCACTGACTCACATTAGCGCTGGTAGTGGTAGGAAATGAAAAACTGCTAATCTAATCAACTGAATAACGATGATTAAGAAAATTATTGTAATGTTTAGGAATAAATAAACAATATACCGGTACTCTCATATTTTATTATATTTACCTAAAATTCAGAACTCATATTCCTGGGATGTTTTCAACAAGGGCAAGAACTGAGAATTTGTTTTATACTGTGAGTGATTTTAAAAGTATGTGTCGAAAAGAAACATAAACTAGACTAGCGGTGCTCAAGAATTGTTCCAGTTATCCTGTACCACTATGATATTTGGCGGAAGTATGTGAGAAAGATGGAAGAATTCTGACAGTCACGGCAGCAGGGAGGGGGGAGGTTAAGCGCGAGATTTGTTTGTAGTGAAATCGACTGATGAAGCAACATCCTCTGCCACAGCTGTCGTAAAGGAAAACATAACATTGTGCCTTTTTTTCACAAGCGAATTGACCACTTAGGATCACGCTACAACTTCATATCTTTCTCTTCGTGCGGAGTTTCCTCTGCGTCCAATACTCCTTCATGCCTCTTTCCGTTGTTCTTTATCTGTCCAGATTCTTCCGGTCTTAGTAGTTCTTCCTTGTGGCCTGAAACCCCTTCCAAATTTTTCACTGTGTTCCTAAATGTATTCCTTTCTAACAGTTGGACCTCCAAGATGTTTAACCTTTCCACGTATCCTTTTTCGTTTCCTTTTTTTCTCCAGAAGTAATCAAATATCTGCTTGCGTTCATTCTGTACAGATATCCGAGAAACGCCAGTCTCCTTTTCTTCATGATCTCCGAGAATCTTTCCACCTTCCGGTAAACGTCTTTGTTACTCCGAGGTTTCCATCCGCTTTCAGTTTGGACAGCCCCCATATTTTTTTCCAAGATTTCTTCTTTCCAGGGGCTGCCTGGCCGAGGCGGCAAAGGCATTCTTGGTTTGCCCGGAAGGACGTGGGTTCGATTCCCCGTCAGGAAGTCGTAAAATCTAAGAAACGAGATTTTCACTTCCGGAGGTGCACATGGCGCTGAGGTTTTCTCAGCCTACACCAAAAATGAATACCGGGTTAATACCTGGGGGCAAAGCCGGCCGGGCGTAGAGGTAACCACTCTGTCCCATCAAGTGCCGAGGTTGCGGATAGTGGAAGCCTCTGCCTTCTACCTCTCCAGGGGCGTTCATGGCCTGTACGGAGATGGATTTGCTTTGCTTTCTTCTCTCCAAGCTTCTCCATCTTATAGTTCACGGACAGACAAAATTAATATTATGTATTTAAAAAATCAATACTTTGCATACAGGCAGATTCAGCAAGTCAGAGAACACTGTGACCAGAAATGGGGTGTGTGCTACTTTATTTGCGTTTGAACCGTACGATGTGTTCTGTATTTGGAACAAGAGTTTGTGGTAGAGTCAACCTCACGGAGGTTGGCAGGCTGAAGTCGCGAAAGTCCACTAAAACATACGTCGTCGAGACTTGGTCAATTTCAGGACAGAAATGAAGAAAACCGCTTGCCTGTACAGTCTAGGTAGTCGAGAGTATTTTTTTTTAATTCCTGCACATGTCGGGATTGCAGAAATATGTCTTGGAGTCGCGTGTTATATTGCAGATCTATCAGCTCAAGCTGGAAGTGATGGGGAACACACTGAATCAAAAACGAGAAAAGTCTAATAAATAAATCAAAGTCAGTCTTGGTCTCTTCAGAGAACTGGAATCTTTTTGAAAACAGACTGGCTGGCAGACTGCCGAGTTGCGGCCAAACTGCTAATCTATCTCTCCTCATCTACCCCTTGATACCAAGTCCATGACAGTGTTCGGCGGGTGAAGCAGGGGCGCGTCTCTGCCAGGCCTGCCCTAAACCATTAGATAGGAAAACAAATGATAAAATAAACAAGCTTGTAACTGTAGTGCCTTTTGATATCGTGATCATAACCGCAGGACACCTCCAACTTAACATTAAGTCTTAAGCAATGGGACGTGATTTTTCACATCACAAATCCCACACAGCTTACATTGGTCAGGTTTTAAACAGCACCCAGTCTATACCTATAACTACCGTCCTACAAATAGTTGAATACAGTTTCAGTTTAATTTATTTACTGTATTACGGTCAACTTCAAGTGTTAATAATAATAATAATAATAATAATAATAATAATAATAATAATAATAATAATCCAATGGCTTCAGCTACCGTGTTCAAACATTTTTACTTGGCGCCATTTGACTGCTTGCTCGTCAATTTCGACGTTCCGTTGTACTGTAGGCCCACTAGATGGCAGACTGTACCGAATCTTTCCTGAGCGTCTATGACTGAGTTTTAATTATCGTACGACATTGACTGTTGAAAGGCCTCTTTTCCGACCTTCAAATATACACTTCCCTTTATCATTTTCATTCAAAGTTAGGAAAATTCAGATACACATAAACCTACTTGTAGGTATAACATAAGACTTCTGTTGTAAGGGCTAACCCCTAGGAAAGTATATATTTTTAATGCCACCTCATTGGTTAGGGATAGTGTCCCTGCCGGGGACCCAGAATGGGCTTCTGGCACGTCTGGGAATTGCTGTCTGAGAAATGGAACAAGATTCACGGGAGGCAACTGAAAAATTGTCTGACATGAAAAGCAGGGAAGTCGGTGAATAAACCCAAGTAATACGTCTGGACAAATTGTAATGCTGACCTAATGACATCGCAGTATCTGTAGATATACTGGCTGCCAAGCCTATGGCATGCAAAGGATTATATGGGCTAAGGACTTTTAGTAGTTTAGTTAGAGTATTTCCTAATCACTACAGGAGAAAAACCAAAAACGAAAGGGTGTTCAGCATCGAAGTTCCGTCCGTGAAAATCCAGAAGCCATCAGAAGAAAATGTTATTTCCTTTACAATAGAAGCCTTATTTTATACTCACAAGATTCCTAATTTTGAGTCCGGCTCCATGGTTAAATGGTTAGCATGCTGGTCTTTGGTCACAGGGGTCGCGGGTTCGATTTCCGGCGGGGTCGGGAATTTTAACAAATAATTGGTTAATTTATCTGACACGGGGGCTGGGTGTATGTGTCGTATTCATCATAATTTCATCCTCATCACGAAGCGCAGGTCGCCTACGGGAGTCAAATCAAAAGACCTGCATCTGGCGAGCCGAGTTTGTCCTCGGCACTAAAAGCCATACGCCATTTCATTTTTCCTAACTTTGACAGAATGTGATAGAGGGAACAGTTTCCTGCTATTTTAATTTAAGAAAAATCTTAGTATAAAAAAAATCTTACTATAAGAAAGAGGTGATCACGCTGGGCATTCCGTCCCGCGTGCACACAGCACTGTAAGCGGGCGGGCGATTAAAATATGCTATGCAGACACAGTGACGTTGTGGTTGAGCGAAGTTTTCCCAGTTACATATCGAAGTTTGAAATAGAGGCAGAAAGTAATGCCTGAGCCGGAGTTCACGTGCGGTAGAGTGGCCAGTTCCTTTGCACTCCTTCATTCCCTTACTCCCCACCAACAGCGCGTGGCAACCCATCCAAGTCTTGACCACGCCCAATGTTGCTTAACTTCGGAGATCTCACGGCTACGGCCGTTGACATTGGACAGGGAAAGTCACATTACAACTCTCTGAAAAATCAAACATCAAATTTGAAAATATATTACGTTTTGCTGAATGAATAACAAGAATTTTACTTTTCCTAACGGAAATACTGTCATTCCTATTTAAGGAATTGTAAATCGTAGCTTCTACGTTTAAACCCTGTATCTTTGTAAATTGTAACACAAAAATTATAACGTGTCAGTTTTCTTTGAATGTATAAATATAAGAAAATAAAATTGCTGTCTCTGTGGTGTAGTGGTTAGTGTGATTAGCTGCCACCCCCAGAGGCACGGGTTCGATTCCCGGCTCTACCACGAAATTTGGAAAGTGGTACGAGGGCTGGAACGGGGTCCACTCAGCCTCGTGAGGTCAACTGAGTAGAGGGGGGTCCGATTCCCTCCTCAGCCATCCTGGAAGTGGTTTTCCGTGGTCTCCCACTTCTCCTCCAGGCAAATGCCGGGATGGTACCTAACTTAAGTCCACGGCCGCTTCCTTCCCTATTCATTGTCTTTCCCTTCCATACTTCCTATACCCCCGCAAGGCCACTGTTCAGCATAGTAGGTGAGGTCGCCTGGGCGAGGTACTGGTCATCCTCCCCAGTCTGAAGCTCCAGGACACTGCCCTTGAGGCGGTAGAGGTGGGAGACCTCGGTGAGTCCGAGGGAAAAACTGACACTGGAGGGTAAAAAGATGAAGAAGAAATAAAATTGACCATCTATATCAAGCGCAGTGTAAATCAAACCGGAATATGTTGAAAAGGTCCGTTTTCTTTCGATTATTGCGTTATTTATTTTTAATTTTTGATACTGTACCGGAATCATCATTTTGCTGAGTAGTGCACAATCGAACGATACTACTCCACTTCTCTGTCAAGTGTGTTCACTCTCTCGCTTCACTGTGATGTATGCTGGCTACGTAAGCTGCCCGCAGTTCCGTCAGGGCAGCCCGGCCGCACTGGGCTAGCCTCAACGTGCGTGCAGCTGAGCACCTCTGCTATTAGAGTACTAATGGTGGGGTGGCTGCCGTTGCTAGAATACAAAATACGACAAAGTTATAACAATTTTACACACTCCGACTTTTAGAACTGGTTTTGATTTCAGCCGTATTTAAGTGTAGATTTAAAAAGATATCATTAAAAGTTTTCCATGTTTTAAACTCTAGAAGAGAGCTCAGTTGTAGATTACAATTATTTACATTCCATCAAATAACTAGGGACGCAGTCTGCGGGAACGCGATACAAACTACCGCTATCGTTCATTAAAAAAGAGAATAAAAATTCCTAGCTCATAAAATAACAGCTCTTGGAGGCTTTCTTTTTTAACAGAGTACACAACCTACTTATTACCAACCCAAGTAGAGAAAAATGAATTTAACATTATTAAGCAAAGTGCAGCTAATAACAACTACCTTTATTTATTAGCCAATAAAAGTATAAAAATATGAATGAAACGAACAGAAATTCTAATGATGGCATTAAGAAAATGTGGTATGTCTCATTCACATTCCTCGGTAGCAGTTTGTAGAACATAACAATGTTCAAGTATCTTTAAAACATTGTACTTCATAAATAGCTTTCAGTGTAATGAAGTAATTTCTCGTAACAGCTTCTCGTAACGAAGGTATGCAAACTATTTAAACACTCACAACCTGAGCAGGTTGAGCGAACTTCTTTCGTATTGTTAGGATGACTCTAAAGCTTTAAAATGCTGTAGATTCTCTCTTAGACTCTATAAGAGATAAAAAAAATTCATTTCTTGGTGTTGAAGAAGGCAGGAGAATTTTGCGATTGAAAGAAAGATAAACGCGTCTAAACACTTTGAGAAAATAATCAATCTGCCGTGGTTTCCTATTTTCACACCACTCTTCACCTTAATCGAGGCCACAGTTGATTCCTTCCCACTTCTGGCTCTTTCCTGTCCCTTTGTCGCCATAAAACCTGCCTGTAACGGTGTGTCGCAAAGTAACTTGGAAAAAGAAAAGGAATTTCGATGCAATATAAATATACATTTATTGTTAAGTATATTCTTTAATCTTGCGTTACCAGTGTTCTCAGTAGGTCAGTCAAACCTAAATTATTAATTAAATCTTCTAAGTACGCCTCATATTTAGGTGATATATTATTTTAACTGGCGTGCTAAACACATTGCTTAGCCAAATACAAATCCTTGTTGTGGCCCTTAGATTGTTGGGTAATCAACATATCTGAATATCATCGAAGCTTTGAATAGCGTAAATACTCGACCGTCAGAAGCTTCAACACTTTTCGGAAAGCCGAACTGAATAGCTTAGGTGGTAGAGCGATGGCCTTACGAGCTTAAGTTACCAGGTTCGACCCCGGCACAATCCGGTTGTGTTTGAAGGTGCTGAAATACATTAGCCTCGTGCCGGTAGGTTTAACGGCACGTAAAGAACTCTGCGTGATAAAAGTCCGCTCCTCGGCATATCAGAAAGAAAGAAAGAAAGAAAGAAAGAAAGAAAGAATCTCTAAGCACGTGTGAGGAAATAATTCAGTCTCGATGCAATATAAATATACAGGGTGGCCGGAAACAACGTGAACAGGGTATATGCGTTTCAGAGGTTTGGTCAAACTGATAAATAATTTGAAAGAAATAATTCGGTATCCCACGCTGTTGTTATTTTTATCAGCTTTTGAATTTAGCCAATCAGATCACTTCGCTGGCGAATTCAAATGGGCTTTGCGAGGCGGTGTTGCTAAATATGTTCGTGTTTAAGGTCGGCTTGAGAGCACCATTACTACCCGGAGGCCCCGGGTTTGATTCCCGGCCAGGTCAGGGATTTTTACCTGGATATGAGGGCTGGTTTGAGTTCCACTCAGCCTACATGATTAGAATTGAGGAGCTATCTGACAGCAAGATAGCGGTCCCGGTCTAGAACGCCAAGAATAACGGCCGAGAGAATTCCTCGTGCTGTCCCCAAGACACCTCGTAATCTGCAGGCCTTCTGGCTGAGCAGCGGTCGCTTGGTAGGCCAAGGTCCTTCAGGCTGTTTTCTTTTTTTGCTAGTTGCTTTACGTCGCGCCGACACAGATAGGTCTTATGGCGACGATGGGACAAGGAAGAGCTCGAAGTGGGAAGGAAGCGGCCGTGGCCTTAATTAAGATACAACCCCAGCATTTGCCTGGTGTGAAAATGGGAAACCACGGAAAACCATTTTCAGGGCTGCCGACAGTGGGGTTCGAACCTACTATCTCGCGAATACTGGATACTGGGCGCATTTAAGAGACTGCAGCTATGGAGCTCGGTCCTTCAGGCTGTAGTGCCATGGGTTTAGTACTTTTTTTTTAGAACACCATTCGACGAATAAAACTGCCAGGTGAGGGGTTTGAATACGGACCTCCGAGCTGACAGGATGGCGCCATAACGAGTGCGCTACACTGATACTCACGATGTGTTAGTGTTTGTTGCTGGTTTCTCAGCATGGCTTTTTTTTTTTTTTTTTTTTTTTTTTTTTTGCTAGTTGCTTTACGTCGCACCGACACAGATAGGTCTTATGGCGACGATGGGACAAGGAAGAGCTCGAAGTGGGAAGGAAGCGGCCGTGGCCTTAATTAAGGTACAGCCCCAGCATTTGCCTGGTGTGAAAATGGGAAACCACGGAAAACCATTTTCAGGGCTGCCGTTAGTGGGGTTCGAACCTACTATCTCTCGAATACTGGATACTGGCCGCACTCTTAAGCGACTGCAGCTATCGAGCTCGGTCGCATGGCTCTTAAGCCGGTCTTAAGCCATGTGCAGATTTAGGAACATCACCTTGCAAAGCCCATTTGAATTCACCCGGGAAGCGATCTGATTGGCTAATTTCAGCAGCTGATAAAATGACAAAAAATGATTTATCATCATGACCAGCACTCTTAACGATCATAACCGGGTTTACCTTGTTTCCGACCACCATGCAGGCCTATGTCTTCTTACTCTTTTTGTTCTGATTTTACGGCCTCATTGTACCACACCAGTCAATCATTTTCTGGTCATCTTCTTCGATAAATCATCTTTCCAAATTGCCCAGTAGCTTTTCATTCGTTCAGATCTTTTCTGTCGTTCCTCAGCTGTAATTACCCTATTCATTGCAAGCCCGTTCATAAGATCGCGGGTTCGAACCCGGAGGAAGTAGTCGGTTTTGTCCGGCTGCAAGGCTAAATGGTTAGTATGCTGGCCTTTGCACCATGAGGTCCCGGGTTCGATTCCCGGCCGGGTTGGGGAATTTAACTCTCATAAGTTAATTCCTGTGGTTCGAGGACGGGGTGTTTGTACCCTCTTCAACATTAGAATTGCCCGGCTCTATAGCTAAATGGTTAGCGTGCTGGCCTTTCGTCACAGGAGTCCCGGGTTCGATTCCAGGCGGGGTTGGGTATTTTAACCACAATTGGTTTCGCTGACATGAGGGCTGTGTGTATGTGTCATCCTCATCATCATTTCATCCTCATCACGAATCTCAGGTCGCCTACGGGAGTCAAATTAAAAGACCTGCATCTGGCGAGCAAAACTTGTCCTCGGACACTCCCGGCACTAAAAAAATATACGTCATTTCTTTTTCATTTCTTTTTTTTCATTGCAAGACCAACCTGATTAAATGGGGGATCCTTCCAGCAAACGCAGACACCTCGCGTGAATGTGGCACTGAATAATAATAATAATAATAATAATAATAATAATAATAATAATAATAATAATAATAATAATAATAATAATAATAATAATAATAATAATATAATCATAAAATAGCAAAGCCATTTCTTGACAGTGCTGATGTAGTTATTTTATTATTATTATTGATTATATACAGTCGTATCAGCACACACTTTATTAAAACATAACTGGTTTTCGGACACTAAGGTCCATCATCAGTGTTAAAATTTAAGTGTCCGAATACCGGTTATGTTTTAATAAAGTGTGTGCTAATACGACTGTATATAATCAATAATAATAATAATAATAATAATAATAATAATAATAATAATAATAATAATAACGTTATTTGCTTTACGTCCAACTAACTACTCTTTTGCGGTTTTCGGAGACACCGAGGAGCCGGAATTTAGTTCCCTAGGAGTTCCTTTACGTGCCAGTAAATCTACATCCACGAGGCTGGCGTAGTTGAGCACCTTCATATACCACAGGACTGATCCAGGATCGAACCTGCCAAGTTAGGGTCAGAAGGTCAGCGCCTCAAACGTCTGAGCCACTCAGCCCGGCGTGGTGCTGAACAAGACCCAAGCTACCTACTTATCTGTCCCTTCTTGGAAAACCCATGCACATCACAAGATGTTTTAGAGGAAACAGCAGGTCATCGCAGCTGCAGTTTTTTAGAAACGCTGACGGGACACGAAAATGAATTAATTGTATGTTGTTTGTCTGGTTTTGGTTTCATTCTTATTTTTATGTTTTTCAGCTGTTTAGAAATTTTCTCTTTTGTTTTTCAAATCGTCCAGAGTTACTTCTAGTTATTCTGTAGCCTCTCCAATTTCCTTTATCCATTCTACTTGTTGCTTCAGATTCCAGAGTTTTTCTGTAATTTTTCTTGGTAATCTCGCTTATGGTGTCCTCATAATGTGACCAAAAAGGAGATTCTATTCTTCTGTATAGTGTCTGTGATGGTCTCCAGTCCTCTGTACACCACTTTATTTGGCACTATCCACCATTGTCCATCTTTTTGATATTTTTTATTTGTCCATGTTCTAGCTATTCTTCTCTCCACTTTTAGGATTTTGTCGATTCTGTTTGTCTGAGTGACTTTCAAAAATAATTTCACTAGCGTAAAATGTTTTATTGTATGTAGACCATGTTAATTTTGAGCTTTTATGATTTTATTAGTTCGTTCTTGCCATGCCGGTTTCTCGTCTAAGTTGTATGTTATAATTTCTCGTAGGTTTTTAAATTGTTTCACTATTTTTACTTCCATGTTATTTACTATTATGAGGATTACTAGTGGATCTGGTACCATTATCTCGGTATTTTCGGATGATATCCGGAGTTCTATTTTCATGCTATATTTTGCAGACTTGTTATTTGATTTCTGGCTTCTTGAATGTTACTAGCTAATAACGCTATGTCGTCTGCGAATTTCAAGCAATTTTATTTTATTTGATCATGTTTGGTTCCAATTATAACGTTCTTAGCATTATGTTATTATCGTCTTTATTTGTTTTGGCCAACAATGGACCACGTTAATTCGAATTCAGCTTCATCTGTTTCTAGGCTTTAATCCTCGTCCAGTACTCCTATATCCTTTCACTCTACAATTTCCTCCACGGCGCTTGGGTAAGGGATCTGACTTTTTCTTGAAAACTCTTGGTGGTCCTTATCCTCGACTTGTAAGCATCCCTGCTGCTGATTTCCGTCCCTTGTATTCCCGTTTCTTCCAGGTCCTTTTTTATCTTATGATACCAGCGCACCGTAATTCTCCTGATCTCAAAAATATCTTATTAAATGATTGGTCAGTCTTCCCGGGTTCATTCTGTAGATATGACCGAAGAGCATGACTTTCCTTTTTCGGATGGTATCTGAGATCTTATCCATCCTGAGATATCATTCTTGGTTCCCTTTCATTCTGTATGATCTATCATCTGTTCCCAGCATCTTCCACAACTTTTCTCTCCACTAGTTCCAACTTCTTGACCAATCCTGTTTTCGTCAGGTTCAGACATTCAGCTGCATATAAAGCCTCCTGGCGGATGACTGTCTGGTACTGTCTGAGTTTTTCATTGATCGAGATCTCGTTGTTGGAAGTGTTCATAGTTATTACATAAATATTAACACTTATTTTTTTCCCTTTTCAGGTAACTTCTCATATTTCCGGTTTACTTATATTACTGATTACATCTTACGAAGAGGTCTGTTACCGGTAAGTGTTTCCATTATTGTTCAATGTATTGTTATTTCGAATGCTGGAATTCGCAATACGAGCAAGGGGAGATATTAATATCTGAAATACGAGTTGAATACTAGACAACGTTAAACATGAAATATTCAATATCTGTATGAGGCCGACGTGAACATTTATCGAAAAGTTTCATTTTTAATTACGTAATGTGGCAAAAAAAAACAAGGTACTGTAGTGAAGTCTCGCTCCGTTGCTAAATGGTTAACGTGCTGGCTTTTGGTCACAATGGTCCCGGGTTCAATTCTTGGCAGGGTCGGGAATTTTAACCATTATTTGTTAATTCCGCTGGCACGGGAGCTGGGTTATGTGTCGCCTTCATCCATTATTTCATCCTCATCACGACGCGCAGGTCGCCTACGGGAGTCAAATCAAAAGACCTGTACCTGGGGAGCCAACATGTTCTCGGACACTCCAGGCACTAAAAGCCGTACGCTATTTCGTTTTACTGAAATTACAAATAATTTCTGAACATCAAGGCACGTTATTAGAGCATCCAAGGTGACGACGGCGACATGTCGGTACAGTATGTGCTCAAAATGTACACCCTCGTGTCGATTGTCGACATGTTGACGAAGACAAGTTGCCACAAGAACGCAAAAATGATGGTATCTTTTATCGTAATTCGGAGCATGCTGAAATAAGCTGTTTTTCGCTCAGATAATAAAAATGGCGTGCCCGCCCGGAGGTGTAGGAGTAACGTGCCTGCCACTTACCTGGAGATCCCAGGTTCGATTCCTAGTCAGGCTAGTGATTTTCACCTGGATCTGAGGGCTGGTTCGAGGTTTACTCAGCCTATGTGATTACAATTGAAGAGCTGTCTGACGGTGAGATGGCGGCCCCGGTTAGAAATCCAAGAATAACGGCCGAGAGGATTCGTCGTGCTGACAACACGACACCTCATAATCTGATGGCCTCCGTGCTGATAGAGGTCGCTTGTTAGGCCATGGTCCTGTCCGTTTCAGGTGTAATAATCACCATCTGCATATTTTTAGCAGTTTTTTACAAGTTCCTTTACGTCGCACCGGTACAGATAGGACGATCGGCTGGGAGTGGGTAGGAAGCGGCCGTGGCCTTAATTGAGGTACAGTCCCAGCATTTGCCTGGTGTGAAAGTGGGTAACCATGGAAAACCATCTTCAGGGCTGCCGACAGTGGGGGTTCGAACCCACTATCTCCCGAATACTGGGTACTGGCCGTGACTGCAGCTACCGAGCTCGGTATTTTTCTTTTTTAGCTTTGTTGTCTATTTGTCGGTTTGTCTGGGTTCTTACAACTGGAGAACTACTGGGGCTGTTGCAGCATGGAGTTTAGTTTTGGTTTTAACAGTAATCGCGTATGTCCTCCTGGAGATTACACGTAACCTGTGCGTCTGTGAGGATGAGGCTCTAACCATGAAGTTTTCCAATGTTCAGGACTGCACCCATACCCAGTCCCCAAGCCAGAGGAATTAACCAATTAGTGTTAAAATCCCAACCCATCCGGTAATCGAACCCGGGACCCATTGAACCAAAGGCCAGAGGATAACCGTTTAGCCATGTACTTGGATTTGATCACCCACTTAGTGGTAACAATGGAACTCATGTCCGACTCGCTGGCTGAACGGTCAGCGTACTGGCCTTCGGTTCAGAGGGCCCGGGTTCGATTCCCGGCCGGGTCGGGGATTTTAACCTTAATTGGTTAATTCCAATGGCACGGGGGCTGGGTGTATATGTTGTGTTCATCATCATTTCATCCTCATTACGACGCGCAGGTCACCTACGGGTGTCAAATAGAAAGACCTGCACTTTGCGAGCCGAACCCGTCCTGGGATATCCCGGCACTAAAAGCAATACGACATTTCATTTCATTTTTCATGGAACTCATAACCGCTATATCGGTAATCTCTTCCCGCTGTTTACGATTGATATAAACAGCATATCGTCGCTGCCGGGACAAAACCCCCTATGTGAAATAATTTTAGCTTAGAACTTTTGGCGGTAAGGTTCTGTCATCTAAGGTGCAATATTGTGTGCATATTGTCAAGGCATTCTAGCTCTTCATAAGGTATGTGCTGCGGGTCAGTATATCTCCAAAACATATTATCACGTAGGAGGTTTTGTCCCGGCAACGACGATATACCGTGCCCCATCATGTGCTGTTTGAAGGCTGGACCCCTCCATGGACGTGACAATTAAAATTGTGCGAGCTGTTTCTCACAGTTCGAGTTGAAACTGGCGAACTGTGGCTTCTCAGAGATCATTATTCAGAATGGGGCATTGCGTTCAGGGTTCTTTCGAGCTGAAATTCGAAGGTAAGGGTCATCGACTGCAGTCATAACCCTTAGACGATCTGCGTGAGGCAAGTCGTCAACTGTTACTATCTCCCAGTACCGCTTCTTATTTGTTCGAACCTACGGTCCACACGCCGAGCAACTGGCTCTTGTAGCAGGAAAAATGGCACTGGCTTGGATTTGTTCAAGGACGCTCCCGACTTACCAGGAAGTGATCCTCACACTGGTATCGGAGCCATATCCTGCGGCACATGTGACGTGCAGCGCTAGGCACAAAGATTGCAATGGACTGCTGCAGATTCAACGGGCAGTTATAAATGAGCAGCGCCTTCGCAGCCAGTCTGTCTGGCACGAGCTCATTCACCTACACAACCGTTGGGAACCGAAGTGAGAGGTTCCACCTCCACTTATTTTGCCGTTGGGTCGTCACGTGATGGATTCCAGTGTCATTTCCTCCACTGAGAGTACCATCACTGCACCAAAGGGCCTCAACTGCCCGAAGCCGTTGGCCTCTTTAGGGAGTCAGTTATTTATTCCCGCCCAACACTCGGCGTTAGCAGTTTTACAGCTGGATGCCAAACGAGGCAATTCTCCTCCTTTCTCATTCCAGACTTGGGACCGGACAATGGCGGAGTTATCGCTCTTGACAGAATGTGATTATGTGTACACCTTCACATGTAGACACTGCACATCGTGCCATTCTAGACACTGCTGAGAACACATTTCTAATGCTTCCACACTAAGTTAGTGGTACAATTTTAACTGAAATACTGCCTCCAGTCTGAGCGTGGCGTTCTCCCTGTGCGATGGGATACGTACAGTTGTTTGTTTACATGCACCGAGCAAGTGGCTATGGGGTATGTGTCACGTAGCTATCAGCTTTTATTCGGGAGGAAGTGAGTTCGAACCCCACTGTCGGCAGCGCTGAATATGTTTTTTCCTTGGTTTCCCATTTTCGCACTAGTACATTAATTGAGGCCACGTTTGCTTCCTTCCCACTCCTCTCCCTTTTCTATCCCATCGTTCACCATAAGACCTATCTGAAATGGCGTACGGCTTTTAGTGCCGGGAGTGTCCGAGGACAAATTCGGCTCGCCAGATGCAGGTCTTTTGATTTGACTCCCGTAGGCGACCTGCGCGTCGTAATGAGGATGAAATGATGATGAAGACGACACGTACATCCAGCCCCCATGCCAGCGAAATTAACAAATTATGGTTAAAATTCCCGACCCTGCCGGGAATCGAACCCGGGACCCCTGTGACCAAAAGTCAGCACGCTAACCATTTAGCCATGGAGCATAAGACCTATCTGCGTTGGTGTGACGTAAAGCAGATTGTAAAAAAAGGTTTAATGTTTACAAACATCATATATTTCCGGTGTGCATAGGACAAGCCAAGACAGCAACCCAATTAAATGACATACAGGGGCAACGATGCAAAATGTTCTTTGATATGTGTGTGTTATTTAAAATCAAGTATCGAAGGAACGATGGACAAATATTTAGAAATTCGATTACATGGAACGACCTTCTTGTTATTTTCATGATGTATGCATTCGCTTGCTATATGACATTTCAGACATTTGGTCATCACTCTTGTATGATAGTAAGTACCAAGGGAGGCTGCCTAGACAAGGTGGTAAAAGTTTGTTAACTTGACTAGGAAGGACATGGATTCGATTTTATAACAGGATTTACGGGCATTTAGATACAACACTATCACTTCCAGAAAGACACATGCCCAGATCTGGATGCCTGAGACTGTAGAATGTTGACGCTTTGAGCCCAAGTTGATGAGTTCAATCCTTGCTCAGTCTGGTGGTATTTTAAGGTACTAATACACCAGCCTCGTATCAGTAGATTTACTGACATGGAAGAAACTACTTCGGGACAACATACGGCACCTAGGAATTTTTGAAAAACGTAAGATAGTTAGAGGTATATAAAGTCGTTATTATTATTATTCTTTTCTCGATTTTGTCCATCATAGAATCACGTAACATAACCCACTGCATTGTGTGCCTTATGTTTTCTGCTTCATTTCTTATTTTACAATAGTTCTTAATTATTTCACTGTATTCTTTCCTGATGTTATTCTGTACCTTCTTTTCTTCCTTACGAAAATCCTTGAAATTTTGTATCAATCTCTTAAAAGTTGTTCTGTCTTGTATTATATCTGCAGTAATTTCCATCTCTGCCATATCTCTCTTTCCAATTTTCATCCACTGATAGCCATTCTTATTCCTTTTTTTGTTAAGTATAAAGCCATATTTTTCAGTGTCGACTTAGTTAAATGTAACCAAAACTTTTCAGTCTGTCAAACACAGCAATTACAAACACTATTTCAACGATTTCCTGAAATAGTGTTTGGTGACAACGGACTTAGCATTGGCAGTCTAGATAAGTACGTAAGATTTTCATTATATTAATACTTATAAATTAATTTTTTGTAATTACTGGTTCATGTTATCGCTAAAATCGCTATCATTGACAAGTTTACGCAACGTAAACAATACTGTACATATATACGCATGTTTTAAGTGATTTGATAGAATCTGAGGATGTTCTTGGAGAACGAAACATATTATTCATTGTATAATATTTGTATTTTATGGGTATGTTTATAGTGTTTTAATGTATATCGTAATTGCTGTGTGTTTGACAGACTGAAAAGTTTTTGTTACATTTTACATTCTTACTTTTGTAAACATGATTAAAAATTTGTTTTGTGAGTATGGCATTATCCATCCACATAATGTAACAAAGAAACTAACTCTCCTCTTCCTGATCGTACCACACATTCTCTCAGTTTCTTTATTTTAGTAGAGGTCTTCATTCTCCCTGTGCCTGGACTCCTCAATTTCAATCTTTAATGGTCCCCAGATTTTTCTTAGAATTATTCTTTCCTTTTTCTCTACCTCATGTATTTCTTCTGTTTTAATGGCGAAATTGCTGTTGCACAGAGATATTCTGGTTTAATTACCTTGTTGTAGTACCTGATTCTAGATTTAATGGAGAGACTTCTTATTACACGTGTGCTTGGTCAGTTGGTGAGCTCGTTCCAATTTCCTTGCAATTGATTTATTTGCTTCTGAAGTACTTACAGTTTTCTATCCTGTTGAATTTTCCATCATCATTAACACTATAGTCCAATGCTAGTCATAAATGTGGCCTTTTCAAAAGATATCTGAAGTCCAACTTCCTCCGCAATTTCTTTCAAAACTTTTACTTGGATAAGTGCTGTTTGTATATTCTCAGAAATGATCGCAGTATATTTATTATTATTATTATTATTATTATTATTATTATTATTATTATTATTATTATTATTATTATTATTATTATTGTACAATTAGTCTACGTCTGAACTGAATATCAGTGACATTCCTAGACGCAAGCAAGACTGAGAATAGAGCTAACAGTTTGAGGATAGTGGAAGCTTTTGATTTTATGACCCATTTGAAAATGACATTTCTTTGTTTACTTATTTTGCCATTATAACGAGAACGTGCAGAAAGAAGTGTATTGAACCTAATGCGCTTTTCTGTTTTCTTCTTTGCTTGAATTCAAGGCTCTGAACACTTCTTATCTAAAAAGGAAACATTTATACGTGAAAACTGTGACAAAGGTGAACGATCGAAGACTACTGTACTTTTCACTGACATGGCAACGTTCAGAACGGTGGGCGTTCAATGATAGGTCTACGTCCGGTAGATGGTAGTTAAATAGACGAAGCCAAGAGTTGACTGCTTACAGAACTAACACAGAGAAGGTAGGAACTGGAAGCAGGAAGTAGTTTCTCAATACCTGAAAGATCTTAGAGTGAAAAATAAACCAGGACGACCGGTGTTCCTTTTCCGGGCATTGTTGAAAATACGAAAATATGTACTTAAGAACCATAGGTTATTCGTCAGATCTCAAAAAACATTAATCATTACCATTTTTGCTTTACATCACACCAACCCAGATAAGTGTTATGAAGACGATAGGATAGGAGAGGGCTAGGAGTGGTATGGAAGCGACCGTGGTCTTAGTAAATGTATAACCCCAGCATTTGCTTGGTGTGAAAATTGGAAACTACAGAAAACCATCTTCAGGGCTGCCGACATTGGGGTTCTAAACACATTTAATAACTACATGGGACTGACGATTACGATGTCCTAAACTTCATAAAACAACGAACGTTTATCTAAAAGGATATTGTTTCGAAAATTATGTGTGGTTTACATTGAATCCAACCCTGAACTATAGGCATCACATCGTATTGCTCTGTGCCGCGGGCTGCATATGTTCACTGTCGAAAGTAACTGCAACATTGAGCAGCTCAACAGCTGTAGGCTTGAAACATTGGTCAACAGCGATATTCTTAAATACAGCCTTATGCTTTGATTCCATAAACAACGTCGGAATTTTTCTGCCAACCACTTTCGGTAATGCGTTTTATTTTCTCCATTTTAATTCTCTAAAATGCTAATAGGGTTAACAGAATTATTACTTATTTAAGACCGGGCGAGTAAGCCGTGCGGTTAGGGGCGTGCAGCTGTGAGCTTGCATCCGGGAGATAGTGGGTTCGAACCCCAGTGTTGGCAGCCCTGAAGATGGTTTTCCGTGGTTTCCCATTTTCACACCAGGCAAATGCTGGGGCAGTACCCTAATTAAGGCCACGGCCTCTTCCTTCCAATTCCTACCCCTTTCGTATCCCATCGTCGCCATAAGACATATTTGTGTCTCTGCGACGTAAAGCCACTAGCAAAAAAAATTAAGATATTGTATTAAATCATCATCATCATCATCTGTTTACCCTCCAGGGTCGGCTTTTCCCTCGGACACAGCGAGGGATCCCACCTCTACCGCCTCAAGGGCAGTGTCCTGGAGCTTCAGACTCTTGGTCGGGGATACAACTGGGGAGAATGACCAGTACCTCGCCCAGGCGGCCTCACCTGCTATGCTGAACAGGGGCCTGGTGGAGGGATGGGTAGATGGGAAGGGATAGGCAAGGAAGAGGGAAGGAAGCGGCCGTGGCCTTATGTTAGGCACCATCCCGGCATTCGCCTGGAGGAGAAGTGGGAAACCACGGAAAACCACTTCCAGGATGGCTGAGGTGGGAATCGAACCCACCTCTACTCAGTTGACCTCCCGAGGCTGAGTGGACCCCGTTCCAGCCCTCATACCACTTTTCAAATTTTCGTGGCAGAGCCGGGAATCGAACCCGGGCCTCTGGGGGTGGCAGCTAATCACACTAACCACTACACCACAGAGGCGGACTATTGTATTAAATACAGTTCAAAATTATTAGGGCTGATGATGATGCTTTTTGTTTAAAGGGGCCTAACATAAGGTCATCGGCCTCCAAAATATTAGTGGAACATGTTTTTGAACGTATGCCATGCTCCACAAAACAATACCTCACACCCAGGTATATTACCAACTAAACCTTTATTTACATGATACTGTTAGACGTTTGGGCTTATGCCGTATCATGAGAATAAGGTGAAATTCTTTACGTTTCTTGACACGGCATAAGCCCAAAAGCCTATACAATATCATATCTATAAGTAGCCTACGGGCCGTGAAAGCACAACAGCAACATTAAACCTTTATTCTTTACCGTTGAAGTATACAATAGAACATCGATGGATTCGCGTTTATTTTCAGAACACAAACGGAAATGTCCGAATAGGGGCGAAACCAAAGTGATAACAGTCCTCCAGGGTGGATTTTTATCACGTTTGAAGAGCTTTAGTATGGTGCATAACCTCCGCGAGCATTTATCACAGTTTGGCATCTACGTGGCATGCTCCGTGTAAGTTGACGGAGGTCACGGTGCGGTATCAGGTCCCATTCCTCAATGAGAGCCTGTTCGAGATCTTGGTGAGTCTGTGGTGGAATATGACACCCACACGTCCGTCAAGCCTATCTCACACATGCTCGATGGGATTAAGGTCGGGTCTCACTGCTGGCCGTTCCATCTCTTGAATGTCCAGTTCTCGCTAGACAGCTCTAGTGATGTGCGCTACATGAGCCCCGGCATTGTCGTGCATGAATACGAATTCAGGGACAACACCACATGCAGCGACCAGCACATGCTGTAGCAGTATCTGCTCTATGTATCCCGCAGTGGTAAGATTACCACGGATGACGACAACATCCGTACGGCCATGAATACTGATGCCACCCCCCACCATCACAGAACCTTGCCCGAATCGGTCGCCTTCCTGGACAACATTTGGCATGTACTGCTCACCACGGCGTCTCCATACACGTTGACATTCATCACTCTGTATCAGGGGAAATTCGGACTCGTCTGTGAACAACACACGTCTCCATTGGCGAAGTTGCCAATTGAGGTGGGTACGAGAAAACAGAAGGCGAGCTGCGCGATGTTGCTGCGTTAAACGGGGCACTTGAACAGGACGTCTGGGTCGAAAGGACGCATCTCTTAACCTGTTCCTTACTGTTTGGTCAGACACCGTGACTACAGTGACCCTCCTGAGGTCTTGTTGCAGTTCTTTGGCAGTTTCTTAACAGGCTGCAACGCACGGATGGTGAGATGTCGGTCATCCTGTGGGGTTGTCATGCGTCCACGACCTTGTCCAACCCTCCTTATGAACTGGCATGTCTCATTGTAGTGATTCCACAAGCGTTGAATTACTCACGGTGATAAATTGAGAACCACAGCAACACGACGAAAAGTCCATCCTTTCTGGATCAATGTGACTGCCCTTGCGACTTGAACCTCGTTAAGATGTCTCGTAGGATGTGCTGGTTTACGTACAACGTGCTTAAAAGACCGCAGTAGTCTGTGTACCTCACAGCGGCACACGGATGCAATGCTATTCACTTTGTTTTGAGGGGTCACCTGACAGTTTAATAAATGGCTTCGCCTACAGATGGAGTATAACTTCGACTTGACATGCCCTGAGTAGCGAAGGTCTCAAGGTATGCTGTACGACCATTGGAATCCCAAGTACTAAATTAACGTTCACATATTAGACGTTGCAAAACATGTTCCCCTAATTTTTTTAAACTCGGTATGTTATATTTCACGAGCATCTTTGGGTTAATGGCTCGAGTGTTTACTTTCCGAATCCAAATTCACAAGTTCGATTCTTGCCGATGTTGGTGAGATCTTAAAGATGGCAAAAATCTAGAACAGGCCATGTCGCGATTAGTAACATGTCGAAGAATGAAGGTGGATTTTTGTAATATGATTTTAGTAATTTCATTTGACTTAATAACTTACACGTAATTATAGACCATTTGTAACAATCTTCTGAAGTGTCCTGA
The DNA here is from genome assembly GCF_040414725.1 of Anabrus simplex. Lineage (NCBI taxonomy): Eukaryota > Metazoa > Arthropoda > Insecta > Orthoptera > Tettigoniidae > Anabrus > Anabrus simplex. Next base: position 43,218,383 of record NC_090269.1, on the reverse strand, counting down.
CTTCAACTATATGGTTGCAGGTATATAAAGCTAAAAATGCCTCATAATTACTGTAAGTAACCCGAAGTGTTTCTTTTATACTGTACATGCGATGAGTTATATTTTAAGGGACAGAGATGAAACATAACTGGTCAGCTCTCATAAAGGTTATGAGTTGTGTTTTGATTGCAAAATGGATCAGAACCAGAAATGAGCGCCTAACACCGGCTGAGTCTCGTGTGTAAATTTTATGGCCGAATGGAAATCGTCACATGCCTTTGGAATAAAATGCCAGTGCAATTGAGGGAAACTAAAAATACACTGCTGGAAGAAAACCATACAACATACTCAAAGACTATGTTCAGTGGCACCTGGGTATAATATGTGCATGCTGTGGGGTTGTTGTTTTAGTGGTTTTATTTGTCACGGAATTGGCGATCCGATAGCGCTCAGTAGGCCTGTCCCTTCGCACTCTGTTTTGACTCTGCAGGCAGTAACAGTGCTGAGGTTAGAGATAAACAGTGTTTGCAAACTTCATGCTAGAGTACAACTGATACGAAAATTCCGAGGAACGCAGAGGTATGAGAAGGTGTCAGAGTGAATGGGCGGACATGGAAATGGCCAGAGCATAAGCTAAGGAAATAAATTTTGAAATGTTATTCCTTTCCTTCCGTTTTTCTTTAATTTTAAAATGTGGTAGATAGGCGATTTGGAACAAATAGTAGTTAAACAAAGAGCTCGTCAGCTCTGATAACAATAGCGGACTATAAGTCCAAAAGTCCGATTCAAGAGCTAGTGAGAATTATCAATACTATAATATATAAGGGATGAGCATTACAGCTCTGAACAGGTTCACTGTTTTATAAGAGCATGTTTCCTCCACTCACTCACATCGTCTAGGAGCTTGAGCTCGTAAAGTTACTGTAGTCCGGCCTCTCAGAGGCACAACTTTCTTACAAGGTTATGCCTGACAAACTTCAGATAATGTATTCACAGTCACTTCTGCACAACAGTTTGTTACAAGCTGATCTATAAACAATTACAATTTAAACAGGGCCATTGAGTGCCCATTGTAAGTGGCCTTAATGAAAAAAAGAAAGGGCCATGAACAAAAGGCTAGGAGACGAAACACATGCACTCCTTCTAGAAAAACTTACCGGGCGAGTTGGCCGTGCGGTTAGGGGTGCACATCTGTGAGCTTGCATCCGGGAGATAGTGGATTCGAGTCCCACTGTCGACAGCCCTGAAGATGGTTTTCCGTTTTCACACCAGGCAAATGCTGGGGCTGTACCTTAAGTAAGGCCACGGCCGCATCCTTCCAACTCCAAGTCTTTTCCTATCCCATAGTCACCAGAAGACCTATCTGTGTCGGTACGACGTAGAGCCACTTGACTTATGGCTCAAAGTCGGAGAGGCTAAACCTATTCTACAGAGGGGTGACCAAACGAGAAATATTAAATGCCTTAAGTGTGTTAAGAATTTAGACGTTTAGAAAATTTCAGTCACCCCATAGCAAGTTGAATGGGAATCAACAGAGGATAATCACACTTTGTTACCTTGGTTTACAGGTTTCCCAGCCGGGATTTGAACAGAGTCCTCTCAGACTTGCCAAAAATCTATATTTAAACCGTTAAATTATAACTTTACATAGAATGAAAGAGGTTTGAAGCCTTCCCCTCAATTTATCTGCCGGAGCTATCACACATTAAGAAAATTCTGCTATTACCTTGTTTAGCTGGGCCTTCCGAACGCCGATCAACGAGCCCTGCCTCCGAATAACACTGGAGCGATAAAGATGACAATACGACCTTAAGGCGCCCAGATTTTATAGCATTTTGAGGGGAGTTTCCAGAACTCTTTACAGATAGACTGGATGCTTGTACACACCCCCAATTCTAATTGGCTAGAGAAAATATTCATAAAATTTCTGATTGGTTGGTAAGTAAGGAAGAAGGAAGCAGAAGGAGTGTTGACAAGTTTGATATAAGAAAAAAACAATTTTCACAAACTTAAGGTTTACCAACTGTCACAATACAAATTTCTTAATACTCGTAAATTAGTTAAGAGCTCGACCCGCTAGGGGAAGCAACAAAACCAATTATAGAGACATCTAGCGGTTGAAAATCCAAGTACCTTGTATAACATTAGTTCAAGTTCAGTTACATAGATGGCCTTATAGATGGCGCGCAGTTTAACAGGACGGAGAAGGTGTACCCCGGTACAGACCTCCACCCTCAAAGGTTTTATCACGGTGTGAACAGCTTCGAATTCTTGAATCTTGCAATATATTCTTTCAAACGTATGTAAGTGGAAGAATGTCTTGATAGAGAGTCTGTTCTTTTTTGTTCTTGTTGTTGTTGAAATAAAGTAATCTTGTTGTCGTTTGCGAAGTACTAGAAGTCAGGCCAATAGCGCCCAAAGGTAGCATAGCGTAGCTTAGCCTAGCTTTCTGCGTGTGGTGGTCTTTAGGGTCGCGTAGCTGTGATCTTGCATTCGCGGCATGGCGGGTTTGATTCCCATCGTTGTTATTACATCGTCGACCAACGAGCCCTGCCTCCGAATAATACGCCGTACTAACTAAGCCGGAGAACTAGGCCGATGAAACAGGGGCTATTCCCAAACTATGGAGGTGACTCGTATAAGAAAGAATTTAAGACATTATGGAAAGGAAGAAAACCAGTTAGAAAACGTAGTCACCTCAAAGCAATATGAAGGGGAGGTCGAGAGGGTACCTCACTCTCTATCCCCGATTTACAGTTAAAGGTTGATGAAATATTACATTAGCCGGCAGAACTTACATTTTAGAGAAGTTGGTTTCGGACCTTTCCCTCAGGTTAAACTGCGGAGCTAGCAAGGAAATAAAGATGTTAATTGGCCATTACCTTGCTGAAGAACTGCTGCCAGATGAAAGAGGCGCCTCCCGCCCCCTGCTTGACACACACACTAAGTTAGATGACGATCAAATGGCCAAGAGACGTGCAAATCCGCAGTTTATAAACCCTCGTGGAAGGTTCGAGACCTTTCATGAATAATCAAGACACGCCCACAGAATTTTATTGGTTACATTCAAATGTTACACTGAAAGTCGAAGAAGAAATACGGGATTGGTTGAAAATTAATTAAAGAAATTCTTGATTGGTTGGATTCAAAACCGGCGGAAAGGAAATATGAATATTGTCAACCCAAAAATAAGTGAGCATCATTTAGTAAAAAAACTTATGAATATAAAACTTCTTCAAAAAAGGTTCCCTCACTTCGCACCAGGGTGCATGACCATAGTTTTTTAGCGGTGACATCTATGAGAGAATGTCCAAACTTCTTGATGAATGTAAAACAACAAGTAGAAATTCACACAGTTCTGGAAACTTCACAATAACAAAATTACGCCAAATTTATTGGTGCCATCTTCAGAGACAATTTATAAGTTGGTCCAGTTTCAAGTTCACTGTTTCTCCTATAGAGGAGTTCTTTATGGCGCAAGATTTAAATGTGCGGCGTAGAGGTGTACCTCCCGGTACAATAATAATAATAATAATAATAATAATAATAATAATAATAATAATAATAATAATAATAATAATAATAATAATAATAATAATACCGGGCGAGTTGGCCGTGCGGTTAAGGCCGCAAGGCTGTGAGCTTGCACACAGGAGATGGTGGGTTCGAAACCCAATGTCGGCAGCTCCGAAGATGGTTTTTCGAGGATTCGCATTTTCACACCAGGCAAATGATGGGGCTGTACATTAATTAAGGGCACAGCTGCTTCCTTCCCACTCCTAGGACTTCCCTATCCCATCGTTGTCATAAGACCTATCTGTGTCGGTGCGACGTAATGCAAATTTTAATAATAATAATAATAATAATAATAATAATAATAATAATAATACTTGTTACGGGGATACCATGGTGGACAGCGGTGGAAGAAGGTGCGGGCATGAATGGGTCTATCTAAGACAATCAAAAGATTAATTAAAACTTTTAAAGTTATATTTCTTTTTTCTCTGCTACGTTTTGTTTCTTTCCAAAAGGTAAACTTTACAGTTTGAGGCACTAAAAGACATAAAATTGGGTAACAAATTTCATAAAATTGAATGACAATTGATTAATAACTTTGAGCTTGAAGTTCCCTAATTATACATTCTTCAAGAGCGCCGCGGCTCCTCCCAAAAACGGATCAATTCCTTTTACACCAAAGTAAGAGTTTCCTTGCTCTACAAGTTTGTGTAGGAGACTACTCTCCACACCTTATAAAATGACAGCCTTCCAAAGGCACCATTCAACATCAATAAACAGAGCGTATTTGCTCTATCAAACTTACATTTTCAAGAAAGTCCATTCCTACCCAAAGCACAAAATACATCTTACATCACCAAACAGTATTGACTGTCTTAAGCCCGACCGACGAGTTTCTTTAACATAAAAAGACTTAAGTTCAACAGGGGTTTGTAGAAAACAATAGGCTAAACTTACTGGCCCAAAAATCAAAGTAGTAGGGAGCGAACTTGCACTCTTAGAAATTTGCAATTATAAACTTAAAACCCTATTTGGGATTTTGGCCCTAAGTTGCAGAGGCAAATCCTATGCTACTGAGGTGACTAGATGGAGGAAAGTTAAGTTACAAACATATGAAACGGTCACAAAGTCATAGTCACCTCAAAATCAAAATCGCACTCTCTATTCCCTAATTTCATCTAAGTTCTTTTCGACCTGCTTGAAATTTACATTAGAAGTAGAAATTTCCATTTTTGGAAATTTAAGGTTATATTACCGTATTAAATATTGGAAACCTTCCCCTCGAGCTAGCTTTCAGAGTCTATCAGTTATATAATGGCTGCCAATACCTTAAGCTGATGGAATACTCGATGATGGGCAAGACGCCTCCGCCTCCTCTATAACACAGACTCAGTAGACTGGACGATCAATAAGACAACCTGGTCGAAAAATATGCCAGCTTTTATAACCGAGAGGAAGGTTCTAGAGAGCTCTGGGCTAATGCCCCACACACTCCCAATTTTCATTGGGTAATGAAATAGCTACAAGACAGATCTTACTGGCTAAAAAAAATAACATACATACATACATACATTACATTATCATTATAGACTGTTATGCCTTTCAGCGTTCAGTCTGCAAGCCTCTGTGAATTTACTAAACGTCGCCACAATCCTCGATTTGCAACTAGTGTTGTGGCCTCATTTAGTTCTATACCTCTTATCTTTAAATCGTTAGAAACCGAGTCTAACCATCGTCGTCTTGGTCTACCTCTACTTCTCTTACCCTCCATAGCAGAGTCCATTATTCTCCTAGTAACCTATCCACCTCCATTCGCATCACATGACCCCACCACCGAAGCCGGTTTATGCGTACAGCTTCATCCATCGAGTTCATTCCTAAATTAGCCTTTATTTCCTCATTCCGAGTACCCTCCTGCCATTGTTCCCACCTGTTTGTACCAGCAATCATTCTTGCTACTTTCATGTCTGTTACTTCTAACTTATGAATAAGATATCCTGAGTCCACCCAGCTTTCGCTCCCGTAAAGCAAAGTTGGTCTGAAAACAGACCGATGTAAAGATAGTTTCGTCTGGGAGCTGACTTCCTTCTTACAGAATACAGTCGATCGCAGCTGCGAGCTCACTGCATTAGCTTTACGGCACCTTGATTCAATCTCACTTACTATATTACCATCCTGGGAGAACACACAACCTAAATACTTGAAATTATCGACCTGTTCTAAGTTAGTATCACCAATAAATGCAAATTTTTTCTATTGGCCAGGATCCAACGTTGGCGGGAAGAGGCAGAAGTGTTACAAACATTGACACACCCAAAACAAGGAATAAACAACTCAGTTTAGTAAACTTTAAAATAAAAAAATCACTTTGCAATCTTAATAGTCCCTCTTCACTCCAGAGGGCATGACATAAGGTTTCTACAAGTGGCATTCTTCAAGGCGCTTCATTTGAATGAACGAAGTGGGTGTACCTCCCGGTATAATAATAATAATAATAATAATAATAATAATAATAATAATAATAATAATAATAATAATAATAATATCAAAGATGATGTATGGCAGGAATCCAGAGGCGATCTGGTGTAAGAGCGGCCCTTTTCCCACACTGTAAGACTTGCGCGCTGTGTAGTAAATGCTCAGTGCGCTGTTGGTTATTAGGGAAGGTTATGCCGTGAGTCATGTGAAGTGAACCAACACGTGTTTTCGCCTGGGTGATGGAGAGCACGTGGGCCGCTCGCCACGTGTCTTTGTTTAGAGGATAATGCGAATACTGCAGTTCACATGTACGCTCTGTACCTGAATTCCTTAGGATCGGTCAGGAAGCCTTTCGCCTTAAAGCCATAGCTTTTGTTGTTGTTGTTGTTGTTGTTGTTGTTGTTGTTGTTGTTGTTGTTGTTGAGTCGTCAGCCCATAGACTGGTTTGATGCAGCTGTCCATGTCACCCTATCCAGTGCCAACTTTTCATTTCTACGTAACTACTATATCCTGCGTCTGCTCTAATCTGTTTGTATATTCATATCCCTACCGTTCATACCGCCTACATACTTCAAAAGATAACTGACCGAGCTCGATAGCTGCAGTCGCTTACGTGCGGCCAGTATCCAGTATTCGGGAGACAGTAGGTTCGAACCCCACTGTCGGCAGCCCTGAAAATGGTTTTCCGTGGTTTCCCATTTTCACACCAGGCAAATGCTGGGGCTGTACCTTAATTAAGGCCACGGCCGCTTCCTTCCCACTCCTAGCCCTTCCCTATCCCATCGTCGCCATAATAGCTATCTGTGTCGGTGCGACGTAAAGCAACTAGCAAAAAAAAAAAAAAGATAACTGAACAAGTCCAAGGTGTCTTAAGATGAGTCCTATCATTCTATCTCTTCTTCCCGTCAAATTTATCCAAATCGATCCAATCTCGCCAATTCGATTTAGGCCTAGTATCTCTTCATTCGTGATTCGATCTATCCATCTGACCTTCAGTATTTTTCTGTAACACCACATGTCAAAAGCTTCTATTCTCTTTCTTTCTGAGCTACTTATCGTCCATATTTCATTTACATACGAGTACAATGCCACGCTCCAGACAAAAGTCTTCAAAATCATCTTTCTACTTTCTACATCAATGTTCGAAGAGAGCAAATTTCTTTTCTTAACAAAGGCCCTCCTTACTTCTGCCAGTCTGCATTTTATGTCCTCCTTACTTTTGCCATCGTTAGTTATTTTACTACCGGTACCCAACTAACAATATTCATCTACTTCCTTTAAGACTTCGTTTGCTAATCTAATATTTCCTACATCGCCTGACTTTGTCCGACTGCACTCCATTACGTTTGTCTCGGACTTATTTATCTTCATCTTGTACTCCTTCCACAAAACTCTGTCCATACCATCCAGCGATTTCCCCAGATCTTCTGCCATCTCAGATAAAATAATATCATCGGCAAATCTCAGGGATAAAGTTTGTCATATCCTACTAATTTGACAGGCTGGGGACTGGAAAGGGTTCTAAAATGCACTAATGATAACACCAATTAAGAATGGCTTAATTGCCGAATCAACTATATTGAAATATTAATGAGAATGTTGTGTACAAATTTACGTATATATACAATTTTATACAATTGGTAAGATTCGTCTTGCTTCTAGGGAACTTCCTACTCTACTCACATATTTGAGCTGATTAAGCAGTCTTTGGTTCCCTTTTTTACTAAGTTATTACTAGAGGAACGATGGCTTCCACGACGTCTTCTTTCTTCAAATTATGTGATCACTCGCTCACTTTAACACTCACTAATTTCACTTACTTCACTCACATTTACCCAAGAGAATGCAGTTCTATTACCTCTTGATTGCTAATGTCTGTATGACTCCCCTGGTGTTGGACTCGGTAGATGTATTGGATACTTCTTCCGTGGTTACCTCTTCCCAACTGTCCGCTCTGGTATCGGTAAAGTCTTTGTCCCCGCTCGAGTTTATGACACGAATACTCCACTCCTCTGATGTGAGATTTCCCTTGAACGTCTTTTGTAAAGATTAGTGACTACTCAGTGGGCTCCTCCAGAGACCTTCACTTTTCTTTAAAAAGGAACAGCCAATGTCCCTTACAGTCTCTTCCCCTAATTGTCTTTATTGCAGTTATAAGATTATGTGTATCGGATCCTTGCCCAAATAATTATACTGTTTCCTGGTCGCCTGTAGCTACCTGAAGGGCTTTCCTTTCATGCTCACGGTTTTGATTAACCCGCTCAAGTGTTGTTCCGACCCTCTGCTCTATCTTCCAAGTGTAGATGATTTCCTGGCAAACTGCTTAAGAAGACTTGTTAACAGTGACTGGTAATCACTGATGCTTTGACTGTTAGTTTCTGACTCCGAGCTGTTACTTGATTACCGTCTCGCTGCCTGACCGGCTTACTGTCCTACTAGACTCCCCTGACTTTCTGCCCTCGACTTCTGTTCCCAACTCTGCTCCGAACTTCCAACTGACTTCCTAATCTTTTTGGTACCTCCTAAGTCACCTTTGGTGTTCTCGAAACTACCGTGCCCTGTCGACTTCGTACTCCTCGTGATTCTGATTTGTCGTTTTCCTGTTGGTCAGTATATCCCTTCCTTGATGAAGTTATAATCTCTTGTTCTAGAAGCTTGAGAAGCAGAAATTTTCCTTTCTACGTGCGTTCTCTAAGCTTCGCTCCGTTGCCCTTTTGACCGTGTACACATCGTGATAAGGGAGTCACAAAAATCCTGTGTGTACCTAACTGTTTCACCATGAAATGAAATGGCGTATGGCTTTTAGTGCCGGAAGTGTCCGAAGACATGTTCGGCTCGCCAGGTGCAGGTCTTTCGAGTTGACTCCCGTAGGCAACCTGCGCGTCGTGATGAAGATGAAATGATGATGAAGACGACACATACACCCAGCCCCCGTGCCATTGGAATTAACCAATTAAGGTTAAAATCCCCGACCCGGCCGGGAATCGAACCCGGGACCCTCTGAACCGAAGGCCAGTACGCTGACCGTTCAGCCAACGAGACGGACACTGTTTCACCATGCCTGGTTGGTTTCGACTTTTCAGAACTGCATTGCCTTACAATTCCAATATGTATCTTAAAATTATTTCCTTATATAATTATTTTACTCTAACACTCTAAATTCTTCGTCATATAGCCTACTTAGATTGCAATTTCTTTCCTTGATTCTATGACGCTTATTTTACATTACACTTGTACTGGGAGGTAGCTGTTCGATTCTAAATCGGACCGTTTGCTCAGTCGTGTACAGAATGCCGGCGGCGTCGTGTCAGCGACACGACAAATTTCCTCTGCTTGGATAGTGAATGCCTTTTCATATTCCTCTTTGATTTCCTTTACTGCGTGTTCTATATAAACATTGAAATGGAGGGGGGACAAAGTACTGCATACTACTACTTAACTCTTATGAAATAGCTTTTCTTGGACTTAAAGTGAGTGGCCACTCACGCAGGCTTGTTTAAAAGATAATGGTGTTGATGGAATAGCTAACAAAACGATGTTAACAGGATATTGGCTACTCTCTTCATTCAGGTACTCTTTGATAACAGTGAGGAACATGGAATTCCGTTACTGCACTGAACTTTCAGGTGAAAGGAAAGGAAGCCCCCTCTATAGCCCTCCTATAGAAATGTCCAGTCCATCAGCAATCCTTACCTATAAAAATCTTTGAATTCTTGTCATTTTTATCATCGTAACAACTGACTGATATGTGCCATTTGCTCGAGAATTAGCCCCTGTAACTGATATTATTGCGCTTTTGAACTTATTAGCACATTTTTTTGGTTGTTCTTCTTTCCTTCCCAATATCTCTTCATCTCCATCACGTATTTAGTCGGGTGGGCTTTACAGAAAATTTGTGTTTGTGAATTAATGTTCTGAATTTTATTCTAACTTTAATATTTGTTCATTAATGCCAGTTTCACTTATTTCCTTTAGCCAGTTATTGTGATTTCTCGTTGATAAGGCTAAGCATAAAATATTCTTTATGGGGCTGTTATTGTCCATTCTATATAAGTGACCATAAAATTGTAATCGCCGTTTCCTGATTGTACCTCTGATTTTCTCTGTAACTTGATAGATTTCATGTGATTTCTTTTTCATCCAAATTCCATTTTTAGCATCTTGGTCCTAAGATTTTCCAGAGGATTTTTCTTTCTTGCTTTTCGATCATCTTTGTTCGAGATTTGCCACCAATTATAAGTTTTATATGCATAAAGTGCTTCTGTTTTAACTACTGTGTTATTATGTAGTAATTTTGCCTTTTTTGATATACTGTAGTTCTTTTCATGATCATCATCATCATCTGTTTACCCTCCAGGGTCGGCTTTTCCCTCGGACACAGTGAGGGATCCCACCTCTACCGCCTCAAGGGCAGTGTCCTGGAGCTTCAGACTCTTGGTCGGGGATACAACTGGGGAGAATGACCAGTACCTCGCCCAGGCGGCTTCACCTGCTATGCTGAACAGGGGCCTTGTGGAGGGATGGGAAGATTGGAAGGGATAGGCAAGGAAGAGGGAAGGAAGCGGCCGTGGCCTTAAGTTATGTACCATCCCGGCATTCGCCTGGAGGAGAAGTGGGAAACCACGGAAAACCACTTCCAGGATGGCTGAGGTGGGAATCGAACCCACCTCTACTCAGTTGACCTCCCGAGGGTGAGTGGACCCCGTTCCAGCCCTCATGCCACTTTTCAAATTTCGTGGCAGAGCCGGGAATCGAACCCGGGCCTCCGGGGGTGGCAGCTAATCACACTAACCACTACACTACAGAGGCCTGTAGTTCTTTTAATAGTCCATATCTGTACGAAGTAATTTTGTATGCTCTTTGAAGTTTTGCAGTTCTTTCTTTGTTAGCTTGCTGATTTAATCCTGCTGGTTTAATTTCACCTAGATACTTATATTTACCTACGTAAGCGATATTTCCATATTTACTGATTAACGGTTGACTGTTGAATTATTATTACTAGCATGTACCCGCGGTTTTGCCCACGTTCATTGGTTCAACTGTTTTATATAATTAAAAAAACTATTTTTTCCTTATAGAGCTTCCGGTTGAACTATATTAGTGTCCTTCCAAATGGAGCTAAGATATATAGTGTGTGTGCGTTTCCTACTCTTGAACCGAGCTCGATAGCTGCAGTCGCTTAAGTGCGGCCAGTATCCATTAATCGGGAGATAGTGGGTTCGAGCCCCACGGTCGGCAGCCCTGAAGATGGTTTTCCGTGGTTTCCCATTTTCACACCAGGCAAATGCCGAGGCTGTACCTTAATTAAGGCCACGGCCGCTTCCTTCCATTTCCTAGGCCTTTCCTCTGCCATCGTCGCCATAAGACATATCTGTGTCGATGCGACGTAAAGCAAATAGCAACAACAACAAAAAACCCTACTCTTGAACAAACCACGTACAGTAGTCAGTGGGAGAAGCAGCTTTTTCTTGTGCCTTGTTGATGTTCATAGCGAAACTGAAACAAACGAGAAACTGCAGACATCTAAACTTAAACTGTATATCCGAAGAAATTATTCGAATCTGAGGAATGAATATTACTTCGCTCGTGGCATGCCCAGTCATGAGAACGGCTTCAATAATATTAGTCATCAGTTTCAGAGTCGTGTTCATTGTAAAGGGCAGGATTCTTACTCTTAAGAAGGATAATCGGTGCCACAATCGTCCGCTCTAATATGTTCGACGGTACTCCAGGTGACTCCAACTCTTTCAAAAGTTCTGCCGTGTAGTCGATAGACTTGTAACTTTGTAGAACATCGGGTAATTCTTGTAAAAGTTGCTTGTTGATGACGTTGAAAGCTTCACTTCTTGGAGCAAGAATTACTCTCTGACATAGCCATGCGTAATTGGTGAAATGCTGTGGCAACGAATATTACACATCTGTTCGTGTTTATTATAATCTAATCTTCTTTACTATAGCCTAAGTGCGAGTTCTTACGGCCGGATATCTTTCATGACGTCAACCCAATCAGATGAGTTAATTAGATGAAATGAATGACATTATATATGACAGAAAGAATGTAGAGTATGAAACCCGGCGCCAGCACATAGCCCACTCCTCTCGAATAGCTCAAGAATTTACGTCCCCATCCGACGGACGAATCACCATCAACAGCGTCATATGCCCTCACACCATATAAGACCAAAAACGCCTTCCTGCGCCATGGACGTAAAATGGCTCCTTCAGTTGTGTTCTCTACCTACCTTATGTACGTTGCCTAGCGACAGTGACTCTATGCATATAATCTTGGTGACGTCCGACTCGTTGGCTGAATGTTCAGCGTACTGGGCTTCGGTTCAGAGGGTCCCGGGTTCGATTCCCGGCCGGATCGGGGATTTTAACCTTCATTGGTTAATTCCAATGGCCCGGGGGCTGGGTGTTTGTGCTGTCCCCAACATCCCTGCAACTCACACACCACACTATCCTCCACCACAATAACACGCAGTTAACCTACACATGGCAAATGCCGCCCACCCTCATCGGAGGGTCTGCCTTACAAGGGCTGCACTCGGCTAGAAATAGTCACACGAAATTATTATTATCTTGGTGACAGCACGTTGGATTGTCATATCCCAATACACGTTTTCCGATAGTTTTTCGTTGATAACTCACCAACGAAAGCGAAAATGAAAATATCGGCCTCGAGGTGCATACGGACCCCTTTCCGTCTACCTATGTTTAAAATTTCAGATCTCTGCATGCTGTAGATTTTGCTGGGCATCACGCACAAGCAGACAAACACTTCCTTTTATTATTATTATTATTATTATTATTATTATTATTATTATTATTATTATTATTATTATTATTATTATCATATGTTGAGTATTCAGTCTGAAGGTTGGTTTGAAACTCAGCCTTTCCTCCATCAGTTGTCATACATGGTCTAGGCATCATTGAAGATTTATACAAAAAAATGAGGAGTGATATAGTTTCCCGTTGCTTTCGCCGAACCAGAAGTTGCTGTTACATATCAGTCTTCAAATACCACTGTAATGTACGCACCAGTGGACTCTACGAATGACATTTTCACACCACTCATAAGAGGTACTGGCTGCGGTAGGAATAACTCACAGAACCTGAAAATGCAACCTCTATGTAAATTATAGGAAAATACAGAAAGGAGAGGACAGAATACCTAAACTGGCCAATTAATGAGGATCCATGCGATTAGGGTCACATAGCTGTGAGCTTGTATTCGGGAGATGGTGGGTTTGATTCCGACTGTCGGCAGCCCTGAAGATGGTTTTCCGTGGTTTCCAATTTTCTCACCAGGGAAATGCGGAGGATGTACCTTAATTAAGGCCACGGCCACTTCTCGCATCGCTGAAAATGATCAGTGTGTTAGTGCGACGTTAAACCATTACGAAAAGAATAAAGGATGATGATAAAATATATAAAACTCTACGTATGGCGAAAATTGTTACCTTGACCGGCTTTTACCGCCAGCACTGATCAGAGACAGTTGAAGGTATGTCTCTAGTATTCATTAGCAGATAGCTTACTGAGGCAACTAGAGTCATCTGAATACGAGATAATAGAAATAATAAGAAACCGCAATATGTTGTCACTTAATGTAAGAGTAGAACTCGCAGTATCACTAGCGCTGGACTGAGTAGCTCAGACGATAGAGCACTGGCCTTCTGATCCCAGCTTGGCAGATTCAGTCCTGGCTCAGTCCGCAACTTCGTGTCTGTACATCTACTGTCACGTAAAAGAACACCTGCGGGACAAAATTCTGGCACCTCGGCGTCTCCGAAAACCGTAAAAGGAGTTCGTTGGACGTAAAAACAATAACATTATTATTATTATTATTATTATTATTATTATTATTATTATTATTATTATTATTATTATTATTATTATTATCGCGGTTCGGTGGAACAGCAGAGGTGAAAGAAGGTGCCGGGGTGAATGGGTCTAATTACAAAGCCGAGATATGAATTAAAATTTTATTAAAGGTTATATTTTTGAAAATAGCAAAACTTAACAATTTTCACATAGAATTTCAAAATTTAACAAATAACAACAAGTCAACAAATAACCGACAATCAGGTACAAGACAGGAAAAGCCAAGATACAGAACAATTCTGGGCTTTACGCCCCTCGCTTTACAATTCCCTTGAGCTCATAGCTCAGATATACCAAGCACAAGACCTTCAAGGGCAGAAAACCCCTTCATTTAAGGAGCACTTGCTCCTAATTACAATGTCAAGCCTCCTAGAGGCACTTTTCCAACACTAGAAAAAAGCTGACACGCTCTCAGTTTTTCAAGCCTCTTCAAGGCCATACCATACTTTACAATCACTTGCCATCAAGGCACAAACTACACCACTGAAACGGGGGTATCTTGTGCCCAATCTGCTGGGCCTTAGTAGAAAAAGAACAGGATAAGTGAATGGCCCGCAATACCAAAGGAATGGAGGCGAGTACTTGCACTCCTAAATACACGTTTTAAAACCTAAAAAGCACTAGGCCAATGAAACAGGGGCTATTCCCAAACTATGGAGGTGACTCGTATAATGAATAGATTTCACACATCAAGGAAGAGTAGAAAACCAGTTACCAAAACGTAGTCACCTCAAATCAAAATGAAGGGGAACTCGAGAGGGTAAAGCACTCTATATCCCCGATTTACAGTTAAAGACATACGCAGTTTTTACATAAGCCGGCACAAGTTTACATTTGTAGAAAGGTAGGTTACACTGTAAAAGTTTCGGACCTTTCCCGCTGGTTAAACTGTTGAGCTAGCAAGAAATAAAGATGTTAAGCGGCCATTACCTTACTGAAGAACTGCTGCGAGATGAAAGAGGCGCTTCCCGCCTCCTGCTAAACGTCCATACACTAAGTTAGATGTTGATGAAGTGGCCGAGAGACAGGAAAATCAGCAGTTTTTATACCCTCGGGGAAGGTTCGAGACCTTTCATGAATAATTAAGACACACCCACAGGCGTTTATTGGGTAGCTTACAGTTACACATCAAAATCGAAAAGAAAGACACGATTGGTCAAAAATTAATTACATAAATTCTGGATTGGCTAATTTTAAAACTGGCGGAAGGAAAGATTAATATTGCCAACCCACAAATGAAAGAACGAAATTTAGTAAGGACAAAAACTTATGAGTACAAAATTTCTTCAAATAAAGTTCCTTCACTTCGCACCAGGGTGCATGATCATAGTTTTTTTAGTAGAGACATCTATGAGAGAATGTCCACTCTTCTTGATAAATAGTAAACAAAAACAAGTCGAAATTCACACAGTGACATCTTCAGAGGAAACATTTAAGTTGGTCTAGTTCCAAGTTCAGTGTTTCTCCAGTAGAGGAGTTCTAATTGGCGCAAGGTTTAAACAGGCGGCGTAGAGGTGTACCAGCCGGTACAATTATTATTATTAGAAAAAAACATCTTCGACTGCTGTGACGTTTTTATTGTAACGTGACAAAGGAGCAGACTTTGAAACTTCAGCGAGAGCTCAAATGGTTGCCTTAGATTTATTTTCAATCTGAGTTATGATACATAGGCTATGTCACCCCACACTATCACCCTACTTCATGCCTGAAACCTAATAAAAGACGAACGTGCCACATCTTGATAACGATATACCAACTGATGACTGAAGGCAAAGCATTATATAATATTTCGTCCCAACTTTACTAGCCTCCATTTATAGCAGCAATATCCGCTGTTGTTCCGCCGTTTCTATTCCTACAACTACTACTACTAAACGTTTTCATTCCTCCCCTGAAGGGGGAGGCGGGCCTCTTAGACGGTGAAGCCGTCTCTCAGGCCGGGAGACTTGCTGCGATGAAGGAGATGTGCGGAGAAGGTGACGGGGTAGGTGACCGTGGCCTATACTACGAACTGTTGCGGCATTCGATTTAGTGCAGGAGAATGGAAAACCACGGAAAACCATTCTCAGGACAGCCGACGGGTGGAGCCAGGCGTGAAGTCCGGCACTGTGCCCCAGGCCCGTCTCCCGAATGCAGAGGCGTAGAGCCACGGTAGAGCCGTGGCCAACTTTCCTCTGCTCGGTTGGCCGGTCAGAGTACAGAGCTGTTGGACCACGGGCAAGCCGTGGCCTCAAGGGACGAAACCCAAGAGCCGAAACCCACTCTGCATCCACCGGCGTTCTATTCCTGTTCACCGATCCTCTAAGTATAACAATAATTCTTTTGTTGTGACAGGTTTTAGACTTCGGAGTTCCCCGCATGTCAGTGTAAGAGATACCAGTTCATTCTTTTTTTCTTCTTTTTTTTTCTTACAAGTTGCTTTACGTCGCACCGACATAGGTAGGTCTTACGGCGATGAAGGAACAGGAAAGGGCTAGGAGTGTAATGGAAGCGACCGTGACCTTAATTAAGGTACAGCCCCAGCATTTGCCTGGCGTGAAAATGAGAAACCATGGAAAACCATCTTGAGGGCTGCCGACAGTGGGATTCGAACCACTATCTCCCGAATACTGGACACTGGCTGCACTTAAGCGACTGCAGCTATTGAGCTCGGGTTATCTAAATTTAAGACTGCTTGCCGAGACTACCTGCTGAATGCCGCTGACTAATTTGTATGACTGGATAAGTCAATGACTGAGAGTTGGGAAAATGTAATGTATTATTGTGTAGATTATTTACTCTATATTATTATGTAGGCGTACCCTAAGCTTAGATATATTACTACAGGGGTTATGTGTAAGAGAGGGCCATGAGCTGTAAATTCGCCACCTGCAAATGCATAATAAATAAATAAATAAATAAATAAATAAATAAATAAATAAATAAATAAATAAATAAATAAATAAATAAATAAATAAATAAATTTAATTAATTAATTAATTAAATACAAGTAATTAATTAATCAATTAATTAATAGTTCGCCTCTGTGCTGTAGTGGTTAGAGTGATTAGCTACTTCCCCCCCCCACCACCACCACCACCACCATGGGGGCCCGGGTTCGATTCCAGGCTCTGGCACAAAATTTGAAAAGTGGTACGAGGACTGGAACGAGGTTAACTCAGCCTCAGGAGGTCATCTGAGTAGCGGGGTGGAGTCGATTCCCACCTCAACCATCCCCGAAGTGGTTTTCCGTGGTTTCCCAGTTCTTTTTCAGGCAAATGCTGGGGTGGTAGCTAACCTAAGGCCACGGCCACTTCCTTCCCTCTTCTTTGCCTATCCTTTCCAAACTTCCCATCCCGCACCAAGACCTCTGTTCAGGATAGTAGGTGAAGCTGCCTGGGCAAGGTACTAGTCCACTCCTCCAGTTGTATCCCCGACCAAATGTCTCACGCTCCAGGACACTGCCCTTGAGGCGACAGAGGTGGGATGCCTCGCCACGTCTAGGAGAAAAACCAACCCTCGACGGTAAACAGAATAAGAAAGAAAGAAGGAAATATAGATAAATAAATTAATTTAAAAAAAAATACTCGCTTCGATTTGGTCGTGCGGTTAGGGGCAAGCAGCTGTGAGCTTGCATTTGGGGTATCTGGGTTTGAACCCCACTGTCGGCAGCCCTGAAAATGGTTTTCCGTGGTCTCTAATGTTTACACCAGGCAAATGCTGGGACTGTACCGTAATTAAGGTTACGAAGGCTTCCTTCCCACTCCTAGCCATTTCCTATCTCATCGTCGCCATGAGAACTATCTGTGTCAATGCGTCGTAAAACAAAGAGTAAAATACGCGTATAAAATTCAGATGTGCTTGATTGCCTCCTACTCCTCATTGAAAATTCCTGTTGCAGAGTTACAGCAGTTCAGGAGCACTGTCACCTTCCCGTTAAAGTTATCCGTCTCTTGGAATGTTATCCAATCTGCAGTGCTATGAATAGTCGACGCGTAGAAGAGTCTTAACTGCGCAGTGCCTTGCCACGTGGAGAAGAGAACCCGTGTCGTCGATACGGGGTTCTGCGAAAGCTTCCCTGCTCGCAAACAGGATGACCACGACGAGAGGCATCTTAAAAGCTTGGGAAAAATATTGCGACTTAAATATTCCGCCCCTTTAGAACAGTTCCGGTGGGACTTCTATGAACCAAAACGAAGACGTAGAGGGTTGAGCAATCTTCTAAGATATCGTTCGTGGGAAAAATCTGTAGGTGTTACAAGTATCATGTAAAACTATTAAATGCCATTCTATTGCGTCGGCATTAGACCTCCCAAAACAGGGCAAACTGGATGAGCGTCTGCTATGCTATAGTATGGAAATCAATTGAAACTATACAGTATGTAAATACTGATTTTTTTTTGTAATTTACTTCATAGTACTTCATAGTACCTAATACACAGAAAAGAATCGCATATGCTAACAAGTCAAAACACAAACAAACGAAAAGCACCTTCTCTTTATTTTTATACTAATTCAATGAAATAGCTTTTTTTCCGAACATCTCTCTCATATCCAACTTGAGACTATTAGCAATAATTGGGAAAATCTCACACAAACATGCAGGTGAAGGGAGGTATATTCACGATACACGTAAGTTCGTGATACATCTTTGAATAAGTGTCAAGAACTTCCCTTATTGCAGGTTAAGCTTTTCAACATTACTGCTAGTTCACTGAGTTCTCACCAGATGTCTCTACCTACTTCCATTGGTCTTCATCGCTCTAGCGGACACATGATAATTATTCAAAGATTTATCACGAACTTACCTGTACTACGAAATTATTTTCCTTACCCTATTCTACTTGTATGGAATCATTCTTGATGACAGATATTTATCATTCACAACTTAACCACATGTTTACCAAACTCTGATTTTAGAGATATTCCTTTCACTGCCTTCCATCATTTCTTCGGAAGGTGATCCAGGAAAACTGTGTCCGTAAAGGTTTAAATGTATCGTTCCAGCAGTGATCCACAAAAGAGAGTTAAACTGTACGAACTGGGGCTCATTTTAACTCAATATGTTGCAGTATTCTGTTAAAATCATTATATGACCTGTTTCCATTTATGATGCTGCATTTATTTACTCATTTGAACCTTGTGACTACTGTATATTGTAGTCCTATTATTAAAAAAGCATTCTGACAGCTAGCACATGAGGGAGGGGATACTGTAATACCGTTGCTCAGAAATGAAAGGTCTGTCAGCTCAAAGTGGACAGCAGGCTCGTCTCCATGGCGACCGTAGTGGGTTCACCAACGTTTCTATGGCAACTAACCAGGCAGCGTCGGTAGATGCAGAGTGGGTTGTTGTCCCACAAGCTCTGTACTCTGACCGACCAACCGAGCAGAGGAGAGGTGGTCACGGCTCTACCGTGGCTCTACGCCTCTGCATTCGGGAGACGGACCTGGGGCACAGTGCTGCATTTCTCGCCTGGCCTCGCCCGTCGGCTGTCCTGAGAATGGTTTTCCGTGGTTTTCCATTCTCCTGCACTAAGGCGAATGCCGGGACAGTTCGTAGTATAGGACACGGCCGTCTACCCCCTCACCTTCTCTCCACATCTTCTTCACCGTAACAAATCTCCCGGCCTGAGAGATGGCGTAGCCGTCTAAGAGGCCCGCCTCCTCCTTCAGGGGAGGAATGAAAACGTTTCGTAGTAGTAACCAGGCAGGCAGTAAACCGACCCTCCCCGCGCTAGCTGTCAGAACGCTTCTTTTAGGATTAGGACTATAATTATTCCATCGAAGAGGAGCAACATACATACATACATACATATACCAGGTGTATGCATAAGTCTTTTCCGGTTTCACTAAGAGATGGCGCCAGCGAACACTACGCAGCGTATGAATTTGACCATTCGTTAGTTTGTTCGTCTGACATTAACCTACCAGCACGCACAAGTTGAGTCCGCCAAACACTAGCATCTGTGCTGTATCGTTCTGTGATCATGTCGACGTTTGTGCCTGAAAAAAAAAATTGCGGCATGCTTTGTATTTCTTATTTAATCAAAACTAAAATGCTGTGGAAAGTCATCGTTTGCTGGTAGAAACATGATTTCGACAATTTAAACGTGGTGATTTCAGTGTGAAAGGTAGTGCGTGCTCTGGTAGACCATAAAAATGCGAAAACACTTGAAGCCCGGCGAAACCGTTAATGCACAACGCTATAGCCAACAAATGATTAATTTAAATCACGCATTGAGCGAAAGACAACTGGAATGAGCCAGAAGACATGGCAAAGTGATTTTGTTACACGACAATGCACCGTCTCACACAGACAAACCAGTGAAAGCCACCAGTGAAATCGCTTGGATGGGACATCCTTTCGCACCCGCCGTACCGCCCTGACCTGGCGCCATCTCTTCGCATCAATGGGGCACGCGCTCGCAGAGCAGCACTTCAGCGATTTCTAGGAAGTTGTAAAATAGCTCGACAAATGGTTTGCCGCAAAATCAGTCAGTTTTTCTGGCATTGTATTCATAACTTACCTAAAAGATGGGCGAAGTGTGTAGAAGCCGATGGTCAAAATTTTGAAGAAACAAAAAATGAATTTCGCTTGAAAATTACGTGTTTTCTTTACCATAAAGTGGCGAAAACTTATGCATACACCCGGTATGCAAACATAGAGTCCCACATATCCGAAGTAAACGGGCCGAAGGTACGTCGGATTAGCTGGAATGTCTCTTAAAAAAAGGGAAAGTGGAAATAAACAATATCTTGAATTGTTTACAGATGCATTGTTATTGATACAGTTGATAATTACATTCACTGTACAATACAATTAAACATGTAAAAGGATGGTGATGCGGACTTAATCTTTTTTTTAAATGTGATCCAGTAGTGGCTAGGGAGAGGGGATGCAGGGTTCATCAAGCTTTAAGCCATCGTTCTTGATAATTGGGCTGCAATGAGAATTGATGGTAAAACGAGCTCTTGGTTCAAGTTA
Organism: Anabrus simplex; assembly: GCF_040414725.1. Classification (NCBI taxonomy): domain Eukaryota; kingdom Metazoa; phylum Arthropoda; class Insecta; order Orthoptera; family Tettigoniidae; genus Anabrus; species Anabrus simplex. The sequence continues at coordinate 43,197,554 of NC_090269.1, read as the reverse complement.
CTTACAGGGGTTAGACAAGGCTGTAATCATTCACCTTTGTTGTCCATAGTTTACATGGATCATCTGCTGAAAGGTATAAAGTGGCAGGGAGGGATTCAGTTAGGTAGAAATGTAGGAAGCAATTTGGCCTACGCCAACGAGTTGATCTAAATGGTAGATTGTGCGGAAAGGGTACAATCTAATAAATTGGAACTTAAAAATAGGTGCAGTGAGTATGAAATGAAAATTAGCCTTTCCAAGACTAAATTGATGTCAGTAGGTAAGAAGTCTAAGAGAACTAAATGCCAGGTTGGGAATACAAAATTGGGACAGGGAGATCATTTCAGGCATTTAGAATGTGTATTCTTCCAGAATGGTAGCATAGTGAGTGAGTGGATCATGGTGCAGCAAAACTAATGCAGTGAGCTTGCAGTTACGATGAATAGTATTCTGTAAGAAGGAAGTCAGCTCCCGGTGATACTATATTTACACCGGTCTATTTCCAGACCAACTTTGCTGTACGGGAGTGAAACATGCAAGTAGCGAGACTGATTGTTAGTACAAACGGTGGGAACAATGCCAGGAGGGTACTCGGAATGAGGAAATAAAGGCTATGTTAGGAATTAACTCAATGGATGAAGCCGTGCGCATAAACTGGCTTCGGTGGTGGAGTCATGTGAGGGGAATGGAGAAGGGTAGGTTACCTTGGAGAATAATGAACTCGGTCATGGATGGTAAGAGGAGTAGAGGGAGAGCAAGTCGACGATCGTTAGACACAGTTTCTAATTATTTAAAGATAAGAGGTATAAGCCAACGGCCGTAGCCGTGTTGAAACACCGCATCCCGTGAGATCTCCGAAGTTAAGCAACATTGGGCGTGGTCAAGAGTGGCCACGCGCTGTTGGTGGGGGGGGGGAGGTAAGGGAATGGAGGAGCGGAAAGGAATTGGCCACCCTACCGCACGTAAACTCCGGCTCAGGAACACCTCTGAGGAGGTTCGGACCTGCCTTCGGGCAGAATAACCCTTACCTACCAAGAGGTATAAAACTAAACGAGGCCACAGGACTAGTTATACATACAGGATTATGGAGGCGTTCATCAAATTCACAAAAGCTTGCAGTCTGAACGCTGAAATTCATAACAGTCAATAATGGAGATCTATTTATGTATATACTAGCAAGATACCCGTGCTTCGCTACGGTATTATACTGAAATTTATAATTGAATGCTTATTGTTTTAGATATATAATCCGCCGAAATTCCCGATCTGACTCGTTTTCTATTAGATTACGGCACGTTTCCTCCCATTTTTGAATCTTCCTTTCCAGCAATCGATTTCGTACTTCCCGGTCTAGGCTCAGGTATTCCTCCCGGTCAGTTGGGTCCGTAAATCTTTGCCATCTTTTCCTATAATCATTTTAATATGTATAGAATCCTTCAGGAGATCCGGCGTGGTGTCATATTGGGTGCTTTGGCGGCACTGAACCCGCGGCCGGATTGCATTCTTAGTCATTACCCGTCCAGGAGCCGTTTCCAGCGCGGTCCGCACATTTGACGACGGTCCGGAACATTATTATTATTATTATTATTATTATTATTATTATTATTATTATTATTATTATTATTATTATTATTATTATTATTATTATTATGTGTTGCTGGAAGGGCTGATGACAGGGAAAACCGGAGTATTCGGAGAAAAACCTGTCCCGCCTCCGTTT